>NC_090389.1:24374759-24695017 GCF_036365525.1 Heterodontus francisci
ATGGAGATGAGCATCGCTGCGCCTATTTTTGAAATTTGCTTCATGGGAGGTGGGCATCGCTGGCCAGGCCAGGATTTATTGCCCATTCATAATTGCCCGTGAGAAGATGGTGGTGAGTTCTTTTCCTGAACTGCTGCAGCCTATGTGGGGTAGGTATATCCACAGTACTATTATCAAGGGAGTTCCAGGATTTTGACCCAGCGACAGTGAAGGAACGGCGATATAATTCCAAGTCAGGATGGTGTGTGACTTGGAGGGGAACTTGCAGGTGGTGGTGTTCCCATGCATCTGCTGCCCTTGTCCTTCTAGGTGGTAGAGGTTGTGGATTTAAAAGGTGCTGCCTGAGTAGCCTTGGTGAATTGCTGCAGTGCATCTTGTAGATGGTACACACTGCTGCCACTGTGTGTCAGTGGTGGAGGGAATGAATGTTTGTGGATGGGGTGCCAATCAAGCGGGCTGCTATGCCCTTTATGGTGTCGAGCTTCCTGGGTGTTGTTGGAGCTGCACCAATCCAGGCAAGTGGAGAGTATTCCATCACACTCCTGACTTGTGCCTTGTCGATGGTGAACAGGCTTTGGGGAGTCAGGAGGATTCCTAGTCTCTGATCTGCTCTTGTAGCCACGGTATTTATATGGCTCCTCCAGTTCAGTTTCGTGTCAATGGTAACCTCCAGGATGTTGATAGTGGGAGATTCGCCGGGTGCTCCGGTTTCCTCCCACAGCCAAAGACTTGCAGGTGATAGGTAAATTGGCCATTATAAATTGCCCCTAGTGTAGGTAGGTGGTAGGGTTAGTATAAATGGGTAGTTGTTGGTCGGCACATACTCGGTGGGCCGAAGGGCCTCTTTCAGTGCTGTATCTCTAAATAAAATAAATAAAATAAAATAAATAAAATAAAATTCAGTGATCGTAATGCCTTGAATGTCAAGAGGAGATGGCTAGATTTTCTCTTGTTGGAGATGGTAAATGTCTGGCGCTTGTGTGGCGCAAGTGTTACTTGCCACTTATCAGCCCAAGCCTGGATATTCTCCAGGTCTTGCTGCATTTCTACACGGACTGCTTCAGTATCTGAGGAGTCGCGAATGGTGCTGGAAATTGTGCAATCATCAGCGAACATCCCCACTTCTGATCTTATGATTGAAGAAAGGTCACTAACGAAGCAGCTGCAAATGGTTGGGCCGAGGACACTACCCTGAGGAACTCCTGCTATGATGTCCTGAAGCTGAGATGATTGACCTCCAACAACCACAATCATCTTCCTTTGTGCTAGGTACGATTCCAACCAACGGAGAATTTTCCCCGATTTCCAATGGCTGCAGTTTTGCTCGGATTCCTTGATGCTATACTCGGTCAAATGCTGCCTTGATGTCAAGGGCAGTCACTCTCAGCTCACTTCTTGAGTTCAGCTCTTTTGTCTATGTTTAAACCAAGGCTGTAATGAGGTCAGGAGCTGAGTGGCCCTGGCGGAACCCAAACTGAACGTCACTGAGCAGGTCATTGCTAAACAAATGCTGCTTGATAACACTGTCAGTGACACCTTCCATCACTTTACTGATGATCGAGAGTAGACTTATGGGGTGGTAATTGGCCGGGTTGGATTTCTCCTGATTTTTGTGTACAGGACATACCTGGGCAATTTTCCATAATGCCGGGTAGATGCCAGTGTTGTAGCTGTACTGGAACAGCTTGGCTATGGGCACGGCAAGCTCTGGAGCAAAGATCTTCAGTACTATTGCCGGACAGTTGTCAGGGCCCGTAGCCTTTGCAGTATCCAGTGCCTTCAGTCGTTTCTTGATATCACGTGGAGTGAATCAAATTGGCTGAAGACTGGCATCTGTGATGCTGGTGACTTCAGGAGGTGGCCGAGATGGATTATCCACTCGGCACTTCTGGCTGAAGATAGTTGCAAATGTGTCAGCCTTATCTTTTGCACTGATGTACTGGGCTCCCCCATCATTGAGGATGGGTTGTTTTTGGAGCCTCCTCCTCCAGTTATTTAATTGTCCACCACCATTCACGACTGGATGTGGCAGGACTGCAGAGCTTAGATCTGACCCATTGGTTATGGGATTGCTTAGCTCTCTCTATTGCATGCTGCTTACACAGTTTGGCATGCAATTAGTCTTGAGTTGTACCTTCACCAGGTTGATACCTTATTTTGAGGTATGCCTGGTGCTGCTCCTGGCATGCCCTCCTGCACTCTTCTTTGAGCAAGGGTTTGTCTCCCAGCTTGATGGCAATGGTAGCATGGGGGATATGCTGGGCCATGAGGTTACAGATTGTGGTTGAGTACAATTCTGCTGCTGCTAATGGTCCACAGCGCCTCATGGATGCCCAGTTTTGCATTGCTAGATTTGTTCGAAATCTATCCCATTTAGCATGGTGGTAGTGCCACACAACAGGATGGATCGTATCCTCAATGTGAAGACGGGACTTGGTCCCCACAAGGACTGTGTCGTGGTCACTTCTACCAATACTGTCATGGACAGATACATCTGTGGCAGGCAGATTGATGAGGATGAGGTATAGTATGTTTTTCCCTCTTGTTGGTTCCCTCACTACCTGCTGTATGTCAGTCTAGCAGCTATATCCTCTCCTCACTCCTCCAGGGGGTCGTTGCTGCAACTGTCACGGCCTCCGTTACCTCTTCCTGCATGTCTGTGCAGTGCTCACCAAATTGTGCTAGCTGTTCTGCAAAAAAGTCCACCAATGTGAGCGTATCTGCGCAAGTGCAGGGTACGATGGAATGAAGTGACACAGTGTCTTGAGATGGTGGTGCGTCCTCTGAGCTTTCCAGTGTTGCAGAAGTCCTCATCAATTCCTCACCTGCTGCTGTACCTGCCGAGGAGACATGATTTAAGTGAAACAGCTGCTCCTTCAACCACCCCCTGGTGCCTCCCTGTGACCAGGAGCTTCCAGTGACGTTGAAGACCCACACAGCTCATACATGGTCTAGGGAATGATGGATGCAACCATTGCTTTACTCATGCTCCATTGCTTCCACTTAAGCCTCATCCTCAGCAACAGACTGTCCTGCCATGACCCACCTGATGTCTATGGCCGCCTCTATCGGTGTCACTCCACCTCTGTTCATTGACGCTCCCTGGCATTTTGAGTCCGCTTCTCCTGCAAGCACAGGTATACACAGTGTCACTCCTGGCACTTTTGTGCTGGTCACTTTGAGGCACAGTAAGTGTGCAGCACTGTGCTGGTGAGATAGCCTGGTGACGTGGTCATTCAGCTATCTAAACGCAGCATTCACCCATCACTGACCATGGGGTTTAGGTGCGCATAAGATGGGTGCCTCAATGTGGATGTTGCTGCCTGGTGTTGCTCCATGCATGGCTCTACCCCTGGCCTCACATTTCAGGGGTGCCTTTTAATTCATGCTGAGCTTCCAGTTTGCAACTCTAAACGCCACTCGCTTTTCCAGACCACAGCAGGTCATTAAATCTCTTCTTGCTCTGGGTCCGGGTTCTTGCAACCATCCCTCTGCTGCTCACTATCTCTGCCACCTCCAGCCATACATTCTTCATTAGGCTTGCTGGCCTACTCCTCCTGTATGCTGAAAACAAGACATCACTCCTTGGTCTTACTAACTGCAGGAGCACCTCCAGGAATGTGTCACTGAATTGTGGAGTGACACTTCCTCGTGATGAAACCATTGCTCTCCAGCCTCTGTTGATATAAACCTGCTCCTTTTTGCCTGTGTCATCACCCTGCTTGCATGCTCCATATGTGCCTTTGAAAATGGCTCCTTACAGTGAGCTGCCAGCCCTATGAATTCTTAATTGGCCGGCTTTGCTTTACAGCAAAGACGTCAATCGGTCACACATTTAGACGAATCAGATGTTGAACTAGAAACTCAAAAAGCACCGGATACTACAAACCTCACTGAAGGCCGTCCACGTCAAGAAACAAGAGTTCAGAGAAAGGTTATCAATCTTCCACATCTGACGATAACAAGATCAGGGAGAGTTGTGAAGCCTCCTGATGGATTGAATCTATGAAGCTGGAGACTTGAGGGGAGATGGGGCAGTGTGTAAGTAAAAATGTGAATGTATGTAAATATATATTTGTATAAAGACTTTGGCGGGGGGTGGGGGGGTGGAGATGTAGTATCAGTGTCTGAAAGGGTTACTCTTGAGTGAGTGTAAAGAATACTGCCTGCCATGAAGATGTAAGAGATCATGAGGGACTTGAGAACAGATACAGCATGGTTTTTGAAGGAATCACAAAGGCTAGTATGGAGTGTATATAGTTGTTATGAAATAAATACTAATGTTTAAATACTACAGTCTAAGAATCTCTCTGGCTAGACTCTATACAGTGGCAGCATACAGAACCAAACATATAACACCAAGAACCAACAAAACCAACCACAGTTGGAGCAAATCAATTGGCATGTCAACTGATGCTCCCTTGTATGATGTACTTCGAAGTGGCATCAAGGAAAGATGGATCACACTATCCAAACAAAGTTCTGAAAGAAACCAAATTAGGATGGTAATAAAGACAAGAAATGCTGGAAATACTCAGCAAGTCTGGCAGCATCTGTGGAGAGAGAAGCAGAGTTAACGTTTCAGGTCAGTGACCCTTCTTCATTAATATATGAAATATTTAATATTTTATATTTTATATGAAATTTTATATGAAATATTTTATTTCAGATTTCCAGCATCCGCAGTATTTTGCTTTTAAATTAGGATGGTAACCTGGAACAGAAACACAAGCCATTACTGAGTAGTGCGGTATGGGATTGTACCTGTGGTTCCCTGTGAGCTGGATTACACATGCTCTGCAGTTGTGAGATATTATGAATACTGCCACATGAGTGATGATGTTGCAACATGTATAATATGTTAAATATTGCAATATATATGATCAGCTTCAGATATTGGAATCATGTGTCGAATTCCATGGCTGGCTGTGGCAAAATCAACCTTCACCACATTAAAAATATAATCTTCAAATAAACATTTTTATTACTTTGAAAGTGTGGAGATAAGAGAGATATAAATACTGTGCCCAGAGCACACACATTATAATATAATGTAGCTGATGGATGGTCTAAATTGTCCTCATTATATAGCTGTGCACTTGATGGTAATGAGAGGTGCTTATAAATATGCGCTTACGTTGCAGTAATCTTTATGAGGAAATGTATAGGTGATTTATAAGCACACTCCCATTAACTCAACGTTTTCCCCTTGCCTTTTACTAATCTGTCCTAACCTTTAGGGAGATATTAAGGGTACAGTTTCAGTACTGTCAATCTTGGACTGGTATCTGTAAATTGTGATGTTCAGATCTGAGTTAAATTACCAATTCTACTAACTCTGCTCATGTGTGTTTTTGATTCATGCACACAGATCGGCTTCTAGGAAGTTAATTTTCAAAGTTATAAATGCTTGGGCTGCTTCCTGTTACCATCAAAAAGGTAGAAAAAGTAAGTTTTAAAATCTTTTCAGGGTTTCCAGCACATTGCTTAATCATTTTAAGCTTAGGTTTTGGAGTGAGGCAGGATTAAATTGCACCTGAAGTGAACCTCAGGCAGTCTGGTCTCACAACTCTCTTTAATGCACTCAGAGATTAAATAGTCAGCCTGACTCCTGAGTCATACAGAATTACATGGAATGTACAGCAGCGAAATAGGTCACTAGGCCAAACTTGTCCATGCCAGGGGTTATGCTCCACATAAACCTCCTCCCAGCCTACTTTATCTAACCCTACCACTTCTTTCACACTGCTACAAAACTGATAAAGCTTCACATCAACTCACAAATGTTTGTACGATTGCACTCTATGTAACAGATGAGAGTTATGGGCCAAGTAACCAGGGGAAGTAAAAGCAAAGTAAAAATAGAGCAAACTTTGGAAAAATGTCGATACACATGATACACGTTGCTCTTTACAGAAATAATTTGGTAAGATTTGATGGAAGGACCTTGTAGATGACAATCCTCCATGTGGACATGTGCAGTACTTGAACAAAAGCTGTCTGTAAACCCAACAATGATCAGCACAGCTAGACTGTTCGGTGATCCCAGCCAAACTCCTCTCTTTCTCGCTCTCTCTGTGGCCTCTGCAAGGTGCCACCTGTGCAATGCAACAGAACTTAGATACTCTTCAGAATAATGGATTAAACTGCCACCTTCTCCCCTCACTCCTCTGCACTGCACATAGATGTGCCATCCCATAATAAATTTGTTTCTTAAGTTACTGCTATGTTTGCAGTCAGAAAAATGGATGCTAATATATAAACGTATGTGTATATATGTATATACTACATAATTATGACAGCCAAGGTGAAGGAAGCCATTAATAATTCAAAACAAACTGAACTACTGCAGCAGCAAACAGCATACCTCACAGTGATGACTCTTATTCCAGGTACAAGCTAAGAAGATGTTTAGAATGTACTACAATGCTACCTATCCTCGCCTACATGATATCAATCTTTTCAGTTGGCTTTTTATTTGATTGATTTTGATTTGATCAAAATATTCTTGTCTCTGTTTTGAATGCAACCTGCCTGAGTTTCTTCTCTGTGGCAATCTTCTAAGTTGGCCCTTTGCTGTTTCTTGTTATAGTCTTGTTGCCCATTACCAATACATTTGTTGCTGAAGAATTCTGCATTCGGGAGTATTGAGAAGTAACTGTAAAGTGCAAGAAACATCTTAACCAGTATTTCTAGGGTGACTTCTGGGACTAGACTAGATATGCAGCTTTAGCAGTTCAACATATGATGCTCCTTTGCTTTGATTACCAAGAAGCGGAGTTTAAAATCCCAAATTATACTTGCACGCATTTATTTTCTGCATGTTCTACTTGTGACATAACTCTTTTTTTATTAGTTCATGGGATATGGGCATTGCTGGCAAGGCCTCATTATGAAAGCACAGTTTATTAGGCTGGTGACAGCATTGAGATTAATAGAGATTCATAAATGATATAGTTAACATACAAATGGTAAACAGGTTTCATTGTCATTTGTTGTGTAACTTAAGTTCATTCATATTAAGACTCAACATTCATATCAGCAATATTTTGCTTGAGATATTTTGCTAGCATTTTGGATTCGTAAATTCATCTTGTGTGAGAAGAATTTCAGACAACGTGATAAGCATTCAGATGCAATTATCCCACCAAATAATTTGAGGACCTTGTTTCTTAAATTACTCGATAAATGTAGTCAGCATTAAAGAAAGTTGTCTTCTTCTAAAAAAGAAATCTTGGCTAGCAACAGCTACTGTGAGCTGTTTATTAGGTCTGAATTTATTCAAATGGTGAGTGCTCATACTCATATGGTGAATTATCTGACATCCAGTACTGCATGAGCTGAGATTTCCTCCAATTAAATATTGAGAAGAATGAAGCCATTGTTTTCGGTTCCCACTACCAATTCCATCCCTCTCCCTGACAATAGTCTGAGATTAAGCCAGTCTGTTCGCAACCTTGGTGTCATATTTGACCCTGAGATGAGCTTCCAACCTCATACTCGTCCCATCATTTGAGACCGTCTTTTTCCACCTCCGTAATATCACCTGACTTTGCCCCTGTCTCACCTCATCTGCTGCTGAAACCCTCATTCATCCAAAAACTTGAGGCCATCCAAAATTCTGCTGCCTGTGTCTTGGACTTGCACCAAGCCCCATTATGCTATCATCCCTGTGCTCGCTGACCTACATTGGCTCCCGGTCAAGCAACGTTTTGATTTTAAAATTCTCATCCTTGTTTTCAAATCCCTCCATGGCCTCGCCCCCTCCCTACCTCCGTAATCTCCTCCAGCCCCACAACCCTCCAAGATATCTATGCTCCTCTAATTCTGGCAACTAGAGCATCCCTGATTTTAATCGCTCTACCATTGGTAGTCGCACCTTAAGTTGCAAGGCCCCAAGCTCTGGCATTCCCCCCCTACATATCTCTGTCTCTCCACAACGCTTCCCCTCTTTAAGGCACTCCTTAAAACCTATCTCTTTGACCAAGCTTTTGGTCATCTGACCTATTATCTTCTTACGTGGTTCGGTGTCATACTTTGTTTCATAATGCTCCTGTGAAGTGCCTTGAGACATTTTATTACGTAAAAGGTGCTCTTTAACTATAAGTGTTTGTGGTTGTTGTTGTTGAGTGTTCAGTCTCGGAAGGGTAAACAAGATCATAAGAGGGCCCTTTAGTGCTCGGTATTGACCTTCCAGAAGACCAATGCTTCCATCATCCCATCACAGAATCTAAAAGTTTCTTGGCTTCAACCACCTGTCCTGATAACCCATTCCAGTTGTTGATCACCATCTTCCTAAAAAATACTTTCTGCTCTCGGCTTGCCCTTCAAAATCCTGAAAATCTGCCCTCTTGCTCCACTGCTGAGACATATCTGAAAGTGTTGTCAAAGTGAGCAGTGGAGAAAGGTATATTGGGAATACGTTAACCCACAGACCCTTGATGGTGCACCTTCTGGTGGCCAGGTACAAAGTTATTTGGGCCAAAGAGGTTAGCTGCTTCCTGGGATCATTTTGCAGGTCTTGACCATCATTTGCACATGCTGGAAATTCTCACAGGTATCTTTTCCCCACTCTTTCTCCCTCTGTGCCCCTCACCAGGTAGACTGCACCTGTAAAATTACTCCAACAACTTGTGATGTTTGCTGAAAAGGGAAGATGGGTTTCCCCCGTGTGTATCTTCAGCATCCTCGCTAATATATGCGGGTGTTGTTACAGTGTCTTAAAAGATAATCTAAATTCAGGAAAACTCCAAGCAGCAAGTTTATTAATCATAATGATGGTAATAATTGAATAATAACATGCAGCACTTGGAGCTTAATTAAATTTCCAGTTGTTGAATAAGATGTCAAAATAGTTTTGTTTCCGCCTCATAAACATCATCTGCTACTTTGGAGTATTTATGCAGGAAACAGATGTCAGCTGCTGCTGAGGAGAATGTAGAATGGACTGGGTAGTTAGCAGCATTTTAGGCAGTAATGTGTTAGTTGTTAGTCACTCATGTGAATTGGTGTGATCTTGTACATAGTGCTAATTCTGTCTGTGGTACTTTTTAATGACCAATAATAGCCTTGCTTCAATCTTAAATATAAACAATTTGTTGCCATGCAAGATAATGGATGGCCTCACATCCTATTCTAACCTTCTTTGGCTTTAAAGCTACAATTATCCAAACTACTTTCTCCTGAAATTTGTTTAATTATTTGTTTGAATTAAATATATAATAACTGTTGATATTAGAGAATATGAAATTCTCGTGCCACTGGCAGCCTCGTGGTGAGTAAATTGGTATTCTGTAGTAGAGTTGGCATTCTGACCTCTCGGGTAGATTAAAATGTCGACTGGCTGGCCAATGGTGGGGTGGAAGGAATAAGCTGTCTCCATGTTGCAGTGAGTTCAAGTCCATTTTCCCTATAGGTATAGTGAACCTGTGGAAAGGAGAGAGAAGTATCTGTGTTTCATGGTGGTTTTACGAGGTGTGAGTTTATGAGCTCCAGAACTGAAACTAATAGTTATGGGAGTGGAAGCAAAAATAGTGGAACCATTAAAGAAACTATCAGATATTGCGATCCTGATCATCCTCAGTAACATATGTTCGAATTGTTACTGTGTCTTAGAATAGAGGTTCTCACAGCGGGGTGGTGGGGGCATGGGGCGGTGGGGGTCCACAGCACCCCCAGTGGCCTGCGAGAAGGATTCAAGGGGTCCAATGCTACTGCAGCTGGCACGCTTCTCCCAACAATATCAATCTAGCCCCTGGATTGGCTCAGCTCTTAACTGCTGATCAGCAGCCATCACAGTCAACGCCAGATAAGTCATGTGACCCACCTGACCTCTCAGCTCCCCCTCATGAGGCAGCAACTCATTTACAAAGTTCGACATTAAAACTGAAGTGTCAACAATATTTTAATACATTTTTCACTGTTTAGATCCAATAATAAAATGTTATTTTATGACTGTGACATTTGATTTTATTACCATTCTCTCCCAATTCTCCTCTCCACACCACCAGCAAACTCCCACCCCCCCCACCGAGCCTCATGTTTCTGTTTGAATATCAGCACACACAGGGATAAAAGTTGCTGTAGAGAGGGGTCTCTGGATATTAAAAAGACAAAGCAACAAACCCAGAGCTTGTAGTCAAATGAACCACTCAGAAGGCAACTATATCGGTACTCAATCAGAGGCAGAGAGGAAAGCAGGTGGTGGGAAGAGTCTGCAGAATTGATACCTCTCAGGAGGAATAACTTGGCAAAAGCAGACCCAAAAAGCAGCCAGTAAAGCAAAGGTGGCTGGAAGTTATGGGCAGGGAAAATGGGCCCAGTTAATTCAGTGTGTGGAATATGCTTATGATTGGAGTTGCTCTAAATGGACAGAAATATGTAGGGGGATGTGGCAGGATCAGCCTGCAGGATCAGTCTCCGAGAGAAACCCTGATCATTTACATCAGCCCAGAAAGAGGAGAAACTGAAGTGTGAGAAGGAAAAAGGTGGGGAGTCGTTTCAAATCTGCTGCTGTGCTGAAGGGGAGATAGGAATGTTAGTGGTGCCTGCAGCTGTGAGGCTGTTTGAATTGTGCTGCTGTAAGCAGATGTATGGAAATCTGCTGCTTATGGGGTTCCAACTGGTGATAGGAATTATAAAGCTACCTAACACCTGAGAGAGAGGTGGATAAATACTTGAAGGAGATAACATTGCAGGAATGTGGGGAAAGAGCTGAAAGAGCCCAGGAGACAAACTGGATTGTTCTTTGAAAGAGCTTGTACAAACTTGATGAGCCGAATGGCTTCCTTCTGTACTGTACTGTTCCACAACTCTATTCTATTGGAGACAGTGAGTGCTCCAGGTATTGGAGACAGTGAGGGCTCCGGGTATTGGAGACAGTGAGGGCTCCGGGTATTGGAGACAGTGAGGGCTCCGGGTATTGGAGACAGGGAGGGCTCCGAGCATTGGAGACAGTGAGGACTCCGGGTATTGGAGACAGGGAGGGCTCCGAGTATTGGAGACAGTGAGGGCTCCGGGTATTGGAGATAGTGAGGACTCCGGATATTGGAGACAGTGAGGGCTCCGGGTATTGGAGACAGTGAGGACTCTGGGTATTGGAGACAGTGAGGACTCCGGGTATTGGAGACAGGGAGGGCTCCGAGTATTGGAGACAGTGAGGACTCCGGGTATTGGAGACAGGGAGGGCTCCGAGTATTGGAGACAGGGAGGGCTCCGAGTATTGGAGACAGGGAGGGCTCCGAGTATTGGAGACAGTGAAGGCTCCGGGTATTGGAGACAGTGAGGGCTCCGGGTATTGGAGACAGTGAGGGCTCCGGGTATTGGAGACAGTGAGGGCTCCGGGTATTGGAGACAGTGAGGACTCCGGGTATTGGAGACAGTGAGGACTCCGGGTATTGGAGACAGTGAGGACTCCGGGTATTGGAGACAGTGAGGACTCCGGGTATTGGAGACAGTGAGGACTCCGGGTATTGGAGACAGTGAGGACTCCGGGTATTGGAGACAGGGAGGGCTCCGGGTATTGGAGACAGGGAGGGCTCCGGTTATTGGAGACAGTGAGGACTCCGGGTATTGGAGACAGTGAGGGCTCCGGGTATTGCAGACAGAGAGGGCTCCGGTTATTGGAGACAGTGAGGGCTCCGGGTATTGGAGACAGTGAGGACTCCGGGTATTGGAGACAGTGAGGACTCCGGGTATTGGAGACAGTGAGGGCTCCGGGTATTGGAGACAGTGAGGGCTCCGGGTATTGGAGACAGTGAGTGCTCCGGGTATTGGAGACAGTGAGCACTCCGGGTATTGGAGACAGTGAGGACTCCGGGTATTGGGGACAGTGAGGACTCCGGGTATTGGAGACAGTGAGGACTCCGGGTATTGGAGACAGTGAGGACTCCGGGTATTGGAGACAGTGAGGACTCCAGGTATTGGAGACAGGGAGGACTCCGGGTATTGGAGACAGGGAGGGCTCCGGTTATTGGAGACAGTGAGGACTCCGGGTATTGGAGACAGCGAGGGCTCCGGGTATTGCAGACAGAGAGGGCTCCGGTTATTGGAGACAGTGAGGGCTCCGGGTATTGGAGACAGTGAGGACTCCGGGTATTGGAGACAGTGAGGACTCCGGGTATTGGAGACAGTGAGGACTCCGGGTATTGGAGACAGTGAGGGCTCCGGGTATTGGAGACAGTGAGGGCTCCGGGTATTGGAGACAGTGAGTGCTCCGGGTATTGGAGACAGTGAGTGCTCCGGGAATTGGAGACAGTGAGGACTCCGGGTATTGGAGACAGTGAGGACTCCGGGTATTGGAGACAGGGAGGGCTCCGGGTATTGGAGACAGTGAGTGCTCCGGGTATTGGAGACAGTGAGGACTCCGGGTATTGGAGACAGTGAGGGCTCCGGGTATTGGAGACAGTGAGTGCTCCGGGTATTGGAGACAGTGAGGACTCCGGGTATTGGAGACAGTGAGGACTCCGGGTATTGGAGACAGTGAGGGCTCCGGGTATTGGAGACAGTGAGGGCTCCGTGTATGAATGCTCTGATGAATACAGGACTGCTTCTATTGCAGCAGTTTAAGGGTTGGTCCCACTTGTTAGTACAACCTATGCGCAGCTGGATTTTCAGCAATTACATCAATGAAAACAAGGTAATAATTTCAGATGGACAAATAATTGTGATATGCATGTGTGCTTGTTGAACATATTGCTATGTTTTGACTAAATTGTTGCTCAGCACCAGCAGCAAGTTACACATTAAGTAAGTAAAACTAAAATAATAAACATATATGTTCAATTGTATAACTAATATTTTTTTTATAGAGATACAGCACTGAAACAGGCCCTTCGGCCCACTGAGTCTGTGCTGACCAACAACCACCCATTTGTACTAACCCTGCAGTAATCCCATATTCCCTATCACCTACCTACACTAGGGGCAATTTACAATGGCCAATTTACCTATCAACCTGCAAGTCTTTAGCTGTGGGAGGAAACCGGAGCACCCGGCAAAAACCCACACGGTTACAGGGAGAACTTGCAAACTCCGCACAGGCAGTACCCAGAATCGGACCTGGGTCCATGGAGCTGTGAGGCTGCAGTGCTAACCACTGCACCACTGTAACTAATAAATATACTTATGTTACAGGGGAGTCTGTGGGATTTTTAATAACACAGACCTAGGTCCTCAGAAACATAAAGGTTGATAACCCCTGCCTTAAAAGACAATCTAAATGCAGGAAATAACAACTGTAATCATTGAATAATCTGCTCATCTCTCCTCAATTAGTAAAGAGGTAACATTAGACATTAACCAGAGCTGGTTGATCCTCAAAATTGTTAACCACTCTTGCAATGAGTTTTGATAGTTTTCTGTATGGCTTCCAGGTAATTTTAACAATTTAATTGTGGAGTGCACTCTAATTTGGTGGCCAAGAAATATATTTACAGCAACAGAACAATTATGTTATTGGTTATGGTGAAGCTGATAGAAAATGGTAAAGGATCACATGGGATGGCAGTGGAATATCTATTTCAATTTGTATAAGTGAACATTTTGACAAAAAGGTTGAGTGCATATCTTTGACCTCGTGCACTGAACTGATTTTATTTTATATACAAAAGGTACTGATTCTCTCAATAGAAAAACTCAATGAGGATTCCATAGATTGGAAGCAACAGATATTGCTCCATTTTTATTACTGTTTTGCAGACCTTCCTTTAATGATGTGTGTTAGGAGATCACCTTGTTTGCAATAGCAAATTCCTGATAGTCTGACCGAGATGAGAATAAAATGGTGAAGGATTTTTGCTTTGGGCACCTGCCTATAACTGAAATATGAAATGTTATCTGTAAAGCTACGAAATAATCATTGATCATGAAATAATCATGTATTATAAGAACATAAGAAATAGGAGAAGGAGTATGTTGTATGATTGCCTTTAAGAGTGATACCCCCTTAAGATCTTAGTATGCTAATGAGCTTTTCTTTCTTCATTCATGGGATGTGGGTATCGCTGGCTAGGCCAGCATTTATTGTCCATCCATAATTTCCCTTGAGAATGTGGTGGTGAGCTGCCTTCTTGAACCGCTGCAGTCCATGTGGGGTAGGGACACCCACAGTGCTGTTAGGAAGGGAGTGCAAGGATTTTGCCTCAGTGACAGTGAAGGAATAGCAATATAGTTCCAAGTCAAGATGGTGTGTGGCTTGGAGGGGAACTTTCAGCTGGTGGTGTTCACATGCAACTGCTTCCCTTGTCCTTCTCGGTGGTAGAGGTACAAGGTTTGGTAGGTGCTGGTCTAAGGAGCCTCAGTGCATTGCTGCAGTGCATCTTGTTGATGTACTCACTGCTGCCACTGTGCATTGGTGGTCGAGGGAGTGAATGCTCGTGGACGGGGTGCCAATCAAGTGGGCTGCTTTGTCCTGGATGGTGTTGTGCTTCTTGAGTGTTGTTGGAGCCGCACCCATCCAGGCAAGTGGAGAGTATTCCAACACACTCCTGACTTGTGCCTTGCAGTTGGTGGACAGGCTTTGGGGAGTCAGGAGGGGAGTTACTTGCTGCTGGATTTCTAGCCTCTGATCTGATCCTGTAGCTATTGTATTTATATCATAGAATCATAGAAAGTTTATGGCACAGAAAGAGGCCACTTGGCCCATTGCATCTGTATGGCTACTCCTGTTCAGTTTCTGGTCAATGGTAACCCCCAGGATATTGATAATGAGGGATTCAGCGATCATAATGCCATTGAATGTCAAGGGGAGATGGTTAGATTCTCTCTCGTTTGAGATAGTCATTGCCTGGCACTTGTGTGGCATGAATGTTATTTGCAACCTATCAGTCCAAGCCTGGATATTGTCCAGCTCTTGCTGCATTTCTACATGGACTGCTTCAGTATCTGAGGAGCCGTGAATTGTGCGGAACATTATGCAATCATCAGCGAACATCCCCACTTCTGACCTTATGATGGTTCTGAAGGTCATTGATGAAGCAGCTGAAGATGATTGGGCTTAGGACACTACCTTGAGGAACTCCTGTAGTGATGTCCTGGAGCTGAGATGATTGACCTCCAACAACCACAACCATCTTCCTTTGTGCTAGGTCTAACTCCAACTAGCAGAGAATTCATCCCTTGATTCCCATTGACTCCAGTTTTGCTAGGGCTCCTTGATGCCATACGTGATCAAATGCTGCCTTCATGTCAAGGACATTCACTCTCACCTCACTTCTTGAGTTCAGCTCTTCTGTCCATGTTTGAACCAAGATGTAATGAGGTCAGGAGCTGAGTGGCCTTGGTGGAACCCCAACTGAGCGTCACTGAGCAGGTTATTGCTAAGCATATGCTGCTTGATAGCATTGTCAATGACACCTTCCATCACTTTACTGACGATTGAGAGTAGACTGATGGGGCGGTAATTGGCTGGATTGGATTTGTCCTGATTTTTGTGTACAGAATATACCTGGGCAATTTTCCACATTGCTGGGTAGGTGCCAGTGTTGTACTGGAATTGCTTGGCTCGAGGCACAGCAAGCTCTGGAGCATAGGTCTTCAGTACTATTGCCGGAATGTTGCTAAGTACCAGGCTGCAGTCATGTGACCATGAGCCGGAGTCACTTTGCAACTGTTACTCCAAGAGGCAAATTCTGTAAATAGTTAGCTCTGTACTGTATATACTAGTGAGCTGTTAATAAACCTGTTCGAGATCTTCAACCAACTGGACTCCACGCATCTCATTTCAGTTGTATCAGACAACATAAAATAAATCATTATATAGTGGCAGCTGTATTGAGAAAACAAAGTCTAAGCTTGAAGACCACAAGTAAAACAGCTCTGAAAATGACCATTCCTAAAGCCACTTGAGAGAAAGTTTGAGAAATAATGGCTCAAACAGTGAATAATGAAGAACTTACCTCAAACTGTAAAAGGCAGAGGACAGAATGACAGGCAGCATGGAAATTGGTGAATCATTGTGCCGAGGGTCAAGGGATACTGCTTAAAAAAAAGCTTTTAAGTCCTTCAAAGGATGCCTTTTACTAAAAGCTCCATATAAAAAAAATGCGTGATACACAACTTACCTCCCAGACTGTTCGAGGCTGACATCATTACAGGACGCATCCGTTAGAAAAGGTGTGGGAAACTCCAATCGCTGCAGAACCTTCATCCATGCAGGCAAAATTTAAAAAACCCATTAAACCACTCAGGCATGAATAAGAGCTTCCATTGACGAAGCCACAGTAAAAACATTAAAACCACTCCAGTGTGAAGAACAGGCTTAAGTGCTGCAAAAACAAACTCTTAAACAAAGCACCTGAACTGCCTAGTGAACAGCTGTGTAAACAGAACAAGCTTAAATGCTGGATGCAAGATAAACACACAGCACTAGCAAACATTTGCACCTGTCAAACAAAGCAGTTAGTCTAAATAACGGAGAAGTTTCTTAAAGGGGAAACAGTGCAGAGTCATAGAACAAATCTTAAAGCAAGTTTTAAGCAAAAGAAAAACAGGAAGATGGATACCAAATTTCCCAGCATGAACTGGAAGGCCTTGGATATCCTATCCGAATTCCAACTGTTCAAACAAAAAAATGCAAGTTATGCTTTACAGACCAAGTGATTGCAGAACCAGAAAAACAGGCTGTAAAAATACTAATAGCATTTGGAAATGAAGGACTACACAGAATCAATACCTCAGACTTATCTGAAGAGGACCAGAAAGATGCCACAAAGATATGGAAAGTGCTAGAAGATCAGCTCCGATTACAAGTGAATTTTAGAATTCATCGCCTGGAATTGATGTCCTACAGGCAACAGCCACAAGAATCAATAGACCAGTTCATCAGTAGATGTAGTAAGGGCAACAAATGCGATTTCTCAGAAACTGAGATGTCAGAGTAACTAAAAGAACTGGTGATTATATCAACACCCATTGAAGCCTTTCAGAAAGCCTCTTGGGGGAAAAAGAAATGTTACAGCATTGATGCGCTGCTGGAAGATGGCAGGAAGTACAAAGCCACAGTAGCTAGACAACAAACACTGGGTGCAGCCAACAGTATTGGCATAATGAGCGGTCGAAAAGAACAAGCAAGCTGTGTGGTAGGTGTGGTCTGTCCCAGCCACCGCGAAGTTGTCCTACATTTCAAGACCTGTGCAAGACATACAGTACAAAATGACACTGAGCCAGCCTATGCAAGAAATCTGGCTCCAACTATGCAGCCAGAAGTCACAGTAAGATGCAAGCAAACAGAAGAGAGGTGCAGCAGCAGGGCAACAGCAGCAAGGAGAGCACCAGAGACCTGCGTAAACACAATCTGATACACAAAGCCCACAGTGAAACAGACCTGAGACAAGACCTGACCCAGAGAGAAGTAATTCTCAGTGAGAAGACAAACCCGAGTTCCACATTGTGAACCTGACACATCATGTTGATGAAGTCAAACAAGTGGAAGCTTTTGCCACTATTAACATCACGTGCCCAAAGAAAACTGGCAAACATACACTCAGGGTCAAGACTGACACTGATGCCAGTGCAAATATCCTACCAGTCCGAATCCTGAAATATATGTACCAGAGTCATTGGAAATCAATGATACAACTGACAACTACCAAGTTATCTGCATACAACGGGTTACCCATTCATTGCAGTGGAACATTAACAATGCAATGCAGATACAGCAAGTCAGCTTGGAAACCACAAACATTCTACTTAGTAGACATGAGCGTAAGGGCAGTGGCAGGACGACCAGCATGTAAGGACCTCAACATCATAACTATCCATGAGAGCATTGCCAAAGGGAAATCTCCCAGGACTGGAACCCACTCGCAGACTCCGGCCAGCATCAAACAGTGCAGCTGGAAACCCAGCAACAGCACAACAATGCCGCCCCATTCACTTCTGCTCTCTAGGGAACCGCCAACACCACAATGAGTCAAAACAGACAGGTATCTCCATAAGACCAAGTACTGTTCCTCCAACAATTCCTCAACCTTGAGCCCCAAGCCTTTGGACATGGAGGATGAGGAGAGGCAAAGGACACACAATGTCCTGAAGAGGCAGAGGAGTAATGAGTTGAAGCATTGTCTATTGGTTCTTCGAGATGAGGTGCCGGAACTTTCCAAGAATGAAAAGGCCTCAACAGTTGTCATCTTGAGAAAACCAACACAGTATATTAGCAGGCTGAAGACAGACCAACAGAAACTGAATGCAGAGAGAAACCTAAAAAAAAAACAGCAACAGTTGAGATGCAATCTCTTCAGGAAAGAGTTGTCAAACCACCAAAACATTGTGCTTCTGCATGTGTAATGTTCATAATCTCTGTACCTGTGTAAATAATTTTGATGTTATCTAATGTTATATATTTTTACATTTAGCATACGAGACTTATCTTTGGAAAGAAGGGGGATATTGTATAATTGCCTTTAAGAGTGATATCTTTTAAGATCTTAGTATGCAAATGATCTATGTACCAGGATGCAGTCATGTAACTACAAGCTGGAGTCACTCTGCAAATGTAATACCTAGAGGCAAGTTCTGTAAATAGTTAGTTCTATACTGTATATACATGTGAGCTATTAATAAACCTGTTAGAGATCTTCAACCAACTGGAGTCCATGCATCTCATTTATGTTGCATCAGGCAACACAAAAGAACTCAATACAGAGTAGACCATATGGCGTGTCGAGCATGCTGTGACATTCAATACAATCATGGCTGATCTTCGGCTTCAACTCCACTTTCCCATCTGCTCCCCATATCATTTGATTCCCTGAGAGACCAAAAATCTATCTTAGCCTTAAATATATTCAACGATGGAGCATCCACAACCCTCTGGGGTAGAGTATTCCAAAGATTCACAACACTTTGAATGAAGATATTTCTCCTCATTTCAGTCCTAAATAATCATCCCCTTATCCTGAGGCTATGTCCCCATGTTCTAGATTCACCAGCCAGGGGAAACAACCTCTCAGTGTCTACCCTGTAAGCCCTCTCAGAATCTTGTACATTTCAATGAGATTACCTCATTCCTCTAAACTCCAGAGAATATAGACCCATTTTACTCAGCCTCCGATCATCGGACATCTCTCTCATCTCAGGAGCCAATCTGGTGGACCTTCGCTCTACAGCCTCCAATGCAAGTATATCCTTCCTTAAATCTTTCTTTGGCCTCCTTATCTCGAGAGACAATGGGTAAGCACCTGGAGGTGGTCAGTGGTGTGTGGAGCAGCGCCTGGAGTGGCTATAAAGGCCAATTCTACAGTGACAGGTTCTTCCACAGGTGCTGCAGAAAAATTTGTTTGTCTGGGCTGTTACACAGTTGGCTCTCCTCTTGTGCTTTTGTCTTTTTTCCTGCCAACTGCTAAGTCTCATCGACTAGCCACACTTCAGCCCTGCCTTTTTGGCTGCCCACCAGCTCTGGCGAACGCTGGCAACTGACTCCCACGACTTGTGATCAATGTCACAGGACTTCATGTCGCGTTTGCAGACGTCTTTAAAGCGGAGACATGGACGGCCGGTGGGTCTGATACCAGTGGCGAGCTCGCTGTACAATGTGTCTTTGGGGATCCTGCCATCTTCCATGCGGCTCACATGGCCAAGCCATCTCAAGCGCTGCTGACTCAGTAGTGTGTATAAGTTGGGGATGTTGGCCGCCTCGAGGACTTTTGTGTTGGAGATACGGTCCTGCCACCTGATGCCAAGTATTCTCCGGAGGCAGCGAAGTTGGAATGAATTGAGACGTCGCTCTTGGCTGACCTAAGTTGTCCAGGCCTCGCTGCCATAGAGCAAGGTACTGAGGACACAGGCTTGATACACTCGGACTTTTGTGTTCCGTGTCAGTGCGCTGTTTTCCCACACTCTCTTGGCCAGTCTGGAGATAGCAGTGGAAGCCTTTCCCATGCGCTTGTTGATTTCTGCATCTAGAGACAGGTTACTGGTGATAGTTGAGCCTAGGTAGGTGAACTCTTGAACCACTTCCAGAATGTGGTCGCCAATATTGATGGATGGTGAACAAAACTATGCATAGTACTCCAGGTGTGGTCTCACCACAGCCCTGTACAATTGTAGCAAGACCTCTTTATTCTTGTCCTCCAATGCCTTGCAATAAGGGCCATTATGCCATTTGTCTTCCTAATTGCCTGTTATAGCTGCATGATAACTTTCTGTGTTCCTTATGCAAGTATACACATCCCTCTGAACATCAGCATTTATATGTATCACACCTTTTAAAAACTACTCTGCTTTTATATTCTTATGACCAAAGTGAATAACCTCACACTTCCCCACATAATACTCCATCTGCCAACTTGTTGCTTACTCACTTAATCCATCTGTATCATTTTGCAGCCTCTTTGTGTCCTCTTCACAGCTTACATCCACACTTAGCTTTGCATCATCAGTAAACTTAGATGCATTACTCTCTGCCTGTTCACCTAAGTCATTAATACAGATTGTGAAAGCTCTGGCACTCTACTAGTTACAACCTGTCAACTTGAAAAGTCCTCTTTTATCCCTACTCTTTGCTTCCTGTCCATTAACCAATCCTCTATACATGCTAATATATTACCCCCAACTTCATGAGCCCTTATTTTGCCTATTAACCATTTGTATGGCACCTTATCAAATACCTTTTGAAAATCCAAGTATACTATATCTACTGGTTCCCTTTTACCCACTCTACTAGTTACATACTCAAAAATCTCTAATAAATGTGTCAAACACGACTTTCCTTTTGTAAAACCATGTTGACTACGCCTGATCATACTATGACTTTCTAAGTGCATTGCTAATACTTCCTTAATAATAGATGCCTGTGCTTTCATGATGACTGATGTCAGGTTAACTGCCCTGCAGTTCCCTGTTTTCTTTCTCCCTCCTTTCTTGAATAGCGGTGTTGCATTTGCTAATTTCTAAATTGCCTGGACCATTTTAGAATCTAGGGAATTTTGGAAAATCATAACCAGATTATACTTACACAAGCTAAGGTTCACTGAAATATTTTATATTGCTCCAATGAATTCTCAAAGAATTAGAAGGATCATGAGATAAATACAAATGTTGATGACCATTTAGGGCAACTTGGCTCATTCACCCATTCCTTCATTACAACATCTACTAGTTTCTTTAATGATTCCATAATTTATCCTTCACTAACATACCTGGATGTCCTTGCTATGTGTTGATAACTCTTCTGTGAAGCAGAACTTCCTGATATCAGTCTTGTATTTTGTCTTTTGATAGTTTGAACCCATGTCTTCTTGTCCTGTTGCTATGTGTGAGCTTGCAGTAGTGTTGCAGGTTCATCTTTTCTAAAATCTTTTACTGTATAATAAGATCACTTTTTTTGTTGCTTCAGTTCAAGGCTGAAAAGCTGAAGTTTCTTTAGTCTTTCCTCATAGCTCAGTGCTCTGACACTAGGGGTCTGTGCTGTGCATCTTATTTAAAAAACTTAAGGTCGTGAGCAGCCTCACAGCTCCAGGGACCCGGGTTCGATTCTGGGTACTGCCTGTGCGGAGTTTGCAAGTTCTCCCTGTGACCGCGTGGGTTTTCGCTGGGTGCTCCGGTTTCCTCCCACAGCCAAAGACTTGCAGGTGATAGGTAAATTGGCCGTTGTAAATTGCCCCTAGTGTAGGTAGGTGGTAGGGAATATGGGATTACCGTAGGGTTAGTATAAATGGGTGGTTGTTGGTTGGCACAGACTCGGTGGGCCGAAGGGCCTGTTTCAGTGCTGTATCTCTAAATAAAAAAAAAAATAAACCTTTCCCTTGGGTATCAGTGCTCTGACACTAGGGATCTGTGCTGTGGATCTTATCTAAAAAACTTAAGGTCGTGAACCTTTCCCTTGGATATCAGTGACCAGAACTGAACATGGTATTGAAATGTGGTTTAATTGTAGCACTATAGAGTTTGACCATTACTTTTTCTGACATGTACATGGTTCCACATTCTATTTGCTTTGTTGATTGCTGCTATGTGTATGAATGCTTCCGGAGATGCTATGAGAAGCAGACTACTCACCTTGTGCTGTTGGAATGCTCTTTGACTCCCCCCTTTTGGGAAGGCATTTGCAAAATCTTTTCTGATACAATGAAGATTTATATCCCTAATTTCGAGCCTTGGTGATCCTTGATGATACCTGCAAGATTAATAGCGCCTTTATTAAACTTGTATCTAATGGTTTTTCTCATAGAAAGGAAATTATTTTATGAAACTGTAAGTCATCACACTTCTTTGATGGATGGGTTAACACTGAGATGCAGTTGACTCTGAAAAGGTAACTTCCTGTTTAGGAGCATTACCATTGCAAAATTCCTGTGTTTGTGAGGTTTAGGATG
The DNA here is from genome assembly GCF_036365525.1 of Heterodontus francisci. Classification (NCBI taxonomy): domain Eukaryota; kingdom Metazoa; phylum Chordata; class Chondrichthyes; order Heterodontiformes; family Heterodontidae; genus Heterodontus; species Heterodontus francisci. The sequence goes on from NC_090389.1 coordinate 24,397,073, forward strand.
GGCAGTTATGGGAATGGGCTAACAGGAATGCACTGCCTCAAATCTGACTTCCCTTTTCAGGAGAACAAAAAATCCTAGAACTGATTGTAGTTGGCATCTAAAAGAGAAACTTAAGGCAGCAGTCTTCATCGAGACTGAGCAGAAATTTTAACCGTTGCTCTTTCAAGAAGCTGACTTTTATTGCCCATCTATAGTTGCCTTAAGAAGGTGGCACAATTTGATACAACTCAGTGAATTGCTAGGCCACTTTAGAGAACATAAGAAATAGGAGCAGGAGTAGACCACATGGCCTGTCGAGCCTTCTCCGCTATTCAATACGGTCATGGCTGACCTTGGGCTTCAATTCCACTTTCCCACCTGCTCTCCATATCCCTTGATTCCCTGAGAGACCAAAAATCTGCCTATCTCAACCTCAAATTATGGCGCATCCACAACCCTCTGGGGTAGAGAATTCCAAAGATGCACAACCATTTGAGTGAAGAAATTTCTCCTCATCTCAGTCCTAAATGATCAGCTCCTTCTCCTCAGACTATGTCCCCTTGTCTAGATTCCCCAGCCAGTGGAAACAACATCTTAGTGTCCACCCTGTCAAGCCCCTTCATGATCTTAAATCTTTCAATGAGATCGCCTCTCATTCTTTTAAACTCCAGAGAATATAGAGGGTAGTTAAGAGTTGGTATGGGACTGGAGTCACATACAGGCCAGACAGAAGGGTGGAAAATGTCCTTCCCTAAGGGACATTAGAGAACCAGTTGGACTTTAATAACAATCTGACAGCTTCATGGTCACTTTCACCTTTACCAGATTTAAAAAAAAAACTGAATTAAAATTCTCAAACTGCCATGGTGGGGTTTCAATTCACAATTCTATGCACTTATTGTCTAGGCTTCTGGATTACAAGTGCAACAATGTAAGCATTATACTACTGTACCCACTATTTTTCTCTTTCAATACTGTTATGACCAAGGCGAGATTAATGCACTGTTAATTCAGTCCCACTACTCCACAGATCATAGCATATCAGTAAAGTTTTCCAGCAACTCGAAAATAGCCAAATTAAACTGTTTGTCCCCCAGGATAAAGCACATCAAACCAAGTTTCTTAAAACAACAACAATATTAGCTATTTATCAATAAACTGTAGACATTAGAGATCCCACAGCATTACCTTCACTCAAGAAGCGAAACACCATCCAGGACAAAGCAGTCCGCTGGTTCGGCACCCCTCACCACATTAAACAATCATTCTCTCCACCACTGAACGCACCATGGCTGCAGTGTGTACCATCTTCAAGATGCACTGCAGCAATTCATCAAGGCTTCTTCAACAGCACTTTCAAAATTTGCAAACTTCACCATCTAGAAGAACAAAGGCAGCAGGTGCATGGGAACACCACCACCTCCAAGTTCCCCTCCAACTCACGCACCACCCTGACTTGGACATATATCGCCTTTCACTCACTGGTGCTGGGTCAAAATCCTGTAATTCCCTACCTACACAGGGGAGTACCTTCACCACACAGCATATTTTTTTTCTTTTTTTTTGAACAGCGGTAGCAGTGAGAGTGCGAGACGGGGAGCAGCTGGGAAGGTAAGTTTCAGTATAAAGGACTTACCTAGCGATCCGGCAGCTTCTTTTTGAACAGCGGTAGCAGTGAGAGTGCGAGCCAGGGGGCAGCTGGGAAGGTAAGTTTCAGTATAAAGGACTTACCTAGCAATCCGGCAGCTTCTTTTTGAACAGCGGTAGCAGTGAGAGTGCGAGCCAGGGGGCAGCTGGGAAGGTAAGTTTCAGTATAAAGTACTTGCCTAGCGATTCGGCAGCTTCGGCAGGGTGGGGGAAAGAAAAACTGAAAAAGTGACGTCACAGGAAAGCTGTGACCTGATTGGCTGGTAGGGAATCTGTACCGAATTTGAAAATAAAACTGATAAAAATTGATTAAAACACTAATTAACTAATTAATAAGTAGAGTAACTAAATCAGAGGGAGAAGATTACTGTATTTAGACAGCATTTAATATTTATTGTAGAAACCTAGCACTAGGGACCACATAGTGAAGTGTATCATAATTTAGTAAGGATTTAATAAGTATTTATTTATTTTATATCAATTAACTAATTAGTACTAGAAATGTCAGTTAGAGGGGTGAAGTGCTTCACCTATGAGATGTGGGAAGTCCGTGACGCTTCCAGCATTCCGGGCGACTATATCTGCAGGAAGTGTACCCAGTTGCAGCTCCTCACAGACCGCATGGATCGGTTGGAGCGGCAACTGGATGCACTTAGGAGCATGCAGGTGGCAGAGAGCGTAATAAACAGGAGTTTTAGAGAAGTGGTTACACCCAAAGTGCAGGCAGATAGATGGGTGACCGCTAGAAGGGGCAGGCAGTCAGTGCAGGAATCCCCTGTGGCTATCCCCCTCTCTAACAAGTATACCATTTTGGATACTGTTGGGGGGGATGGCCTATCAGGGGAAAACAGCAGCAGCCAGAGCAGTAGCGCCACGGCTGGCTCTGTTGTTCAGCAGGGAGGGACAAAGCGCAGAAGAGCAATAGTTATAGGGGACTCTATAGTAAGGTGCACAGATAGGCGCTTATGTGGACGTGAAAGAGACTCCAGGAAGGTATGTTGCCTCCCTGGTGCCAGGGTCAAGGATGTCTCTGAACGGACAGAGGGCATTCTGAAGGGGGAGGGTGGACAGCCAGAGGTTGTGGTACACATCGGTACCAATGACATAGGCAGTAAGAGTGATGAGGTCCTGCAGGGGGAGTTTAGGGAGTTAGGTAGTAAGTTAAAAAACAGGACCTCTAGGGTTGTAATCTCTGGATTACTCCCTGTGCCACGTGCCAGTGAAGCTAGAAATAGGAAGATAGTGCAGCTAAACACGTGGCTGAGCAGCTGGTGTAGAAGGGAGGGTTTCAGATATCTGGACCATTGGGCTCTCTTCAGGGACAGATGGGACCTGTACAAGAAGGACAGGTTGCATCAAAACTGGAAGGGCACTAATATCCTGGCTGAAAGGTTTGCTCACGTCACTCAGGAGGGTTTAAACTAGTGTGGCAGGGGGGTGGAAACCAGAGCAGTAGGACAGCGAGTGAAGTAAATGAGGAGGGCATAGTAAATAAGGCCAGTAGGACTAAGAGGAAGAGCAGGCAGGGAGATGTTGCTGAGCACAGCGGGACTGGTGGTCTGAAGTGCATTTGTTTCAATGCAAGAAGTATAACAGGTAAGGCAGATGAACTTAGAGCTTGGATTAGTACTTGGAAATATGATGTTGTTGCTATTACAGAGACTTGGTTGAGGGAAGGGCAGGATTGGCAGCTAAATGTTCCAGGCTTTAGAAGCTTCAGGCGGGATAGAGGGGGATGTAAAAGGGGTGGGGGAGTTGCATTACTGGTGAAGGAGAATATCACAGCTGCACTGCGGGAGGACACCTCAGAGGGGTCATGCAGCGAGGCAATATGGGTGGAGCTCAGGAATAGGAAGGGTGCAGTCACGATGTTGGGGGTTTACTACAGGCCTCCCAACAGCCAGCGGGAGGTAGAGGAGCAGATATGTAGACAGATTTTGGAAAGATGTAAAGGTAACAGGGTTGTAGTGGTGGGTGATTTTAACTTCCCCAATATTGACTGGGACTCACTTAGTGCTAGGGGCTTGGATGGGGCAGAATTTGTGAGGAGCATCCAGTAGGGCTTCTTTAAACAATATGTAGATAATCCAACTAGGGATGGGGCCATTCTGGACCTGGTATTGGGGAATGAGCCCGGCCAGGTGGTCGAAGTTTCAGTGGGGGAGCATTTCGGGAGCAGTGACCATAATTCCATAAGTTTTAAGGTACTTGTGGATAAGGATAAGAGTAGTCCTCGGGTGAAGGTGCTAAATTGGGGGAAGGCTAATTATAACAATATTAGGCAGGAACTGAAGAATTTAGATTGGGGGCGGCTGTTTGAGGGTAAATCAACATCTGACATGTGGGAGTCTTTCAAATGTCAGCTGATGAGAATCCAGGACCAGCATGTTCCTGTGAGGAAGAAAGACAAGTTTGGCTAGTTTCGGGAAGCTTGGATAACACAGGATATTGTGAGCCTAGTCAAAAAGAAAAAGGAAGCATTTGTAAGGGCTGGAAGGCTAGGAACAGATGAAGCACTTGAGGAATATAAAGACAGTAGGAAGGAACTTAAGCAAGGAGTTAGGAGGGCTAAAAGGGGTCATGAAAAGTCATTGGCAAACAGGATTAAGGAAAATCCCAAGGCTCTTTATACATATATAAAGAGCAAGAGGGTAACTAGGGAAAGGGTTGGCCCACTCAAGGAAAGAGATGGGAATCTATCCCTGGAGTCAGAGGAAATGGGCGAGGTGCTAAATGAGTACTTTGCATCAGTATTCACCAAGGGGAAGGACTTGGTGGATGATGAGCCTAGGGAAGGGAGTGCAGATAGTCTCAGTCATCTCATTATCAAAAAGGAGGAGGTGTTGGGTGTCTTGCGAAGCATTGAGGTAGATACGTCCCCAGGGCCTGATGGGATCTACCCTAGAATACTGAGGGAGGCAAGGGAAGAAATTGCTGGGGCCTTGACAGAAATCTTTGCATCCTCATTGGCTACAGGTGAGGTCCCAAAGGACTGGAGAATAGCCAATGTTGTTCCTTTGTTTAAGAAGGGTGGCAAGGATAATCCAGGATATTATAGGCCAGTGAGCCTTACGTCAGTGGTAGCGAAACTATTAGAGATGTTTCTTCGGGACAGGATTTACTCCCATTTGGAAACAAACAAACTTATTAGCGAGAGACAGCATGGTTTTGTGAAGAGGAGGTCGTGTCTTACTAATTTGATTGAGTTTTTTGAGGAAGTGACGAAGATGATTGATGAGGGAAGGGCGGTGGATGTTGTCCATATGGACTTTAGTAAAGCCTTTGACAAGGTCCCGCATGGCAGACTGGTGCAAAAGGTGAAGTCACACGGGATCAGAGGTGAGTTGACAAGATGGATACAGAACTGGCTCGGTCACAGAAGACAGAGGGTAACAGTGGATGGGTGTTTTTCTGAATGGAGGGATGTGACTCGTGGTGTTCCGCAGGGATCAGTGCTGGGACCTTTGCTGTTTTAAGTATATATAAATGATTTGGAGGAAAATGTAGCTGGTCTGATTAGTAAGTTTGCAGACGACACAAAGGTTGGTGGAGTTGCGGATAGTGATGAGGATTGTCAGAGGATACAGCAGGATATAGATCGGTTGGAGACTTGGGCGGAGAAATGGCAGATGGAGTTTAATCCAGACAAATGTGAGGTAATGCATTTTGGAAGGTATAATGCAGGTGGGAGGTATACAGTAAATGGCAGAACCCTTAGGAGTATTGACAGGCAGAGAGATCTGGGCGTACAGGTCCACAGGTCACTGAAAGTGGCAACGCAGGTGGATAAGGTAGTCAAGAAGGCATTCGGCATGCTTGCCTTCATCGGTCGGGGCATAGAGTATAAAAATTGGCAAGTCATGTTGCAGCTGTACAGAACCTTAGTTAGGCCACACTTAGAATATTGCGTGCAATTCTGGTCGCCACACTACCAGAAGGACGTGGAGGCTTTGGAGAGGGTACAGAGGAGGTTTACCAGGACGTTGCCTGGTCTGGAGGGCATTAGCTATGAGGAGAGGTTGGAAAAACTCGGATTGTTTTCACTGGAACGATGGCGGTGGAGGGGCGACATGATAGAGGTTTACAAAGTTATGAGCGGCATGGACAGAGTGGATAGTCAAAAGCTTTTTCCCAGGGTGGAAGAGTCAGTTACTAGGGGACATAGGTTTAAGGTACGAGGGGCAAAGTTTAGAGGGGATGTGCGAGGCAAGTTTTTTACATAGAGGGTGGTGAGTGCCTGGAACTTGCTGCCAGGGGAGGTGGTGGAAGCAGATACGATAGCGACGTTTCAGAGACATCTTGACAAATATATGAATAGGAAGGGAATAGAGGGATATGGGCCCCAGAAGTGCAGAAGGTGTTAGTTTCGGCAGGCATCAAGATCGGCGCAGGCTTGGAGGGCTGAATGGCCTGTTCCTGTGCTGTACTGTTCTTTGTTCTTTGTTCTTTCAGTAGTTCAACAAAGTGTTTTACCACCAACTGCTCAAGAGCAACTACAGATGGGCAATAAACGCTGACCTTGTTTGAGACACCCACTTTGCAAGAATGAACAATTAAAAAAAAAACTCCCTTTTGAAAGTTACCAGCGAATCTGCTTCCACCATACTTTCAGAGAGTACATTGCAGATCATAACAACCTGTTGCATAAAAAAAATTCTCCTCATCTTCCCTCTGGTTCTTTTTCCAATTAGCTGCATCTGTGTCCTCTGGTTACCAACCCTCCGGCCACTGGAACCAGTTTCTCCCTATCTATATCAAAACACTTCAGAATGTTGAACATTGCTATTAAATCCCTCTTAGCCTTCTCTGTTATAAGGAGAACAATTCCAGCTCCTCTAGTCTTCCCACATAACTGAAGAGTAGCTACATCAAGAACAGCTTGGGGAAGGTGGGGTTTAAAGCAAGGCAGTACAAAATGGGTTGGATTCTGCGGTCAGCAGCACGTGAATGGCACCAGAAATTTATTACTCTGACACTTTCCCACAGCCTTTCTATGAGTTTTGGTACTGGATCTTGCTGTAATTAGAAAGCCATTTCTGTGCAGAGCCTTCTCCAGGGGATCTGGGATCTGTGTGACTAGGGTAAGTAACTTTGTATTTCCTCAACTAATCAGATTAAAGAATCATTACTGAGGCATGCAGAGTCGGAATCAGGAAATGTCAATTACAACAATTAATGCTAAATCATGTATAGAAAGCAAAATAAAGTGAAGGGAAGAAAGATGGGATTAACAGAGAGAGAGATGAAAGAGACAGAAGGAAAAAGTAATTTTTAATTTAAATATTTTTACTTTTTAAAATTTCCAACAATAATGAAACACTGATGAAATGAGACTCCACACTTGTAAAAGTTTTTTTTCAGTGTCGGACAGGTTGGCATTAACCAAATTCACTTACACTGGAATGAGCAAGTCTTAACTTTTTTGGTGAGTTTAGGGTGTGTGTATACGTGTATATATCCAGGATTTAACGCTGAGTTGGTGGCCTTGCCCACCGGTGGGAAAGTCAGCAGCGAACCTGCCTTCGTGGCCCTAGAAGCCACGACCAGATTTTACGGTCACCAGGTAATTAGCTGCCTGAGGTCATGGCTTCCACAACCTCTCCCCGCCGACAGGATGTCCCGCCTCCAAGAGCTGCTAGCCAATCAGAGGGCCAGTGGCTCTTCAGTCCCAGCAGCATCACCAGGTGAATAGCCACTGCTGGGACTGCTGCATCTTCCCCTGGACTCAGCCAGCGATGGAGGCCTGGAGTTCAGTTAAGTGGGGCAGGCATGCTGGGGCCAGTCAGGCAGGCCCTGGAATGTGTGGGGGTGGATGGTGGTGTTTGGGAAGCCGGGTGTCGGGGGATCAAACCAGCCTGGCCCTTTCTGTTGGGGGGGCCCTCCATGGGGCACAGGTATACCTGGCATCCTTGCCATGTGGCAAGGGCACCCCATACCTGCTGGCAAAATACCAGCGATGGCAGGAAGAGGCCCTTAAATGGCCATTAATTAGCCAGTTAAGGACCTCAATTGGCTCAAGGGCCTTGTAATACTGGTGTAAGTAGGTAGCTGACAGGCATGGCACACCCCACCATCCCACCCAATTTAATGTCACCCCTGCCTGCCAGCCTGTTCCCAAGGTGGGGTGAGTAAATTTCCAGCCACTCATGGGAGAACAGGATAAGTTAAGGAGAGCAAGACTGGATTTTTTATATTGAATTCATTGGTGAGGTAACAGAGAAGGTTGATCAAAATACTGCAGTAAATGTTGTTTACATGGACCTTTGGGAGACATTTGATAAAGTTTTCCACAGGAGGCTTACTAAGAAGATGGAAGCCCTTAGGTATTAAGGGAAAAGTGATGCTATGAATACAAAACTGGCTCAGTGACAGGAAGTAAAGGGTGATGGTGGTTGGATACTTTTCAGACTGGGAGGTGGTTTGCAGTGGTGTTCCTCAAGTGCAGTTTTGGGTTCACTTGGGTTTTTATAAACTATGTAGATTTGTGTGTAGGAAGCAGCATTGTAAAGTTTGCAGATGATACAAAACTAGACAAAGTAGTAGCTCATGATCAAGACAGTTATAGGCCTCAGGATGACATCGACAGGATGATGTAATGGGCAGAAACATGGCAGATGGAGTTCAATGCAGAGAAGTGTGAAGTGATACACTTTAGGAAGACTAATCTGGAAAGACAGTTTACGATAAATGGCACCATTTTGAAAAGTGTAGATGAGCAGATGGTGTCCATATGCACAAATCCTTAAAAGTGACAGGGCAAGCTGATAAGGTGGTTTAAAAAAAGCATATGGGTTACTTGGGTTTATAAATCGAGGAATAGAATATAAAAGCAAAGAGATCATCCAAGATCACCACCACCTTCTCAAGGGCAATTAGGGATGGGCAATAAATGCTGGCCTGGCCAGCGATGCCAACATCCCATGAATGAATTAAAAAAAAAGAACTTTATAACTCACTGGTTAGGCCTCATCTGGAGTATTGTGCAATTCTTGGCAGCACACTTCAGGAAAGATGTAAAGGCCTTAGAAAGGGTCCAGAGGAGGTTTATCAGTATGTTACCAGGTGTGAGGAGAGGTTGGGAAAGTTAGGACTGTTTCCCAAGGTTAAGAGCTGACCTAATGGAGGTTTTCAAGATGAAGAGAGGTTTTGATAGAGTAAGTAGGGAAAAATAAATCCTGTGGTGAGTGAGTCAATAACTAAGGGTCATGGATTCAAAATCATTGGTAAAATATCTAGAGGCGAGATGAGGAGAATTTTTCACCCAGAGAGTTGTTGTGACCTGGAATGCTGGATTACAGACAAAAAGGGGGATGTGGGACAAAGTAGGATTGTTCTTTCAAAGAGCCAGGACAGGCACAATGGGCCAAATAACCTCCTTCGCTGCTGTGAGTTTCTATGATTTTTATTCTATGGCTACACAAGCCATCTCTTGTGCCAGCTGATGCCTACTTGCTGAAAAATATCACGTATGACTAGCCAAACATTTACTGCTGGTCTACACCAAGCTGTTAACAACCTTACAATTCTTCCATTGCTAACCATGTGTACCCATATTCCAGGCAAACATAAACTCAAGCTGCAACTGACAACTAAAACTCTTAGCACAATGGCATCTTGTAAGGGCATCACATAACTATTCATTATAACACAATGTAGCTGCGTGATGCATGGTCATCTTCTGGCACACGGGATGGCTGAAGGTTTGTTACATGTCTGTCCCTAATGCATTCTTCAACTTACAAGATCTCAAGACAATACCTGTACTTACATGTAATACAATGGAAGAGACCTGAACTGGAGGAGGGTGCAGAAGTTATGAGACCTTGACTCCCTTTGGGGAGGCCACCCTGGAGATCCTTGTTACCGTCAGGGGAAGGAGAGGGAACCAGCAGGCAGTGCAGGGATCCCCTGTGGCCGTTTCCCTCAACAACAGGTATACCGTTTTGGATACTGTTGCGGGGTACGACTTACCAGGGGTAAGCAATGGGGTACAGGTATCTGGCACAGAGTCTGTCCCTGTTGCTCAGAAGGGAAGGGGGAAGAGGAGCAGAGCATTAGTCATTGGGGACTCCAAAGTTAGGGGAACAGATAGGAGGTTCTGTGGGAACAAGAGAGACTCACGGTTGGTATGTTGCCTCCCAGGTGCCAGGGTTCGTGATGTCTCGGATCGTGTTTTTGGGATCCTTAAGGGGGAGGGGGAGCAGCCCCAAGTCGTGGTCCACATAGGCACCAACGACATAGGTAGGAAGAGAGATGGTGATTTAAGACAGAAATTCAGGGAGCTAGGGTGGAAGCTTAGAGCGAGAACAAACAGAGTTGTTATCTCTGGGTTGTTGCCCGTGCCACGTGATAGCGAAGCGAGGAATAGGGAGAGAGAGGAGTTGAACACGTAGCTGCAGGGATGGTGCAGGAGGGAGGGTTTTGGTTTCCTGGATAATTGGGGCTCTTTCTGGGGTAGGTGGGACCTCTACAAACAGGATGGTCTTCACCTGAACCAGAGGGGTACCAATATCCTGGGGGGGAGATTTGCTTGTGCTCTTCAGGGGGGTTTAAACTAATTCAGCAAGGGAATGGGAACCTAAAATGTAGTGCCAGTGTACAGGATGTTGAGAGTAGTGAGGTCAGGGATAAGGTTACAAGGACGCAAGAGGGCACTGGCAAGCAAGAACCTGGTTTAAAGTGTGTCTACTTCAACGCCAGGAGCATCCGGAATAAGGTGGGTGAGCTTGCAGCATGGGTTGGTACCTGGGATCTCGATGTAGTGGCCATTTCGGAGACATGGGTAGAGCAGGGGCAGGAATGGATGTTGCAGGTTCCGGGATTTAGATGTTTCAGTAAGAACAGAGAAGATGGTAAAAGAGGGGGGGTGTGGCATTGTTAATCAAGGAGAGTATTACAGCGACAGAAAGGACGTTTGAGGACTCGTCTACGGAGGTAGTACGGGCCGAGGTTAGAAACAGGAGAGGTGAGGTCACCCTGTTGGGAGTCTTTTATAGACCTCCAAATAGTTCCAGAGATGTAGAGGAAAGGATAGCGAAGATGATTCTCGACAGGGGCGAGAGTAACAGGGTAGTTGTTATGGGGGACTTTAACTTTCCAAATATCGACTGGAAATACTATAGTTCGAGTACTTTAGATGGGTCAGTTTTTGTCCAGTGTGTGCAGGAGGGTTTTCTGACACAGTATGTAGACAGGCCAACCAGGGGCGATGCCACATTGGATTTGGTACTGGGTAATGAACCCGGCCAGGTGTTAGATTTAGATGTAGGTGAGCACTTTGGTGATAGTGATCACAATTCGGTTAGATTTACCTTAGCGATGGGCAGGGACAGGTATATACCGCAGGGCAAAAATTATAGCTGGGGGAAAGGAAATTATGATGCGATTAGGCAAGATTTAGGATGCGTAGGATGGGGAAGGAAACTGCAGGGGATGGGAACAATCGAAATGTGGAGCTTATTCAAGGAGCAGCTACTGCGTGTCCTTGATAAGTATGTACCTGTCAGGCAGGGAGGAAGTTGTCGAGCGAGGGAGCCGTGGTTTACTAAAGAAGTTGAAGCGCTTGTCAAGAGGAAGAAGAAGGCTTATGTTAGGATGAGACGTGAAGGCTCAGTTAGGGCGCTTGAGAGTTACAAGCTAGCCAGGAAGGATCTAAAGGGAGAGCTAAGAAGAGCAAGGAGAGGACACGAGAAGCCATTGGCGGATAGGATCAGGGAAAACCCTAAGGCTTTCTATAGGTATATCAGGAATAAAAGAATGACTAGAGTTAGATTAGGGCCAATCAAGGATAGTAGTGGGAAGTTGTGTGTAGAATCAGAGGAGGTAGGGGAAGTGTTAAATGAATATTTTGCGTCAGTATTTACAGTAGAGAAAGAAAATGTTGTCGAGGAGAATACTGAGATTCAGGCTACTAGGCTAGATGGGATTGAGGTTCACAAGGAGGAGGTGTTATCTATTTTGGAAAGTGTGAAAATAGATAAGTCCCCTGGGCCAGATGGGATTTATCCTAGGATTCTCTGGGAAGCTAGGGAGGAGATTGCAGAGCCTTTGTCCTTGATCTTTACGTCGTCATTGTCGACAGGAATAGTGCCGGAAGACTGGAGGATAGTAAATGTTGTCCCCTTGTTCAAGAAGGGGAGTAGAGACAGCCCTGGTAATTATAGACCTGTGAGCCTTACTTCGGTTGTGGGTAAAATGTTGGAAAAGGTTATAAGAGACAGGATTTATAATCATCTTGAAAAGAATAAGTTCATTAGCGATAGTCAGCATGGTTTTGTGACGGGTAGGTCGTGCCTCACAAACCTTATTGAGTTTTTCGAGAAGGTGACCAAACAGGTGGATGAGGGTAAAGCAGTGGATGTGGTGTATATGGATTTCAGTAAGGCGTTTGATAAGGTTCCCCATGGTAGGCTATTGCAGAAAATACGGAAGTATGGGGTTGAAGGTGATTTAGAGCTTTGGATCAGAAATTGGCTAGCTGAAAGAAGACAGAGGGTGGTGGTTGATGGCAAATGTTCATCCTGGAGTTTAGTTACTAGTGGTGTACCGCAAGGATCTGTTTTGGGGCCACTGCTGTTTGTCATCTTTATAAATGACCTGGAAGAGGGTGTAGAAGGGTGGGTTAGTAAATTTGCGGATGACACTAAGGTCGGTGGAGTTGTGGATAGTGCCGAAGGATGTTGTAGGGTACAGAGGGACATAGATAGGCTGCAGAGCTGGGCTGAGAGATGGCAAATGGAGTTTAATGCGGAAAAGTGCGAGGTGATTCACTTTGGAAGGAGTAACAGGAATACAGAGTACTGGGCTAATGGGAAGATTCTTGGTAGTGTAGATGAACAGAGAGATCTTGGTGTCCAGGTACATAAATCCCTGAAGGTTGCTACCCAGGTTAATAGGGCTGTTAAGAAGGCATATGGTGTGTTAGCTTTTATTAGTAGGGGGATCGAGTTTCGGAGCCACGAGGTCATGCTGCAGCTGTACAAAACTCTGGTGAGACCGCACCTGGAGTATTGCGTGCAGTTCTGGTCACTGCATTATAGGAAGGATGTGGAAGCTATGGAAAGGGTGCAGAGGAGATTTACTAGGATGTTGCCTGGTATGGAGGGAAGGTCTTATGAGGAAAGGCTGAGGGACTTGAGGTTGTTTTCGTTGGAGAGAAGGAGGAGGAGAGGTGACTTAATAGAGACATATAAGATAATCAGAGGGTTAGATAGGGTGGATAGTGAGAGTCTTTTTCCTTGGATGGTGATGGCAAACACGAGGGGACATAGCTTTAAGTTGAGGGGTGATAGATATAGGACAGATGTTAGAGGTAGTTTCTTTACTCAGAGAGTAGTAGGGGCGTGGAACGCCCTGCCTGCAACAGTAGTAGACTCGCCAACTTTAAGGGCATTTAAGTGGTCATTGGATAGACATATGGATGAAAATGGAATAGTGTAGGTCAGATGGTATCACAGGTCGGCGCAACATCGAGGGCCGAAGGGCCTGTACTGCGCTGTAATGTTCTAAAAAAAAGCATCAATGAATTAGGAAATGATGCAGCAAAAAGCTTCTTCCAAGCTGAGTGTTAGTATCATCCTAGTCTTGCATCTTGTCCACTCATTAATACACAACCACAATATTTTGCAATGCCAGATCCATTTGTAGGTATATCTGGTTGCCAGTGTTTTAATAGTTATTTTTATTATTATAAGGCTGGAATAGCAGTCTAAGAACATTGGCAGTATGCCAGAACGAGACAGCACCCTGCATTTTCCCCATCAATGTTTGCAAGCACAAACACAGCTACACACATCCTAGAGGATGCAGTTTGTGCGCTCAAGGATAGCCACAGTGCATAGGTGAGGACGAGCAAGTGGTGATGCTGGCAGAGAAGTAGAAACCTGTTATTTATTTGGCCACAAGGCTGCCATCATTAAATCACTCTCTTTAGGAATTGAAGCAGTGCAGTAAAATTGGGCAACTGTGCCATGCCTTTGTTGCTTGACCAGTGGAAAAGCAGATGAAATTGTTAGCAAATACATCTGCCATCTGTTTATGGGTAGCACACTTATTGATTCAACAGAAGTCCATATGCCAATATAGAAAGAGTTAGAAGCTGGGGGTTACAGTAACCTTGACTGATTTGGCTACAGGAAAGCTTGCAGCAAATGGCACCGCTGCACTATCAGAGGCTGTGGAAATAGCTTTCCTCAATCATTTTTTTTATTATTGATTCTTAGGATGTGGGCATCACAGCAAGGCTGTCATTATTTACCCATTGCTCATTATAATGGGGAGAAACAGCACTAAGAAGCCATTGACACAAATGAAAATAAAAATGTCCTTTCGAGAGCCGCTCTTCACTTTTTTGGCAGTTCCATATGGGCAAGCTAAATGTACAGCATGATCCTATATGAAATGTGAGTGCATTTACATTTTATAATGAAACACTTGGGCATTTTATGCAAGAGCACTTTTCATTGTGCAATGGAGATCTAGTGGATCAATCCCGCTGACTGGAAAATTCACCTCATTGTTCCATTACTGACGGTGCTAAACATATATTGAAAGTGCAGGAGGATTACTGTATATATCAAAAGCTGTGAGAAATAATTTTCAATCCGGGTCCCTCTGCTGGGAGCCTTGCCCACTGATTGGGTATTGGTATTGTGTGGTTGTCCACTCTGGTTTTTGAAATGTGTTGTTGATATTCAAAGCTGGCAACATAAATTTAGAAAGTTATCCCCAAACAGTAGAATTTATACACAACAAGTGTGGAAGAGGAGAATGGAGCCAGAAATCCTCGTGGCCTCCTGATTTTAGTGACTGATACTAGCCAGTAATTTAGGAAACACATCACGAATGGTGCTTTTAAATTGCTTCCATTGTACAGGATGATTGTTTTGCATTGCAGACTATTCAAACTCTGAGTGACACTGGTAGGGTGGGATGTACTCTTAGCAATTGTCTGCTCAGCCTAGATATGCCTCTCCTCAGGGGCTCTGTGGCTTCTCTGTTGTCATTTGAACTGTTGGTCTATTTTGAATTTTTTCTTGACCTCGGTTTGAGGTCATTATTATATGAGCTTTGTGGAATTTTAGAGTCTTTGGCTTGATATACCTTCTCTCTCCTTGAGCTCTTAAACCTCTTGGGGGGTGAGGAATATTTGTGGAATTTACTGCCAATATGTTCAGCTTCTGAAGACTTCAATTTCTTTCATGGGTATATGACGTAACTGTTATTAGCTGAAGTCAAATACCCTTGTTCCTGTTCCTTCAGATGGTAATTTAAGCTGCTGGGGTGTTTTAACTTGCTATGGATGCAATTATAATTCTAATACACCAAGATATGGAAATCTAGAACTCTGTCCCCCAAAAAAGATGTTGCACCTAGGGGGTCAATTGAAATTTTCAAAACTGAGACTGATAGGCTTTTGTTTGGCAAGTTTATTAAGGGTTATAGAACAAAGGCGGGTACATGAATTTAAAGTACAGATTAACCATGATCTAACTGAATGGCAGAACAAGTGCAAGGGACTGCATGACCTACTTCTGTTTCAATATAATGAATTATTACATTGAAGTGAACTGACTGCTGTTGAGATATTTCCAAGCAACATGACTTGATAATGTCGTCTATAATATTCACAACTGGTGGTAAGTGTGCACATACACCACTGCAGAACTGTTAAAATGCCATATTATGTGTCAGTGGTGCCCTGGCAACCTATCTTTCTGTTACATGAAGTGAAGCAACCCAGCTGCCATAATGAAGGTGCTAATATAAGGTATAAACAATGAAACCTCAAAGTTCAGAATGGTAAATAATGTCACTTTGATAATCTGACCGTCTTTTATTCTCCACATGATTACTCACTGCTATAAAATGAAAAACTGCAAATGCTATAAATCTGAGTTAAAACACAAAGTGCTGGGAATTATGTTTGTTAGTATTTGGAAACAGAATATCCGAGCTAATATTTTGAGTCGAGATGATTTAACAGAACCGAAGAGGAAAGGCAGTAAACACCTTTTAAAGACTTAAAGGGGAGTGCGGGAAAAATCTCCTTTGTATTTAAGAATTCCATCACTGACCACTCATAAAGGAGGCATGATGAAATCTGTAAATCAGAAAGTGCGGAAAACATTCAGGTCAGGCAGCATCTGCGGGGAGAGAAACTGGGATAATGTTTCCGGTCAATTGCCTTACATCAGAAATCTGCAGCTTGCTTAACCATTAGGAATTAACCCTTGTAATAATCTCTGAACAATCAGTTTGAAAATCCAGATTTCTGGAGGGATTTTCCTTCGGCTGTATGTTTTAATTATTAACTGTAAACTTTCAAAATGCTTTTGCATTTTACTCCTTGGTATGAAACACTTTAATATTTCTTCTCAATAGACAACTAAGAGGCCTATAAATCCAAGGTTCTTTAAAGACTGAATCACATTAGGGACCTTCTGGTTGTGATGATTCCCTTCATCTCGCGAGCGTTGGAAAATTTCATCCTAGCTCTATTGCACATTCTCCACACGTGGTAGGAGTCTGGTCATCAACTAATTGGAAGAAAGAAAGACTTGCATTTACACAGCACCTTCACGGCTTTAGGACATCCAAAGCACTTTACAATCATGAAGTGCATTTGAAGTTTAGCCATGTAGGAAATATGGCAGCCAATTTGTGCACAGCAAGCTCCCACAAACACCAATGTGATAATGACCAGATAATCTGTTTTAGTGATAAATATTGGTTAGGATACCATGGAGAATTCCCTTGCTCTTCTTTGAAATAGTGCCATTGGAGATAGCCAACTGAGAGGATAGACAGGGCCTCGATTTAATGTCTTAGCCAAAGGATAGCACCTTTGTAATGAAGCACGCCCACAGTACTGCTCTGGAGGGTCAGTTTAGATTTTTCTGCTTGAATCTCTGGAATGGGAATTGAACACATGACCTTCGGATTCCAAGGTAAGAATGCTACCAAGTGAGCCACAGCCAAGTCACACAATCGGAAATAAAAACAAGAAATGCTGGAAATACTTAGCAGGTCTGGCAGCATCTGTGGAGAGAGAAGCAGAGTTAACGTTTCGGGTCAGTGACCCTTCTTCAGAACTGACAAATATTAGAAATGTGAAAGGTTATAAGCAAGTAAAGCGGGGGTGGGGCAAGAGATAATAAAGGAGAAGGTGTAGATTGGACAAGGCCACAGAATAGCTGACCAGAAGGTCATGGAGCAAAGGCAAACAATATGTTAATGGTGTGTTGAAAGACAAAGCATTAGTACAGATAGGGTATAAAATTAAAAATTGAAAGTGAAAATTGAACAGCAGCAAGTACAGACATGAAAAAAAAAGTGGGTAAGCAAACTGAACAAACTAAGATGAAATAAAATAAACATACAACATTTTTTTGTAAAAAATGTAAAAAATGTAAAAAGAAAAAGAAAAAATAATTAAAAATGAAAGTAAAATGGGGGGCCCGTCATGCTCCGAAATTATTGAACTCAGTGTTCAGTCCGGCAGGCTGTAGTGTGCCTCATCGGTAAATGAGATGCTGTTTCACAAAATCTGACCCCTCTATAACAGGTACTTGACATGCAAAATGTATTCTGATTATTAGGAACTGGAGTAGGCCATTCAGTGTCTTTGGTTCCAGATTTCTACTAAGCCCGATTGTTGATTTAGGGCCCACTACCATGACAGCCAGACCTGTGCTCTGCAGGCTAGACAGGCTACTTGGCATTTACACGAGCAACTATTGCAATTTCCTTTTTGGTAGGAAGGATATTTTTGGAAGCCAAATAGAAACCTTGTTGGTTTCCTTTAAGATGCTTCAATACTATATATGTAACATGGCATCTGCTTTTATAAGGTTTACAGACTCTGACGACTTCACTTGCAGCTGCAGCTAATCCTTTCGTAGTACCATCTAGGATTTTCTGAGTATTGTGCTCCAGAACATCATGTCATCCAGAACCTATGTCCAAGTGTAAGGATTCCTACGAAGACACAGACCAGAGTTCCGTCCCATGGTAATTTGCATTGTGCTCTCCTCCTGTTAAAGGGCCAAGTGAATGGTTACTGTTTTGGAGTAAACTGCGGGCTAATTACATTGGATCCATGGGCCATAGACACCATCTGAAATTATCTACCCCCTCATAAAGCTGCATCGGAATTTCGCGCTAGAGTCAAGTCAGCCAAGACCACCTTGAAGAGTTGCGATGATGGGGAGGGGGCTTTTCTGCCAAGGTAACAAAAATTTTGGTTCTAAGGGTAATTGAAGTGGGGGTGTTGTAAGTGTAAACTCACAGGGCACTTTGTGAAAAGCTTTTTTTCCGGCAAAGTTAATGACTTCATCTGAAATGTGCACAGATAGCATTCAAATTCACATTGTGTTGCAGCAAAGTGGAATTGCTCTACAGACAGTGGCCATTAGATGGGGTCAATGTACTAGTATTTTTACAATGTATGTAAGAAGTATGATCTTATAAAGCTGAAATTGTACATAGAATTTAAATAATGTGCCAAGTAGCTGATGGGATCGGGAAAGCACACTGTTTTTGGTCATGGTTTACTCTATCTGTACTTCTGCTAACTCATGAATAATTATATTCAAAGTTATGTGATATATTTTTCACACCATTATAAGACATTTAATCTCTTGTGTACCAGTTTAGCAGAATGAATATGTCTGGTATTGCAGAAGTCAAGGGGAATTATAATCCGGCCCAAGATGTCAAAGATGCCCATTCTCTACTAATCTGTTTTAGATTAAAGAAGGAAATCTAAATTGCACTCTCATCCTAGGGCAACAAGGCCATAGGAATGCCCAGACTTTCTGTATTCAGTGTTGTGTTATTGGTTTTGAACACAAATGTACCAAGCCATACAAGAGTGAATGGTGAGTTAAATGAAGGGTTCTTTATTCCAGAATAACAGAATTACACGAGAGATCTTCAACACATATGCTACCTGCGGACTAACACTGCTCAAACTACTGTATCACATGTTAGCTTTATGTATTCCTCAGTGGGCGAATGATAGGAAATTTGGAGAAGTTGTCGGTAATGAGTAAAAAGTCATCAACTCTGACAGTAAATAAGGCAGTATCTATTCTTGACCATGGATATGATGGAACATCATGAGGATGAAGTGGCTCTCTGTGTTGGCTTGGTTGATGCTCTTGACATTTATCACATATCCTCACTACTCGTTCAATGTTATTCTTGATCGTTGGCCAATAAATTGTCTCACATGGAAGTCGTCTTGACTTTTCAATACCCATGTGACCTTGATGTAGTTGTGTAAGGATAGCTTGACAAATCACTTTTGGTACTAGTACTTATCTGCCCTTGAAAATGACACCACTAGATATCCCTAATACGTCACAATATGGCGAAAAGGTTCTGATGTGGGAACCTCTTGTATTGTATCTGGCTATCCACTGATGATGAACTGCCATAATGCTCATAGAACAGGATCTCTGGAAGTCTCTTCTTGGAGCTCTTCATGTTTCTTCTGTCCAAATTGCATTAGGTCAACATTATACACGTCTTCTCGTTCCACATCTACTTCATCTAACTACATCTAATGGTACATCTTCTGACTTCTTGGGGTTGGGTAGCCTACTTAGTGTGTCAGACGTAACCATGAGGTTTCCAGTATTATATCGGACCTCACAATCATACCCTTATGTAGTGTTGTAGTGTTTTGAAATTGCAATTGCATTGTGCAATGTGTACTCTAGAAGCTACAGTAGAGCACACATGTTAGCAAAGAGAAAGTGAAACTAAGCCAGAATAAAAGGAGAAGCCTTCATGTTCAGCTGCTGCAGTCTTTGTCTCTCTGTCTTTGCCTCATATCCTATACCAATCTTGGCTAATTATCAAGTCCCGAGGATATCACAATGTGGTAAACAGAAAAAGGATGAAAAAGGAAACATTGCTTTCAGGTATGAAAATTTTGGAAGGTTTTTGTCTACTTTCACAGACAGCGTTTTACCTTGGAGACTCTGTTAGTGACACACATGAAGCTTATATAATGTATACTCACACACTGATCTCTCCAAAATAACCATCCTATTAAAAGAAAATCTCAGATCACTGCAGAGAAATTTCCTCTGAAAGGGGTGTGATCCTGGATCCTTTATCACTGCGTTGCTGATCAATATGGCATTGTCTGTGCCCAACCTACCACCTTTTGATGTGCATTCGGAGCCATCATCAATATCCCCTCACAGGCAAAAGTGTCTGCCACCTTTCAAAGGCGCGATGGTAGATTTTGCAATCACAGATGACACAAGAGAAAAGGCCTTACTTCTCCGCTATGGAGGTGAAGAATTAGAAAATATCTTTGAGACACTTAACGTTTGAGCAAAATGACTACAACTCAGCAAAAAATGCACTAATAACCAACTTTACTTTACCTAAGAAAAACACTATATACGAAACCATTATCTTCCGGTGCACTAAGGAAGAAGCAAATGAGACAATTGACCAATATCGCACACGATTGAGGCAACTAGCAACCAAATGTGACTTTGGTGATACTGACCATGGCGAACAGGAAATCAAAACACAAATAATTGAAGGTTGTCTCTCCAGTCAACCACGCCAAAAAACACCCGAGAAAGACAAACAGCTATTAGAGCTGTTGGAGTTAGCCAGATCACTATCGCTCTCAGAGTCCAGAGCTACTGAAGTTGAAGCTTCTAACAGTAACTACCACACTCCAAGTTCATTTCCTGTGAACACTATTCATCGCTCATGTGCCAGTAAACCACCTGCAAAGCAACAGTAGCTATCTCACAAACAGAGCTGCGACTTATCCAAAGAATGTTTCCACTGTGCTGGCGCCTACCCACACTGGACACAAAGTGTCCTACTACTGGTAAACAGTGTAAAGGCTGTGGAAAACCCAACCACTTTGCTTGTGTTTGTCGCTCATCAGCAAAATCAACTGCTAAAACCAATACCAACAAAAAGGGGCCACGTATGCTTACCACAGCAAAAAAGCGAGAGAATATAACTAATGTAGAGGCAGATAACCCAGAACATACTTTTGTCCTCTCTCTCTGACACAGCAAACAGCCACATGTGACAGTGACTATTGGCTGCTTGGACATAGATGCTCTCATCGACACAGGAGTGCCTGTCAATGTCATGGGAAACAAAACATTCAACCAACTTCAGGATTGCCCCATTCTCTGCAAACCAGGGAATATGAAAATCTGCCTTTACAACAGTGACAAACAGTTGAAAATCTTCAAGACTTTTGAAATGCCAGTCTCATTCACTAGAATGAATGCTCTATTCAATGTCATTTCTGGAGAATGTGACACACATATCAGTTTCTACACAGCAACAGATCTGCACATGATTGCAGTCACATATGCGATTCCTTTACATAATAAAAACACTCTCGAAATTGTTTCACTGGTATTGGCAAGCTGAAAGGTGTTACATACAAGCTGCATGTAGACCCTAATGTGTCCCCATTTGTGCATCAACGATGACAAATACCATTTCATGTCAGGAAACAGACAGAGAAGGAACTTCAATGCCTCCTTGACCTTGACATTATTGAGAAAGTTGGGGATGAGCCTATCCCTTGGGTCTTACCTATACAAGTCATCAAGAAATCCAAGAGTGAGAACCAGATTCGAATCTGCGTTGATATGCAATCAAGAAACCAAGCCATACAACAAGAAAGACACTTGACACCGACAAGTGATATCATAGAGAAAGTGAATGGTGCTCAACACTTCATGAAATTTGACCTCAATGCAGGCTACCATCAAATTAAGCTTGCAAAAGAATAAAGATATCTTACTGTATTCTCTACTCACATCAGTCTTTTCTGATACCAGAGGTTCAACTTTGGAGTCAGCTCAGCAGCTGAGGTATTTCAGCACTAGATTCAATCTGCACTTCAAGGACTTGAAGGCATGCTGAACATCAGTGATAACATTCTCATCTATGGCCACAATGAAAAGGAACTCAAGACACACCTACGTGCATGCCTACAATGTCTCAGAGAATGTAACCTCACCTTGAACAAAGGCAAGTGCTTGTTCAATGAAAGCAGAATTGAATTCCTCAGTCATGTGTTCAATGGTGAAGGAGTATCACCAGATCCATGGAAAGTTGATGCCATTGCAGATGCTGCAGATCCTACAAATGTGCAGGAAATCTGGAGTCTGCTAGAACTCGTCACATACTATAGTCACTTCATTCCTGAACTCGCTACATTATCTGTCCCGCTACAGGATCTGACAAAACAGACCACCAATTGGGAATGGACTAAATCACACAAACAGGTGGTACACCAGATCAAATAACAAATGCCTATTTCAACCCTGAGAAAATAACCCAGCAAGTCATGGATGCACACCAGGCTGGCTTAGGTGGAATTCTCGTACAGAAAGATAAGACAGGTAACCCATCAATCCTGCGATGGCAAGTAGATCATTAACACTCGTAAAGCAATGTTATTCGCAAACAGAGACAGAAGCACTCTCAATCACATGGGGTATCTTATACTTTCATCTTTGCTTCTATGGAAGCTAAATTAAAGTAATAACTGATCAGAGACCATGAGTGAGCTTGTTCAACAATTCACATAGCAAACCACCCACTAGAATAGAACATCGGATACTCAAACTATAAGAGTATGAGTTCCATGATTAGTA
The DNA here is from genome assembly GCF_036365525.1 of Heterodontus francisci. Classification (NCBI taxonomy): domain Eukaryota; kingdom Metazoa; phylum Chordata; class Chondrichthyes; order Heterodontiformes; family Heterodontidae; genus Heterodontus; species Heterodontus francisci. The sequence goes on from NC_090389.1 coordinate 24,419,368, forward strand.
TCAGCCAGGCAAGCTAAACACAATGGACTACCTTTCGCGACATCCACTGCTGACAGTCAGTCTTACTAGTTGTGAGGAAAAGGTTGCTGAACAACATCTTAACTACGTAAGCAGAAATGTGGTGCCAAAGTTGCTAAAATGCGCTGACATCAAAGAAACAACAAAACAAGGTGAGGCTTTGCAATCATGTATGGAGGCTATAGAATCACAAAACTTGAAAAATGTGATCGAGAAAGCATCTACAATTGAAATCGTTCACACACTGCCAGGTCTTCACAATATTCTAAATGAGCTAACTGTCCAACCACATTTGATCACATATTACGCAACAAGGTATTGTCATTCCACACTCATTGAGGGAATGTTTTGTCGATATAGCAGATGAAGGATACCAGGGAATAGTCAAGACCAAACAACTCCTTAGGGAAAAGGTATGATTCCCAGGAATTGACCATATTGTAGAGCATAAAATCAATCAGTCTTTGCCATGTCAAGGAACCACAATGTCAAGATGTCTGAACTATCTCCAGGACCATGGATTGAAGTTAGTGTTGACGTCACAGATTTGCCCACAGGTGAACAACTGCAGCAGATTCCCAATCGTGGAACTAGTTATGTTAAATTCAATGAAAGCAGTCATCCCAATGCTTGACCAGATCTTTGGTTTGTTTGGACTCCCTCAAACGGTAAGCAGTGACCATTCAACAGTGATTAGTTCAGCAAATTCACAAACTACCTATATTTCACTCATAGGAAAATCACAGCCCATTCATCAAAAGCTAATAGTGAAGTCGAGAAATTTATGCAAACTTTGAAAAAAGTGATATGTACATCTACAGCTGAGAACAAATGATGGAAGCAAGAACTATATCACTTTCTTCGTAATTACAATTGGTCTACCTTCCTGTAACAGGCATGCTCTGAGACTGTTCTGTGAAGCATCTACTTTGAATGTAGTTTCTTTTCTTGGCTCACATTGATAGCAAATATTTTGTATTGAAACACCAGACCTTCTCTTCTAGCTGTCTCCATTAGAATGTGAAGATTCTTCTCATGCTGTTCTGCTATGTCATCTGCAATGCAAACACATCCAGGAATACTCTCGGTAATGCAATCCATATGTTGTTGGAACAGGTCTTGACCCACTGATAAACAGAATGGTAATCATAGAAAGCAATACCTCCCAAATGGTGTTCTGAAAGTTGTTAGTTTCTGTGAATCTTCGGAAAAGTGGACTGACCAATATCCATGTTTCGCGTCCAATTTTGAGAAGAACTTGGCTCTCGTAAACATTGGGTTGAGCTCCTCTTGAGTAGAAATCTTGTGATGAAATCTCTTAAGCGCTTGTTTCAACCTTTTGGGATTCAGGCATACTCTAATGGTACCAGCTTTCTTAAATACATTGGTTATAGAGCTACGCCAAACAGAGTTTTGCTGAGCACGGCAAATAATCCCTTATCATTTTATTGTGTCAAGCTCGGCCTTTAGCTTGTCCTTTATGTGACACTGCACTTTGTGGTGGATCTATGGAGGGAACTGAATTGTTTTTCAAGTGAAGAACAGCATCTCCTATAAAACTGCCCACGGTGTCAAATCTATCGGGGTACTTCTATTCATGTTGCACCACGGACATTTGACAAAATGGACATGGGTGCAATTAATCAGTATATAAATTGTATAGCCAACCTAATGCCCTCAAAACACAGTCTGATTTAAAACATATCTGTCCCTAGTTAATGAGATACCTGACATTGTTTTGTTTGCACAAGTAGTCAATGTCTGCCTGCACACTTAATGAGTGATGCAGAGAATTTGGATAGTTATCCATCTGGCAGGAGTGATCTTGATCTCTTTCTCTCCATCTCTCTCCTCTCTCCCTCTCTCCTCTCTGTGTCCAGCCCTCTGACCTCAGTGTCCTCTTCTCTCTCCCCACTCTCTCTCCCCTCTGTGTCCCCCTCTTCCTCCCCCCACTCTCCTCCTCTACCTCTGCCCCCTCTCCCCCAGCTGCCCTTTCGCCCTCCCTCTGCCCCCTCCCTCTCTCTCTCCCCTCTCTCTCTCCCCCTGCTAACATTCCTTCTTGCTCTTTCTCCCCTCTCTCCTCCCTCTCTTTCTATCCCCTCTCTCTCTGTCCCCTCTCTCTGTCCTCCCTCTCTTTACCCCACCTTTCACTCTCCCCCTCTCCACTCTGTCTCTCCCCCACTCTCTCCCACCCCACTGTCCCCCCTTTCTCTCCCCCTCTCTCCAGTTCCCTCTTTCTCACCCTCCCTCTCTCCTTTTCCTTCTCCGCCCACTCTCCCCCTCTCTCTCCCTTTCCCCATGCTCTCTCCTCTCTCTCCCCCCTCTCCCCTCTGCCTTTCCAGTTCTATCATTTGTTCCTGTGCACTATCCTATCTGTTCAAACACGGGCAGGGAGCACTTGATTGACACCATCAGTTTTCCCAGCGAGTCCCGCCTCCCCCGCGCTCACTCTGATTGGACTGAGGTTGACACGTAGGCAAACTATTCGTGCTTTTGATTGGTGGTCTGGATACAAAACTTTGGCGGGCTGTAGGAACTAGCTTGATGCCTTGATCCTTTGTAATTACTTTAGCTCCTGATAATTATAAATGTCTTACTCCAAGTCTTTAAACCTGTGTTTTAAAATTACTACCGGACTTCAAAATTTTTACACTAAAATAAAAGCAAAATACTGCGGATGCTGGAAATCTGTTGGCCCCCTCCCCCAACTCTTTTTCCGGTACATTGATGACTGTATCGGTGCCGTTTCCTGCTCCCGCCCCGAACTAGAAAACTTTATCAACTTTGCTTCCAATTTCCACCCTTCTCTCACCTTTACATGGTCCATCTCTGACACTTCCCTTCCCTTCCTCGACTTCTCTGTCTCCATCTCTGGGGATAGGTTGTCTACCAATATCCATTATAAGCCCACCGACTCCCACAGCTACCTCGACTACACTTCTTCACACCCTACCTCCTGTAAGGACTCCATTCCATTCTCCCAGTTTCTCCGTCTCCGACGCATCTGCTCTGATGATGCTACCTTCCATGACGGTGCTTCTGATATGACCTCCTTTTTCCTCAACCGAGGATTTCCCCCCACTGTGGTTGACAGGGCCCTCAACCGTGTCCGACCCATTCCCCGCACCTCTACCCTCACCCCTTCCCCTCCCTCCCAGAACCGTGACAGGGTTCCCCTTGTCCTCACTTTTCATCCCACCAGCCTCCATATCCAAAGGATCATCCTCCGCCATTTTCGCCACCTCCAGCGTGATGCCACTACCAGTCGCATCTTCCCCTCCCTTCCCCTGTCAGCATTCCGAAGGGATCGTTCCCTCCACGACACCCTGGTCCACTCCTCCATTACTCCCACCACCCCGTCCCCGTCCCAGGGCACCTTCCCCTGCAATCGCAGGAGGTGCAATACCTGCCCATTTACCTCCCCTCTCCTCACTATCCCAGGCTCCAAACACTCCTTTCAGGTGAAGCAGCGATTTACTTGTACATCTTTCAATGTAGTATACTGTATTCGCTGCTCACAGTGTGGTCTCCTCTACATTGGGGAGACCAAGTGCAGACTGGGTGACCGCTTTGCGGAACATCTCCGCTCAGTCCGCAAGCAGGACCCTGAGCTTCCGGTTGCTTGCCATTTCAACAGCATGACATAGGGCCACTACAGCCTGCTGGACTGAACATTGAGTTCAATAATTTCAGAGCATGACAGCCCCCCATTTTACTTTCATTTTTAGTTATTTTTTCTTCCTTTTTTTTACATTCTTTTTTACATTTTTTACTATCTTTTTTTGCATTTATTTCATTTCATCTTAGTTTGTTCAGTTTGCTTACCCACTGTTTTTTTCAGGTTTTTTTGCAGGTTTGCACTTGCTGCTGTTCAATATTCAGTGTATTCACACCTAATCTTACTAATGCTTTGTCTTTCAACACACCATTAACATATTGTTTGCCTTTGCTCCGTGACCTTTTGGTCAGCTATGTGGCCTGCTCCAATCTGCACCTTCTCCTTTGTTATCTCTTGCCCCACCCCCACCTCACTTGCTTATAATCTGTGACTTTTCTAATATTTGTCAGTTCCGAAGAAGGGTCACTGACCCGAAACGTTAACTCTGCTTCTCTTTCCACAGATGCTGCCAGACCTGCTGAGTGATTCCAGCATTTCTTGTTTTTGTTTCAAAATTTTTACCATGGACACTGGTGTCCGTGTACGGACATATTGTTAGCACCTGCTTCTGTTGCAGATCTTGAATAGACTCAATAGGGTCACACTTGCCTTGATTATCTAGCACTGGTGCTTTACTAATCCTGTGATACATCACGATCCAGAGTTCACTGGATGCTGGTCATCCTGCTGCCGCTGGCCCATTGGTGTCAACAACATAGAAGATTTGTGGCGACCATGCAGTACTCCCATATCTGTACTTCAATGTCAATGCTCCCACGCAGTAGATTGGTGGACTGTTATATGTTGTGAGTCTAGCTCTTGTTGGCTGGAACATAGACTCCCACTTCGCTAGGTACATGTCTAAGTATCCACAGTGGTAAAATGCTGCCGCTTGCCCCAGAGTTTATCTTCAACCGTAGCTTGTGCTTGCCACTTTTGGTAGGACATATAATTTTAACTGTGTTGAAAGCTTCCAGTTGTGTGATTGCATCCATGAGCTGTGTCACTGTCACTGTATGGAAACCTTGCTCACCTTCAGTGCTTTCTTTGCTGTCCAGGTCTTTGCCTACCTCATGGACATGCCTGTGTTTACACTGGTACTTGGTGAATTCTTTTTTTTTCTTGCCACTATGTGGTGTTTGTTTTACATTTAGCTGTGGCTTGCTGTGGCTTCTGAACACTACTTCGCTGCCATATTTTCTGCACAGTCTTGCCCAGTGTCCCTTAAGACCACACGCCTTACAGGTATCTCTAAATGCAGGACAGTTACGTGGCTGATGCATTAGACCACACTTGCCACATGCCTTGCCCTGTCGTGGTGTCTTGGCCACATCACTTATGGTTGTTGCTGCTCCAAGTGCTTGTATATATTGCCTGCTCACAGCTATGGCTTCATATTTTTTCCATCTTGGAGGAGATAGTCAATGTCATATCCTTTTTTTTGATCAAGAAGATCCTTTTGGAATGCCTCTATTGGAGTCGATGCGATTACCAGCTCCATTATTCTCTTGGAAAGTTCTGTATCGGTGAAATTGCAATGTTTGCCCTTTTCTTGACACCTACTGACAAACTGGTCAATAGTTTCTTTGGGCTATTGACTTTAGGCCATCAGATTAAGTTGATAAATCCTAAAGTTAACTTTGACCCTGAGTTGTCCAGAGTTTAGATGGGTCTACTTCTAACAATCTAGAATTGTTGATGTGATGGAGACCTTCATTGCCAATCACTATGTTTATCTTTATCACTTGTTGTCAAGTTCTGTGACTGCAAGATCTAAAAGCATAACTCCATATGCTGTCGAAATAGTTGGAATTCGTGAAGGACATCTGGAACCTTCCAATTCATAGCTGGGTATTTTCTTGCCATGGCATTAAAACTATTTACTCACAGGAATTCTTTTGCCAGAGATTTCCCATTGAATTCTTTTTCTTTTAATAGCTTTCCTTCAAGGACAAATCAATGCAGGTCTACTGTGCCTGCAGCACTGGACCTCTGTCACGCCCTGAGCTCTGTGTCTGCTGTGTGGGCTTACAGCCTCTGCACCGAGAGACTCCGCCCACAAAGCTCTTTTCGGCTGGAAACCGCAACGCTTAATGGCGGTGCAGTCTCGCAGCCTTGACTTGGAACAAGACTGTTTTTCCTCTTTTGAACCCAATTCCACAAAAATACTGTCCTTTTGGCAGACTGCCGTTTGACAAAACTCCTCCTTTGGTTATTCATTCTCTCTTGGAGTAAAAATTCAGGAGAGTGCTTTGCGACTATGGCCCTATGTCATGCTGCTGCTTCCTTCAGCTATTCTCAGCATTGTTCCAGGCTTTTATGGCTTTACACGGGAGAGGTCGTCGTCCACAATGTCGTGCTGTGATTGCTGCCACTGAGTCGAACACCGCTGCTAACACGTTGTGCACCTCTGCATCACTGCTACCCCGTGGTGTTCCACTGCCACCATATTATGTTATTAGTTTTTAACACAAACGTGCCAAGCACTATGAGAGTGAATGGTTAGTTAAATGAAGGTTTCTTTATTACAGAATAACAGAATTACATGACAGATCTTCAATGCACGTCTTACCTGCTGACTAACACTGCTCCAACTATTGTGTCATATGCTAGCTTGCATCACTTCCTGTGATGATGTATACCAAACTATTCAATCGTCAGTAGTATGTTAACTAGCATTCAGGCAGTTAAAGTAATAGCACAACATACAGTATGTAAAGGTCTAATAGGCCAGCTAGGTTACACAGATCAATGTTGAGGTGAAACAGTTCTGGCTTCTCACTGACAAACTGTGGTACAAATCAGGAATGTAAATGACAGGAATCACAGTATGCTGCCAAATAGTGGTAGCCTGGGAGTCTTGTAAACTTCATTTTTTAATGTTGACAAAGAGGTTCCTACCTTATTGGTCCCCTTACTAACATTCAATGCAATCTGACTCTGGTGAGCTGATCACTGGGCATGAATCCTTGCATGTTTTTGCAGAGCTCTGTTTTTTCTAGGCAAAAAGCTGGCAGCATAACTCAGGCCTGTATCAATACCAGGTGTTATATTTCAGAAAGTCAGGTGGTAAAGGATAGATCTGGAGCCAATCTTTGCACACTTAAGCTATTTAGGCTCTAAGCTCTGGAACTCCATCCCTAAACGTCTCTGTCTGTCTACCTCTCTCTCCTCTTTTAAGACATTCCTTAAACCTGCCTCTGACCAAACATTTGGTCATCTGCCCTAATACCTCCCTATGTGGCTCGGTGTTAAAATTTATTTAATAATGCTCCTGTGTAGTGCCTTGGGATATCTTACTAGGTTAAAGAACTAGATAAATGCAAATTGTTGTTCTTGTATCCTTTCTCCAAGAGTGAGAGAAACGTAAGAAATGTTTCCCCAGATATAGGGAATGCAATTAAGATCATTTGCGGTATTAAGATCAGTACTTTGTAGCCTTCTGGACTCAACAGTGAGTTCAATAATTTCAGATCATAACTTCTGCCTCCATTCTGTTTTGTGTTTTTTGGTTTTGCTTCTGGACGGCAGCTGTTGGTGATGATTCTGCTATTCCCATTTACACATCCTCGAGAAACATCTTTTGTTTATTTACTCATCCCATTACCACTCCACCTTTGCCTTGCACCTTTGGGCAGAATTTTACCGGCCCTCGGTTGGCGGGCTGGAATGTGGGGGCTGGCAAAATAGCGGGGAGCCCTGACACAGTCCCGCCCCCGGGGGAATTTTTCCTAGCAATGGGCTGCAAGGCAGATTGGCCGCCCACTCTATGGAGATGGTAGCCAATTTGCATAATTAAGGCACAATTAAGGGCCATTCTACAAGGTCATTGGCAATTGCAGATGGCAGGGTGGCACCCCACCATGTGTCAAGGCCGCTGGCTTCATGGAAGCAGCCTCCCTGCGGCCACCTGGGAGGCCATTGGAGCCAGAAGCTTCATGTCCAAAGAGGGGGCTATGGGCAGAGAAGGCAGCCTCCCCGGCCCCAATGATTTGCCCAGTGGAGCTTCCCCTCTGATGTTCAGCTTGCTGAATTTTTTATTTTTTATTTAGTTATCTGAAGGTGCGCCTGGTCTCCTGCCTGCCTCAGTAGCGCCTACCTCCCCTGGTGGCGCTGCTGAGGCTTTGGAGCTGCCGGCCGTCTGATTGGGCCAGCAGCATTTGTAGCTCTGCCGCGGTCCTTAATTGGACGGCGAGTCCGCAGACGACCAATCAGGAGGCCGCCTGCATTAGAATGGCTGAACCGGTCCCGCTGCCAGCAAGTACAGGCTCGGGACTTGCTTTTCATCCCGAGGTCGGGGTCCTGAAGCCCCTGGTAATGGTACCATATATTTCATATATCATATATTTCTTTAAGCATGGAAATTCAAGCTTCCTGTCATGTAATTATTATTCATGCATATTAACCACTTGAGGAGGGAGATTTGGCTCTGCAGCACCTTTTTTTTAGGGTCTAATTGGTCCATAAATGTCAAAAATTAGGTCCTAACGTGTGCGCACAGTTCTAATGGAAAGTGTGTCCGACTCCTGTTATGACCGATGTGGGAGGAGTGCACTGTTAATTCAGTCCCACTTCTCCACAGGTCACAGCATATCAATACATTTTTCCCAGATTCTGAAACAGCCAATTAGATACTTTATTTGTCCCCAGAATAAAGCACATCAACCAGGTTTCTTTAATAAACAACAAAATTATCTTTTTATTATAAAACCAAATTTTAACCAATAATGAAGTAAATATATATACAAATTGAGATATTAAAGCTCCTTATTTTTCCCTAGCCCTCAGGCACATGCACGTAAGTCCAAAAACTGGTGAACAAAGAAAAAAGGGATTTTTGTTTACAGCTGTTTCAAATGAATAAAAGGAATAAAAAACACTTAGATTGCAATGATCTAGAAGGAAGTTCTTTGGTTTGGCAAGGTGTCCCAAAGTCAAATAGTTGGCAGTCACTAGGAATTTTCCAGGTGAGGTTGATGAACAGTCTGTTTGAGTAGGCGTTCAAAGAAATTCAACTGCAGCAGGCCATCACATTGGTCTTCCAACAGGTGTGCAGAAACAGGTATCAGTTCTCTATTACACATTTGATGCAAAAGTCCTTTTAAAGATGCAGGGTTTCTTCAAAAATGCAGGAGGCAACAGTATCACTTCATACAAGCTTTTGTTTTTTAAGAGCAAGGATTCTTTACAGAGAGATAATAGTTATCTGGGTTTTCTTCTGATCTTCAGGCAGGTCCAAATCAAATTGGAAGATTCTTGGTAGTGTAGATGAACAGAGAGATCTTGGTGTCCAGGTACATAAATCCCTGAAGGTTGCTACCCAGGTTAATAGGGCTGTTAAGAAGGCATATGGTGTGTTCGCTTTTATTAGTAGGGGAATCGAGTTTTGGAGCCACGAGGTCATGCTGCAGCTGTACAAAACTCTGGTGAGACCGCACCTGGAGTATTGCGTGCAGTTCTGGTCACCGCATTATAGGAAGGATGTGGAAGCTTTGGAAAGGGTGCAGAGGAGATTTACTAGGATGTTGCCTGGTATGGAGGGAAGGTCTTACGAGGAAAGGCTGAGGGACTTGAGGTTGTTTTCATTGGAGAGAAGGAGGAGGAGAGGTGACTTAATAGAGACATATAAGATAATCAGAGGGTTAGATAGGGTGGATAGTGAGCGTCTTTTTCCTCGGATGGTGATGGCAAACACGAGGGGACATAGCTTCAAGTTGAGGGGTGATAGATATAGGACAGATGTCAGAGGTAGTTTCTTTACTAGAGAGTAGTAAGGGCGTGGAACAGCAGTAGTAGACTCGCCAACTTTAAGGGCATTTAAGTGGTCATTGGATAGACATATGGATGAAAATGGAATAGTGTAGGTCAGATGGTTTCACAGGTCAGCGCAACATCGAGGGCCGAAGGGCCTGTACTGCGCTGTAATGTTCTAATTCTAAAAAAAAATTCCAGTTGCCCGCTTTAGTCCAAAGTTTTTAACAGTTCAAAATGAAACTAGCTTTTCCAAGCAGGTCTCATGCTCAGTCATAAATTCTCTCTTGTCACACAAAGGGTAGCTCTTAGGTCAAAACCCCCTTGTGGTTTCCTTGAAATCACCTGCTTTCCAGTCCTTGTTTACCAGTTCAACTTTTGTTGAACTTCCTTTCAAAAAAACACCCAAAGGTCAGCCTCTTCAGTTTTAAAAATACAGATTTCAAGTTTTACCAAAAAATATATGGAAAATCTGTATCACTCCATCTTGGTAGTTTGTGTGCACACCGCCGACTGTTGGCAGCATGCAGAACAAATAGGTTATGACATCAATAAGTGTGCAACACTGATTTGACAGCAGCGCTGCCATTTTTGAGCACCAGCCTACACCCTCTCTTAACCTCCCACAGCTGAATGCAGATTCAACAGCATGAAGGGCCCCCACCAGTGCTACATAAAGGGATCATGAACTACTTACAGGCCAGTTGCTGGATAATTTCTTCTGGCTGCTTGTGCAATTCAATGCATTTTTGGAACTTTCCTGTACTTGCCTAAAGTTTCAACAGTCTACATGGAGTGGTCTGCCTGGTGCTGAAGTACTTTTCTGATGATTTAAAATGTGCTGAGCGAATTTGCTTTCAGATATGTGTGGCCTGGTAAGTCTTCCTCTTGGAATTGAGCAAGACTGGGAGAATGAAGAGAGGCCGCACAGAACAGGACAAGCTGCTAGAAGAGGGTTGAGGAGGAGGGGGAGAAGGGCTGTTAGCATGAGGCCATATCTGGCAAGAGTCTTTTGGGAGCAATTCTCTGACCTGAATTTCAGCAAAGCACAATGCATGAGATGTTTTCTCTTCACTAAAGAGTTTGTGACTGGAAACTGTCACCTGCTGCAGCCACAACCACAACCTCAGAGCAGGGCAGGGAATGCATTGCCTGCAACTGTCAAGGTGACCGTGGCTCCGAATGTTTATGCATCCAACTACTTCCAGGCTGCTGTTGGAAATATAAGCAACAGCTCGCAGTTTGCAGTACACTGCTGCATAAGGGATATTGCTCAGGCTCTGTATACACAGAGAGATAGCTTTATTGTATTCTCTCTTGCTAGGGACAAGCAGGTGGAATGACCCCGAGGGTTGGCATGGATTGCAGGCTTCCCCATAGAGCAGGGTGCCATTGATTGCACGCATATTGCTTTGTTGGAACGAATGGGCTCCATGATTGAGGAGGATTTGTTTTGCTGATAGCCTCATCATCAGTCGCTTTAGTGCCATCAGTGGCCATGTCCTCAGCAATGCCCCTTCCCATATTGGACAGCACTGTCTTCCCCATGGAGGTTAAAACATGCAGGTGGACTTGTACTGCCCACTTGTTTGTTGCCGCCTGCTGTTGTGCGCCACCTTCTCCTGCAAGAAGTGTGTCAGTGAGTGCAGTGTATAATCTATTTGGGTGATGTGGCTGTCATGTTTGAATAGCTGCCACTGAGTGCTGTAAGTTTTAGGTGTGAGGCTTGCAGCAGTGCCAAGTGTGTGAGGATGAGGCAAAGCATATGAATGTTACAGTTGAGTCCTTGATTGATGGGTATTGTTGGTAGATGAGTGATGGGAATATCGCGAATGAAGCTTGTGGTGCAGTGGCCTGTTCATTTGAATGTATGGTACCTTTAAATTTTTTTGCATGGCCATGTATGTGTGTCATCTTAAAGGGGACAACTTGTGAGAGGCCTTTGTGGCACCTTCAGCTTGCTGCATATGCATGCAGCTTGTGGGCTGTGAGCATCGCTGGCAAAGCCAGCATTTGTTGCCCATCCCTAAATGTACTTGACAACTGAGTGGCTTGCCAGGTTTCAACTACATTGCTGTGGGTCTGGAGTCAGACCAGGTCAGGACAGCAGATTTCCTCTGTAAAGGAACCAGATGGGTTTGTACAACAATCGCTGATAGTTTCATGGCACCACCACTGAGACTATATTTCAATTCTGGATTTGTATTAATTAATTACATTTAAATTCCACCAGCAGCCACGATGGGATTTGAACCTGTGCCCCCATGGGCATTAGCTTGGGCCTCGGGCTTACTTGTTCAGTGACATTACCACTATGCCACCTTCTCCCATTTGAGAACATACAATCCTGAAAGCTTTTCAATTTTTAATATGATTTATACTGATACAGTAGTGTAGATATATAAAAGCTATTTCCTCTGGTGGGGAATCCAGAACAAGGGCACAATCAAAATTAGAGCTGGGCCATTCAAGAGCAAAATCAGGACACACTTTTCGACGAAAAGGGCAGTGAAATTCTTTCCCCTAAATGCTATGGATGCTGGGTCAATTTAAATGTTCAAAACTGAAATTGATATATTTTTATTTGGTAAGGGTAATAAAGATTATGGAACCAAGGTGGGTAAATGGAGTTGGGGTATAGATCAGTCATAATCTAATTAAATGTTTTGAGGGGGCTAAATGTCCTGTTCCTGTTTCTATGTAAGATTTCAATTAAGGCTCTAGGACAATGCTAATAAATTTAAGTTTTGTTTTATCTTGGACAACTAGGCAGTGCAGTGAGTTAGACATTAGCCTTTCACCTCTGGGGTGCAGTTTTAAATCCAGTCTTGACTGATATGATAAACATTTATTCTGTCTCCTGGCTTTTTATAAGCCTTACATGAAAAGAGTTTGGATGCTTTCCGTCCAGTTTTTTGCAGGCGTAAATATGCCACCAATTCACATAGTCACTGAAGATGGGGATAGGGAGAGTTGGCATGGGAACAATTCCACATTGATGCACTAAGGGATGCTCTTCTGAGGTTGAGTTGAGACACTCTGTAGGAGGCAGAGTAGCAAAAGACAGAAAGACTTGTATTTATATAGTACATTATATGACCTCAGAATGTCCAAAATTGCTTTACAGCCAATGAAATATTTTTGAATTGGAGTTTCTGTTATAATGTAGGAAATGTCTGACCACTTCTGTGCATTGGGGAAGCAACGACTGGGTCCCCATTGTTTCAACATTGTCTGGTACAATGCAAAAATGTCTTTCCAGTCAGGGGCTTGCACTTTTTAAGTTTTAATGTTCTTGTGACGAAATAATGTGTGCCACAGTCTTGGCAGGTGGGGAGTTTGCCTGACAATGACCAAATAATCTGTTTTGGACATGTTGGTTAAGGGATAAATATTGACCAGGACACTGGTGAACTCACTTGCTCTTCTTCAAAATAGTGCCATGAGATCTTTTACATCAACATGAGAAGACAGACAGGCCTCACTTTAATGTCTTATCCAAAAGAGTGCACCTCTGACAGTGCACTTCCTCAGTATTGCACTGGAATGCCAGCCTGTGCTACATGCTCTTTGGAGCAGGTCTTCTGATTCAGGCGAGAGTACTCTACTGAGTCAGGCTGGCAGGGGGAAATTTGCTTTGCATCTAGCTGTGCTAAAACTGACCATGGAATGACAGTGGGTGCTTGAATTGGAATGTTTTCCATTCCCCAACACAAACGCCCTTCAGTTTCACAGAATAAAATGCTGTTCAGCATCCATTCCCTCCACCATTGCTACACCATGGATGCAGTTTGTATCATCTACAAGACGCACTGCAGAACTCGCCAAGGCTCCTTCAACAGCACACATCTTCCACCACAAAGAAGGAGACCCAGATGCAAGGGGACACCACCACCTCCAGGTTCCCCTCCAAATCACATACCATCTTCACTTGGAGATATATCGCTGTTCCTTCATCGCCGCTAAGGCAAAATCCTGGAACTCCCTACCTGACAGCACTGTGGGAGTACCTTCACCACATGGACTGTAGTGGTTCAAAAAGAAGGCTCATCACTAATTTCTCAAAGGCAATTAGGGATGGACAATCAATGCCAGTGATGCCAACATCCCAAGAATGAATAATAAAACAAAAATATTTGTAGTGCTGATTACATTTTCCTGGAGAGTTCTATTAGACTGAAGTAGACTTCAAATGGTTGCTGCTTTGTTTATGCCAATGCCCACAATGCTCTTATGGTGTTATTTGTTTCCTAAACACCAGCTTGTATTCAGAGTTCTCAGTCTGACTTGCAGACAGACGACAACGACTAAATTTCTTACACCACATGCTCAATGACATGAAATAAAATATGTGAAGCCCACTGTTCTGATCTTTAATGAGTCTATCAGTGCTCTTGTACTTATCATTAGGAATTAGTTTTATGGATAATTTCAAAATTACAAGTATCATTTGACTTGATTCCTTCCTGTGATTGTCTGGCTTAATGCATGCGTGTTTCATTTTATGCTTTGATGATTGCCATCAATAACTGTGGGCAGTAGATAAGAACCATTATTTGAACTATGAAGGACAAAGATTGCAAGCATCAGTGAAGACATGTATGTGCAAGAACTAGAAATTAATATTCAAACACTGTAGTTGAGAAGGTTGAAGCTTCAGCTTCAGAAAAGGATTAAATACCCAGTGGGAAGTTACTTTTACAACGGGACTTGGTAGATAATTCTTTTTTTTACTTTCTCATGTAATGTTGACTCTAATGGTTGAAAAGTTGCTTAATGACATTACTCTAAATGTGCCTTTCACTCATTTTGTGTTCCCTGTTGAGGAAATTGAGTTAATAGCTTGCATGCTGTTTGATTTATATCTGATCTATCGGAAGGAATGGGAAAATTTTATTCGGAGTCGTGGCTCTGGGGATACCTATTACCAGAAAGCAAGAGAACTTACATTAATATAATGCTTATCATGTCTTTCAAAAAAAGTCCCACAGCACTTCAAATACAATGAATTAGTTCAGAGTGCAGGGAAAAGTGTTTTCCAGACAAACACATGCAAATATTGAGGCAGGTCACAGCAATTTGGATAAGCAACCAGTTGATCTGGTTTTGTGGTGGCGTTGGTTGAGGAAGACCAAGGGAGGCTCTTGGTTTTGGTTGCCAGACTGGCAGTGTAAATCGAGAGACAGGATTAGATGTGGAATCGAAGTTCAATGTAATGTCGAAGCTGATTTCTTCTAAGCACTTTTTAAACATACTTGACTTCTGTTTATAGACCTCTTTGGTCACCTCTTCGAATATCGCCTCCTTTTACTTTAAGACAATTTTTCAGTCATACATCTGGGAAATGCCTTGTGGTATAGAACAAAGAACAAAGAAAATTACAGCACAGGAACAGGCCCTTCGGCCCTCCAAGCCTGCGCCGATCCAGATCCTCTACCTAAACATGTCGCCTATTTTCTAAGGGTCTGTATCTCTTTGCTTCCTGCCCATTCATGTATCTGTGTAGATACATCTTAAAAGACGCTATCGTGCCCGCGTCTACCACGTCTACTGGCAACGCGTTCCAGGCACCCACCACCCTCTGCGTAAAGAACTTTCCACGCATATCCCCCCTAAACTTTTCCCCTCTCACTTTGAACTCGTGACCCCTAGTAATTGAATCCCCCACTCTGGGAAAAAGCTTCTTGCTATCCACCCTGTCTATACCTCTCATGATTTTGTACACCTCAATCAGGTCCCCCCTCAACCTCCGTCTTTCTAATGAAAATAATCCTAATCTGCTCAACCTCTCTTCATAGCTAGCGCCCTCCATACCAGGCAACATCCTGGTGAACCTCCTCTGCACCCTCTCCAAAGCATCTACATCCTTTTGGTAATGTGGCGACCAGAACTGCACGCAGTATTCCAAATGTGGCCGAACCAAAGTCTTATACAACTGTAACATGACCTGCCAACCTTCGTACTCAATACCCCGTCCGATGAAGGAAAGCATGCCGTATGCCTTCTTGACCACTCTATTGACCTGCGTTGCCACCTTCAGGGAACAATGGACCTGAACACCCAAATCTCTCTGTACATCAATTTTCCCCAGGACTTTTCCATTTACTGTATAGTTCACTCTTGAATTGGATCTTCCAAAATGCATCACCTTGCATTTGCCCTGATTGAACTCCATCTGCCATTTCTCTGCCCAACTCTCCAATCTATTTATATTCTGCTGTATTCTCTGACAGTCCCCTTCACTATCTGCTACTCCACCAATCTTAGTGTCGTCTGCAAACTTGCTAATCAGACCACCTATACTTTCCTCCAAATCATTTATGTATATCACAAACAACAGTGGTCCCAGCACAGATCCTTGTGGAACACCACTGGTCACACGTCTCCATTTTGAGAAACATATTTCTACACTGAGGGCAGGTTGTTGTTGCTGTTATTGGAGGAATGTTGTTTGGGATATCTGGAGAAATTTCAGTTCATCCCCTTTGGATGGATCAGTAACATCCACCTACACTGCCAGAACAAGGCAGAGGAGTCACATCTGATTTTACATCTTAACTCAAGGACAGCACTTCTGACACTGTAGCACCCCCTCGATACTGCATCAGCTTAGTTTGTTATTAAGTCTCAGAGTGGTCTTAATTGCTACATGTAGAATTTTCCTATAAGAGAAATGTTAATGTGTTGTGTTGCAGTTCATGTCCGTATTGTGTTTCTGTCGATTGGTATGTGTGTGTTGGAACTCCATTCTGGCTACACTTATGCACAATCCTCTCCTGACAGTTAGAAGTTTAATAGAGTCATAACAGCACAGAAAAAGGCCATTTGGCCCATTGAGTCCATGCTGGCTCTTTGTAGAGCAATCCAGAGACAGGTCACAGCCATGGTCTTGATGAGAAGCAATGATGAGAGGGAAGCAATGGTGTAGTGATAATGTCACTGGACAAGCAATCCAGAGGCCCAGGCTAAAGCTCTGGGGACACGCATTCAGATCCTGCCATGGCAGATGCTGAAATTTGAATTCAATTAATAAAAAAATCTGGAATTAAAAGCTAATCTAATGGTGACCATGCAACCATTGTCGATTGTTGGAAAAACCCATCTGGTTCGCTCATGTCCTTTAGGGAAGAAAATCTGCTGGTCTGGCCTACATGTGACTCCAGACCCACAGCAATGTGGCTGACTCTAAAATGGCCTAGCAAGTCACTGAGTTCAAGGGCAACTAAGGATGGGCAATAAATGCTGGCCTAGCCAGCAACACCTACATCCCACAAATAAATTTTAAAAAGTCCCACTCCATTGCTCTATTCCCATCGCCCTGTAAGTTTATTTCCCTCAAGTATCTATCCAATTTCAGTAAAAAATCATTGTTCGTCTCTGCTTCTACCACCCTCATATGCAGTGAGTTCCAGGTCACTACCACTCGGTGTAAAAAAGTTCTTCCTCATATCCCCACATCTCTTACTTAAAACTTCAAAAGCTTTTCTTTGTCTACCTTATCAGAACCTCTCATAATCTCTTGCACCACAATGAGATCATCCCTCAATCACCTTTACTCCAAGGAAATCTTCTTCTGCCTATCATGGAAGCTAAAATCCCTCATATCTGGAGCCATTCTGGTAAATGTCCTCTGCACCCTCTCATGGACCTTCACGTCCTTCCTAAAGTGTGGTGACCAGAACTGGATGCAATGCTCTTGTTGTGGTCTAACCTGAGCTTTATGAGGGTTCAGCATTACTTCCCTGATTTTGTACTCTATACCTCGACTTATGGTGCCCAAAATCCCACAGGCTTTGTTAAATACTGTCTCAATATGTCCTGCCACCTTCGTAGATCTATGCACATGAACCCCCAAAATGTTTAAAGAAACCAAAGTGCAGAATCCTTGATCTGTAAACTGAAGTTGGGTATGTTTGAAAAGCATCCAAGAGTGTAACATACCTGTTGAGCACTTTACTAACCAGATTTGACACTGCATTGGCCTTCCACTCCTCATCAAGTGAAAGGGAGGCGAGGCAGTGGCTTAGTGGTAATGTCACTGGACTAGTTACCTAGATGCTCTGGGGTCAGGTTTGAATTCCACCACGGCAGATGGTGAAATTTGAATTCAATTAACAAATCTGTAATTAAAAGATAGCAAAACCATTGTTGATTGTTGTAAAAACCCATTTAGTTCATTAATATCCTGTAGGGAAGGAAATCTGCTGTCCTTACCTGGTCTGGCCTAGATGTGACAGCAATGTGGTTGACTCTGAAATGGCCTAGCGAGCCACTCAATTTAAAGGCAATTAGGGATGGGCAACAAATACTGGCCTGCAAGAGACACCCACATCCCATGAAAGAATTAAAAAAGCCCATGGCTGTGCCCTGCCTCTGGATTTACAGTGCAAGCTTGGTGACCAACAGTAAACTTGCAGTATCAATCCACTCCTCAGTATTCACATTATAACAATAATATTAGTTCAAAGTTTCCCTTTGCAATAACACTATAGCTATAGTGCAAATACAGACTAGATATAACATAAAGTGAACTAAGGCTCCCTGAATGAAAGAGTTTTGCTCTACTTTGCCCCAGGCTCAGTATGGACCTGAACACTGGATTCATATCACCCAAATCTAACATCACTGCAAAGCTGATACCCAACTTGAAGTATATATGCTTCCTTGATGAAGCTTTTCAAATAAGACATTGTTGTCTGGTTAATTGCCTTACTAGATAATTTACCATACTATTAAATGATAGGAGGACACAAGAAAGTGATTGATGGTAAATAGCTTAATCACATTATTTAATACACCTGCCTCAAACCTGAGAGCAAGTCACCCTGAGTTACTCCTGTGTGTCCCCCAGTGAGACATGAGAGAGGGTTGTATGATTTGTGGCATTTACAACAAATGCTCTGATTAAAGCTGCCAATCAACTAATTCTGTTCCCTATTTAATAACATGGCAAATTACCTTCCACAGCAACTTAGCAAACACAACCCCTTTAAAAATAAACACTTAAAACTGCTGCTTTTTCTTAAGCAGATGGTCTCTGCCATTCAAAGAGCAATCTTTAAAGTTCAGTCAACGAGACCCCAGTTTGCCACAGTTCCATTTGAAGCTGTATTCCCAACCTGACTTTCACTGCTCATTACAATCACTCGACTTGCATATGAAGACACTTTAGAATCTTGCCATCCTCTTGACATACATGTGGGATTTGATTACAGGAGCCTGCATCAGTGCTTGAAATGTCACAGCATTTATTGAACTGACTGTATGGTGTTCAAATTATTCACAGGTGTCTGACTTGAGGAGAGTTACTGAATAGGAAACCAGAAAAACAATAAATATGAGGTAAGCAACAATGCAAAAGCTGTATTAAGCAGATCGGTACTGAAGCAGATCGGTACTGGAGCAGTACTAAGATTCCTTTGTAGCCAACTTCATATATTAGCAGAGGTTCCTAAGGTAATAAACATAATCTTTAACCTTCAACAAAAACATCTGTAATAGAGGAATTCTACTGTTGTGTGCATATATTTAATGTTTGTGTATATAGATGTGTGTGCATTTATTATGGAACATGAGGGGGCAAGTTAAATTGCACAAATGCAAATTTGCATATGCTTTAACCAGAGATGGCAGTTAAAATCTCATTAAAAAACTGTGCATATAATATTAAAGCCAGACTATTGAATATGCATGACAAGTATTTGATAAGCAGACTGCTAATCACTTAATCTCTCTGAACACTGGTCTTTGCAATCAAAGAGGAGTCTTTAAAGTTCGGCCAGCAAGACCCCTGTTTGCCACAGTTCCATTTGAAACTGTATTCCCAACTTGACCTTCACTGCTCGTTACAATACTTGACTTGCATATGAAGACACATTAAAATCTTGCCATCCTCCTGACATACATGTGGGATTTGATTACAGGAGACTGCATCAGTGCTTGAAATGTCACAGCATTTATTGTGCTGACTGTATGGTGTTCAAATTATTCAGCTTTTAAAAAATTAATATAATTAAAATAAATTGGAGAAAACCAGCATTATATTAGCATCAGTTCTGAACTATAATTTTTTTGGGATACGATTTGAACCAAAGTATCATGGGTAAAGGGATAGGGGAATAAATCTGTCCTTAGCAGGAGCAGAAAATGGTCAACTGCAACCTGGTAGTTTGTTTCGCACCTCATTGGTTTGGAGCAAATTCATATTCCATAATATCTAAACCTCCACTCACCTATGTGTATCAGTTTTGCATATAACCAGAGCTGATTGTATAGATTCATCCTATTTATTTAAAAATTAATGGAGAACCAAACTCATAATTTTACAAAATAACAATTTATATCACACTTCTTGCAGTAGTAAATATATCTTGCTCTGTTGTGTAAATAATAAAATGTAATAATAAAGGAAAGATTAGTTTTTACAAATAAAATAAAACCAGAAAATGTTGCAAGTACACAGCAAGTCAGTCAGTCTCTGTAAAGAGAAGAGACAGATTAAAATTTTCTGTCTGTACCCTTGAATGGAACTAAAAACTTGAAAGATAAGCAATCCCCACTGTGGAGGGAAAAGAGATAACAGCTACTGCTGTTATCATAGAGAGGAAACTTCTTTAAGTCTCGAATTCCATACACCAAATCATCTGCAGTTTCAGTCTACACGTTAAATCATTTCCTTTTTCATTCTTATGTACTACACACTAATCTACCTCCTGGTCAGTTTGTGGTACCTCCTTCACCACCAAACTATCTTCTGTTTCAGTTTTATATGTCCCACACCGAACCATCTCAATGTGAGCATTTGTGGTCCAGGGCTAGAATTGTCACCTGCCATATGGGAGACCCAGACTTGATTCCCGGACAATGCAAATTGCATATTCTATTAAAACTTGGAAGTATTGTCAACTGTGAGGAGGCTACTGATGGACTTCAAAAGGACTTAGACAGGCAGGTGGAATGGGTGGACACATTGCAGATGAAGTTTAATGTAGACAAGTGTGAAGTGATACATTTTCATAGGAAGAATGAGGAAAAGCTATCTAAAATAAAGGATACAATTCTAAAGGGGGTGCAGGAATAGAGAGAGCAGGGGGTATATGTGCACAAATCATTGAAGGTGGCAGGGCAGTTGAGAAAGTGGTTAAAAAGGCATATGGGATCCTTGGCTTCATAAACAGAAGCATAGAGTACAAAAGCAAGGAAGTTATGATGAACATTTTTAAAACTCTGGTTTGGCTGCAGCTGGAGGATTGTGCCCAATGCTGGGCATACAGTTTAGAAAGGATGTGAAGGCTTTAGAAGTGCAGAAAAGATTTACAGGAATGATTCTAAGGATGAGGGACTGCAGCTACAAGGATAGATTGGAGATGCTGGGGTTGTTCTTCTTGTAGAAGAGAAAGTTGAGAGGAGATTTGATGTAAGTGTTCTAAATTATGAGGAGTCTGGACAGAGTAAATAGAGAAAAACTGTTCCTATTGGTGGAAGGATTGAGAAGGAGAGGACACCGATTTAAGGTGATTGGCAAAAGAACCAATGGCAACATTGAGGGAAAACCTTGTGCACAGTGAATATTTAGGATCTGGAATGCAATACCTGAGAGTGTGGTGGAGGGAGAGTTAATCGTGGCTTTCCTAAGGGAGTTTGATAAGCACCTGAAGATAAAAAGTTTGCAGGGCTATAGGGAAAGGATAGGGGAGTGGGACTAGTTGAGTTGCTCTTGCAGAGAGCTGGCACAGACACACTGGGCTGAATGGCCTCCTACTGTGCTGTAACCATTCTATCATTCTATACGTGAAACCATTTGTTTAATACACCAAATTATTTTGTTTTTCAATCTCGGGCACTTCAAATGAAATAAATATCCTAATTTAATAAATTGTAGCATACTTTAACGATAGCCTTTATCTGATGCCTAAGTTTTTAAAAAACTGGTTACATATATTTATACCATAAATTTCTCACAAAATTGTAAAGAGTACTTGGTGGAAAGTGGCTTGTGGAGATAGAAGCAGAGTTAATGTTTCAGGTCTGTGATCTTTCATCACCTTTCTGATAAAAGGTCACAGACCTGAAACGTTAACTCTACTTCGCTCTCCACAGATGCTGCCAGACCTGCTGAGTATGTCCCACACTTTCTGGTTTTATTTCAGATTTCCAGCATCTGCAGTATTTTGCTTTTATTTTGGTGGAAAGTCTACTCTTCCCCAATATTCATGTACAGATGGAATTTGCTAAAAGTATCCTCTTTCCCAAAGTTCGTGTGCAGATAAAGGGCTGGATTTTGTTCCCAGTCCATTGTCGGCTTTCATGGCAGGTCGGGCCAGAGAATTGGAGCGCAGCGGCCGCCACAGAGCCCGATGCCGGGATTGCCGGGCCCCAGCTCCCTAGTGGCAAGGAAGCTCTGTGGTGGCCCCTCTACTGCTCTGCGACGGGACCTGACTTAGTATATTTAAATGATATTTCTGCATCATTTAAATGGAATTCCCCGCCATCCTACCTGCCATTTCCAATATTGAGCTCGACATGCAGCACTCACTGTGCCTTCCCTTTCCAGTCCTTGAAAAGTTGGCGCCACCAAGGCGAGAGTCCTCGGTGCCGGCAAAGGTTGGTAAGTAATGTCCTGCTCTTATTCTTTTCTGCAGCGAACTCGGACATTTGAAGTGAAATTGCCAGAAATGAGGGGGGCTGGAACTCTGCCTCTGTTTTTTGTGTAGCGGCGAGGGGAAGGATCCACTCTGCATTTGTCTGTAGGGAGGGGGAAGGGGTCCACTCTGCATTTTTCTGCTGGGAGGGGGAAGGGGTCCACTCAGGTCAAACATGGGCAAGATAACCTCCTACTGATTACCACCTACCGCCCTCCCTCAGCTGATGAATCAGTACTCCTCCATGTTGAACACCACTTGGAGGAAGCACTGAGGGTGGCAAGGGCACAAAATGTACTCTGGGTGGGGGACTTCAATGTCCATCACTAAGAGTGGCTCGGAAGCACCACGAATGACCGAGCTGGCCGAGTACTAAAGGACATAGCTGCTAGACTGGGTCTGCGGCAGGTGGTGGGGGAACCAACACGAGGGAAAAGCATACTTGACCTTGTCCTCACCAATCTGCCTGCCGCAGATGCTTCTGTCCGTGATTTTAGAAGTGACCACCGCACAGTCCTTGTGGAGACGAAGTCCCGCCTTTACATTGAGGATACCATCCATCGTGTTGTTTGGCACTATCACCGTGCTAAATGGGATAGATTTTGAACAGATCTAGCAATGCAAAACTGGGCATCCATGAGGCGCTGTGGGCCATCAGCAGCAGCAGAATTGTACTCAACCACAATCTGTAACCTCATGGCCCGGCATATCCCCCACTCTGCCACTACCATCAAGCCAGGAGACCAACCCTGCTTCAATGAAGAGCGCAAGAGGGTATGCCAGGAGCAGCGCTAGGCATACCTCAAAATGAGGTGTCAACCTGGTAAAGCTACAACCCAGGACTACTTGCATGCCAAACTGCATAAGCAGCATGCAATAGACAGAGCTAAGTGATCCCATAACCAATGGTTCAAATCTAAGCTCTGCAGTCCTGCCACAACCAGTCGTGACTGGCGGTGGACAATTAAACAACTAACAGGAGAAGATGGCTCCACAAATATCCCCATCCTCAATGATGGGGGAGCCCAGCACATCAGTGCGAAAGATAAGGCTGAAGCATTTGAAACAATCTTCAGCCAGAAGTGCCGAGTGGATGCTCCATCTCGGCCTCCTCCTGAAGTCCCCAGCATTACAGATGCCAGACTTCAGATAATTCGATTCAATCCACGTGATATCAAGAAATGACTGAAGACACTGGATACTGCAAAGGCTATGGGCCATGACAATATTCCAGCAATAGTACTGAAGACCTGTGGTCTAGAACTTGCTGCACCCCTAGTCAAGCTGTTCCAGTACAGCTACAACACTGGCATCTACCCGGCAATGTGGAAAATTGCCCAGGTATGTCCTGTACACAAAACGGTCAATTACCGCTCCATCAGTCTACTCTCAATCATCAGTAAAGTGATGGAAGGTGTCATCAACAGTGCCATCAAGCGGCACTTGCTTAGCAATAACCTGCTCAGTGATGCTCAGTTTGGGTTCCGCCAGGGCCACTCAGCTCCTGACCTCATTACAGCCTTGGTTCAAACATGGACAAAAGAGCTGAACACAACAGGTGAGGTGAGAGTGACTGCCCTTGACATCAAAGCAGCATTTGACCGAGTATGGCATCAAGGAGCCCTAGCAAAACCTGGAGTCAATGGGAATCAGGGGGAAAACTCTCTGCTGGTTGAAGTCATACCTAGCGCAAAGGAAGATGTTTGTGGTTTTTGGAGTTCAATCAACTGAGCTCCAGGACATCACTGCAGGAGTTCCTCACGGTAGTGTCCTAGGCCCAACCATCTTCAGCTGCTTCATCAATGACCTTCCTTCAATCATAAGGTCAGAAGTGGGGATGTTCGCTGATGATTGCATAATGTTCAGCACCATTCGCAACTCCTCAAATACTGAAGCAGTCCGTGTAGAAATGCAGCAAGACCTGGACAATATCCAGGCTTGGGCTGATAAGTGGCAAGTAACATTTGAGCCACACAAGTGTTAGGCAATGACCATCTCCAACAAGAGAGAATCTAACCATCTCCCTTTGACATTCAATGGCATTACCATCGCTGAATCCCCCACGATCAACATCCTAGGGGCTACCATTGATCAGAAACTGAACTGGAGTAACCATATAAATACCGTAGCTACAAGAGCAGGACAGAGGCTAGGAATCCTGTGGCGAGTAACTCACCTCCTGACTCCCCAAAGCCTGTCCACCATCTACAAGGCACAAGTCAGGAGTGTGATGGAATAATCTCCACTTGCCTGGATGGCTGCAGCTCCAATGACACTCAAGAAGCTCGATACCATCCAGAACAAAGCAGCCCGCTTGATTGGCATACCATCCACAAACATTCACTCCCTCTACCACCGACGCACAGTGGCAGCAGTGTGTACCATCTACAAGATGCACTGCAGCAACGCACCAAGGCTCCTTAGACAGCACCTTCCAAACCCGCGACCTCTACCACCTCAAAGGACAAGAGCAGCAGATGCATGGGAACATCACCACCTGCAAGTTCCCGTCCAAGTCGCACACCATCCTGACTTGGGCAGCACAGTGGCGCAGTGGTTAGCACCACAGCCTCACAGCTCCAGCGACCTGGGTTTGGTTCTGGGTACTGCCTGTGTGGAGTTTGCAAGTTCTCTCTGTGACCGCTTGGGTTTCCGCCGGGTGCTCCGGTTTCCTCCCCCTGCCGAAGACTTGCAGGTTGATAGGTAAATTGGCGATTGTAAATTGCCCCTAGTGTAGGTAGGTGGTAGGGAATATGGAATTAATGTCGGAGGGGATGTGGTAGGGAATATGGGATTAATGTAGGATTAATATAAATGGGTGGTTGATGGTCGGCACAGACTCAGTGGGCCGAAGGGCTTGTTTCAGTGCTGTATCTCTCTATGACTCTATGACTTGGAACTATATCGCCGTTCCTTCACTGTCACTGGGTCAAAATCCTGGAACTCCCTTCCTAACAGCACTGTGGGTGTACCTACCTCACATGGACTGCAGCGGTTCAAGAAGGCAGCTCACCACCACCTTCTCAAGGGCAATTAGGGATGAGCAATAAATGCTGGCACAGCCAGTGATGCCCACATCCCATGAATGAATAAAAAAAAAAAACGACACTGCACCCAATCTTGTTGGGTGACCCCAAGGCTGCTAACCTCCTCTGCAATCTCCGACCAGGCTTGTTTGGTTAGGCGGGAAGACCTCTTTTTGCTATCGCTGGGAAAAAGGATCTCCTGCCGTTCACTTGCAGCCTGGAGGAGAATAAGCAGGGAGGCAACACTGAACCATGGGGCCCCTCAACATCCATCTGCCACTGTTGTAATGATACCCGCGGTGGGGGGGGGGGCTATTTGCGGATAAAGTAACATTTTGAAGAGCACGGACGTTTTGCTTCAGGAACTTGATGCTGAAAGAACATAGAGACTAAATGCAGGGCTGGTAGCCTTTTAAAGTTGGCGCCAGCACTTACTCCTGCATCAGGTGAAGCCATTTATGGTGTCATTGAGCCCCCCCCCCCCTGCCATATGATTGGTGGGGGTGGGGGTGTGCCATGAATATGTAAAATGGCCAGCCATCAGGTTCCTTGACTACAAATCCAGCCCATAGGTTGACCACATGTTTTTGTGAAAATTGCGTGGAGGTGAGAGGGAGTTTTAAGGGTTAATTTCTAGCTAAAGTCTAGTTTTTTTTCCCTTCAATTTAGCAATTAACTAAAAATCACTCCTTAAGTTTTATTCCAGCCCTAAAACAGGGGTATACAAGCTCTCTGGGAGCAGCTGCAGCTGGTCATTTAGGTAGCTGGCTAAAACTGATTTTCAGAAGCTTGAATCAGTTGTTTTTCAGGAAGTATAAAAGCAGGGCTTCCTTAGTGCTGCATCATCTGCACTGAGTGTAAAGTGGGAGCTTGGTGACTGAGGGAGTTTAGTGAGGGAGGTGCACCTTTCTTTCATTCTTTCTTCTACCTTTTCTCAGCCTCCAGTAGCTGGCTCTTACTTTGGTATAGGGGAAGAAGCTGATTGGTGAGTAACTGGTCACTTATTCTACTTGTAATAAATAGTTTGTAAAGTTATGGTATGGCAGGTCAGTTCGGCCAAGTAGAAGGAACATCCTATGGTCTGTGGGAAGTCATGGACACACCATGTGTCCTAGACAAACATATCTGCAGGAAGTGTTACCGGCAGCAGAGAGGTGATCGCATTGAAACCTACAAAATACCTAAATGGATAGACAGGGTAGATGCAGGTAAGATGTTTCCCCTGGTTGGGGAGTCTAGAACCAGGGGACACAATTTCAAAATAAAGGGGAAGCCACTTGGGACCAAGATGAGGAGAAATCTCCTTGCTTAGAGGGTTGTGAATCTTTGGAATTCTCTATGCCAGAGGGCTGTGGAAGCTGAGTCATTGAGTATGTTTAAAGTAGAGATTGACAGATTTCTAAATACCAATGACATAAAGGGACAGGGGGATAGTGTGAGGAAAAAGGCATTGAAGTATATGATCAGCCATGATTGTATTGAATGGTGGAGCATGCTCAATGGGCTGAATGGCCTACTCCTGCTCATATGTTCCTAGGTATCAACAAGTGGTAAGGTATATTTACTTGAAACCCTTCATGTTCCTTCATGACGCAGCTTGCCGGTGAATGGCTTTGTGAAGGCTTTGTTCATTTTAATTTTCACCTGGAAATAAAAACACATGGGTTGAAGTCAGGCAAGATGCCAAAATAAAAAAAAAATCAATCCAACCCCACCCAGCCTCCCACCCGCCCACCTCCGGGTTTAATGGAGGCAGAATGGGGTGAATGTCATGCAGCCAATCTGCTGTCGGTGGCTTGAGTATATAAATATTATAATGAAATTGCGTGCCTGATATTTAATCCTTCTAGGTTTAACCCTGGCAGGCCGGACTTCCTGCGTCATTAGAAATGCAGCAGCTAAAGGGTGTTAAAGACTGCTTTGTGAAAAACGTAAGTACCTTTGATAGCACTGCTTGTGGGCCAGGGGGAGCAGGAAGGCTTCCTCCCAGCTTACTAATTTTACCTGTTGCCCTGCCTGTCATAAGACACCAGGCTTTGGATAAAAAGATGTACCCCTAATTCATTGATGATCCTACCTCTGCCCTCAACTGGGATCAGTGACCACCTCCCATGCCAAGATGAGGAGCCTCCCCCAAATTGCTTCCACTAATTGAGCTGCAGGCTCCCTTCCTGCTCATGGCCTGCGGCCTCCTCTAGAATATTCCCTTCTCGACAGTGAGACAAGCCTGTCAAACAGGTTGGCTTCCATGTGGGGAACCTGCTTGATAAAAGCCGCACGCTGTAGGTCAAGTCAAAGTTTCACAGCATGTGGGAAAAATCAGACTTCCGGGTTCCCAGAATAAAACTCCAGCCTCCTCCCTGCCTCGCTCAGAAAATCTGTCCCAGTTGAGATAGGGGCCTAACCTTTCAGAAATTAAAGCAAAAGCAGGTGCCACAATATTCCAATTAAAATATTGTGAACAAGGGGCATATGATTTACACAATATTCATTTTTATTTCCAGCAATGGAGCTAGGTGAGACCTTCGGTCTCTCAGCCCTCATCCTACACGTGGTACAAACAAGAACATTTTATGATGGCAATTACAGTTGATGATTAAACAACTCATGCAATGATCTATAATATCTGTAAGGGCTGGAAGCAAGAAGGAAATCAATAAAGTGAATCTGAAGTAATTGCATAATAATTCACTTTGTCCAAAAATAATTGTGCACTGACTCAGTTGTGCTGATGTTAATGTGAAGTTAGTTTACCAGTAAACAGATTCCATACTTCTGCCTGTATTGGGTGCCGCTTTGTTTAATATTGATTCAACAGTCAGATATATAGACCAAAATTGCCATGCATTGTAATACACCTCTCATCACTGTTGTTTAGTGTTTGTTTGTGTTGCAATCTCTACATTCAAACCTCATGGTTAACCTCATTAATGATACTTTGAGTTGAAAATTAGGTCTTTCTCAAATCAGAAAATGTACATCTGAAAAATAGGGTGGAATTTTCCCAGCCAGTGGGTTTCGGTGGGTGTGGGTGGGTAAATTCCAGAAGCTGATGGTGGGTCCGGATCGTGATGTCATTCCGCCCTCTTCTGTTTTTCCTCAGGATGGGTTCAGAGTCCTGCTGGGAACCACCGTGGATCTGTTGGGAAAGCAATTGAGGCCCTTAAAAAGGCAATTAAAAGCATTTTTAACCATGGATTTCTTCTTTCTCAACAGTACATGGGTTCCATGCTGTGCCTGCATCTCACCAGGATCACCGAGGAACCTACACGGCAGGAAGAGCTTCTTCAGTGAAACTGATAAGCTGGGAAGACGTTGATCAGTTACACTGAAGTGCACTAGCCATGGCCAGGTGACAGGCTGCTGTTCAAAGCGCTTCTCTCAAAGAATGATTTCACTCCTTGCGAGATGATTGCCAACTTCTTAGAAGGCACTTCACTCACCTTCAGCTGCGCTGTCCTGCTGCCAGCCTTCACCACTGCATGGGAGCAGCTTATGCAGCTCTACCTTCCATCTTTGTTGAGGGGTAAAAGCAGAGGCCACAACACCAGCTGCCTTCTCATCAGCCACATGCACCTCCACAGGGCAGATGGGATGAACACTGAGATCCAGCTGGAATATGGCAAGACCAAAACACAGGGCCTACAGGCAGAGGATCAGCTCTCTATGTCTGAGCACCAGTGCCTTGGGAGGCTCGGACTCTTACAGCAGGTCACTGCTGACATCTGCAGCTTCCTGGAACAAAACTTCCTTCCCAGTGGAACAGATGTGCATGCATTATCAATGGCTGACAAAATGCTTGTCACTGGAGGGCCACCCCTCCCCAGGTCTCTGCCTCTCATCAAGTTGTGTGTTCTCTTCTTCAAGGAGAGAAAGCAGAGAGGTGTGAGTGTTCATAATGGCTTATGTTGCGAGGAGGGAAGGACACCATTTGTGGAGGATCACTGTGAGGCATGGATACAAGAGGGCAACAGGATGAGGGAAAGTGTGAGTGTTAGCTGTTTGGATAGGGATGTGAGGTACTTGGAGAGAGGTATGAGTGGAGCTGCAAAGTGTGTTGGCCTGAGGAGTGCTGTGCAGGAGAATGCTGGGAGAGTCAGAGTGTGGGGCTTCATCTGACAGTGTTACGTCACTCGCCTTTCCCACCCTCCTGAGGTCCTGGTTCCTCTTGGTGCATTGTCTCCAGGTTGGAGGGACCACACTTCTGCTGCTGACTTCCTCAGCCGCTTCCATTCACGTTGGAGAGGTTGCCCTCTTCGTCCCGTTCTTGGGAGAGTTCACCACACTACAGCCCCTCAGTTACCACAGCAGGACCACCAGGTAAGAGTAAGATACCTGGGGAGCAGCCTTCCCAGGTCTCCCCTCCATTCCTGTGATTGCTGCAGCCTCTAATATCCAAGTGCTGGTGAACCCTTATAACCCATGCTATGGTCTGTTTAATTAGAAATAATTCCTCTGACAGAATGGACACGTTATTCCCCCCCCCCTCCCCCACACCCACACCCACACCTTCCTAAATGGTTGGGGAGCCTGGAGTTGGGATGCTAATGCTGTTGCTCTGGAAAAGAGCCTCCACAATGCCTGCCCATCAGGAAATTGTGTTCCCAATTTGCTATTGGTCCTAAGTGGAGAAGATTCTGCCCATAATTTTAACTTTATTAAAGAATGTGGAATTTCTATAGAAAATCTTAGCCAAGTGTCAGGTAAGCTGTAAAAATATGATTCTCAGTGACCTTTGTATCTTATTCAAAAATGAGTAGTCCAATATCACTGAACTAGAGGAGCCTAATGGAAAACTGACTTAGATGCATTTGACTTCATTTCACTAGGAGGCTGAACTATGGTGAAATCATATCATTACCCCTTAATCATAATACAGCATATCAGCTATAAATACAGACTTGTATCATTGTCCCCCAATCCAACTTCAAAACTATGCTGTGTGTATCCCTCACTCTAGTTCCTCTGCCCCCAAATGGTATCTGTATCAGGTTTTGCCTTCTGTATTATCATTCATTCTTCAATCTATGACACCTCACAGCAGCGAAGTGATGCAAAGATATCACAACAATTTGCTGTGAAAAGACTCACACTAAACATTACAGTCAACTGTTGAAAATATGACTTCAGCCCAGCCTTTGTTTCCTGTCTGTGCTTCCTCGTGAATTGGCACATTCTTGTTCCTTCCAGTTTTCAGCACGTAGCCCACTAGCTTATGTTGGGATACTTTCCTGTTCTATTTTGTTTCATTACTTTAAACACAAGCATCAGTTGTAACAATTGCAGGATTAGATTCTGTTTTTAACAAGCTCATGTTACACAATCCAACATGAGTACTCAGTCAAATCATATAATTATATGGAATAGAATTGCATGATTCTTTATTATTGCTTTCATGATTCACTCAGGTACCACACTTTACCATTTCAGCCTGACCACAACAAATAATGGTTTACTCAAAACACTTCTCCGATTCTACCTTTTGATCTCTACATTCCATGCATGCTGACACTAAATAATGCATTGAAAGACACCCAAAGCAGACTTCAGATAACATGGAGCCAAGAAGATACACTTGTGTTTATCTAAATCTCTCCAAATAATTCAGTTCCCATGGTTATATGGTCCACTTAAGCTCTTCAATCATTTTATTACTATAAACAGTGACCAAACAACATGTTGCAGACCCTTAAGGCATGAATCACCTTCCCATTCTTTCAGCTTCTCCTCCTTGTCTTAGGCCTGCTTCACAAAGCATCCCTGTTCAGCAGAACTGAAAGCTATTTAACTCATTCTGTGCTGATCCCACAAACAGAGATACATGGGTATTGTGAACCCACATTTCCACAGTTAAAATTCTTCACTATAAAGGAACAATATCACCTTATAAAACATTTTTGCAAGATCAAAACTGTAGGCCAAATCAGGGATTGCAGCTACATCGTTGCAACCGTTGAGAACCATCATTAAAATTGAGGCAGATTCAATGATAACACCAAACTCTAGTTCTTTGCTCTGTGTCAGGAGGTCTGAACTGAAATGATGAGTTTCAGTTCTTGTGCATTCCCCAGCAATCCTCAAGTATAATAAATAACATTACTTTGCTACTTAGTAGTGAATAGTCAGTTTTTTTTGAACAGGGAAACAGGGCTGCTTCTGGTTATGTGGCATTGCATTGGAAGCTTAAATACAAAAGAATGCTCCAAAGGAAGCTTACAGTCTAGAGAGAAATTCCATGTTACATATCTTAAATAAAAGAGAGTCCATAACATTGTAAATTGCAACGCAGTCTGTTTGAAGAGACCAATTGACC
Source organism: Heterodontus francisci (assembly GCF_036365525.1). Lineage (NCBI taxonomy): Eukaryota > Metazoa > Chordata > Chondrichthyes > Heterodontiformes > Heterodontidae > Heterodontus > Heterodontus francisci. The sequence goes on from NC_090389.1 coordinate 24,450,775, forward strand.
TCTCACTTGGAGTTTCTTAAACCTTTCTTAAACACGCTTCTATGATATGGGAGCTTGCCATTTTTATTGAAAACAGAGAAATCACTGATATTGTCAGCCATCTTTGGGAGTTGATTTTTACTTGATTTACCAGGTGTTAATGGAGGGGTAAGAAATTTTACTGCCTCGTAAACCCTGATGCTGCTGCTGGCTCAATTTGAAAGGGGTCTTCTGCAGGGCATCCAAAATCTCTACTTGGTTGATGTGGTGGGACCCTTTTAATATGCAAATTAGTATAAGGAAGATCCTAGTTGCTGTTTTAGGACAGAACTGGTCAATGCATGCAGTGCAGGCTCCAACCAGTTATATGGATAATGGAACCAAAGAGGCCCTACCAAGGTTAAATCAGGCACTGCAAAAACAATCTGGGCCATTGCTACCCCAGGATATCCTCGCCTCATCCCCCATGTCTTTCATGATTGCAGGTCCCCTCACCCGAGCTGACTTTGCTGGTGGTCATGGCAGTCTATTATTGGTAGGCCTCATTCTGGCGAGCTCCATTGGGATACCTATTTGGCATTCTACAGCTCCTTGATCCAAGGTAAATGTGGCCAAATGTGGCTTGAATTACAGCCATCCCTTCGATTTGGGGCAGCCGGTCACGCACAGGTCTGAATCCACCCTGTAGAATTTAATAATTGCAAGCATGTAGAGAATGCGTTAAAATAATGCTCACTGCAGTATGCTCCTGAACAAAAGGCGCATGCCAAACCCTTTCATGGGATCTCGAATGCTGCTTCTGTTGACGAGGCTACTCGAGGTAAAGAAAATTCTATTGCAGAGATCACAGACAAAAACCTGCTGTACCTCCCAATGTATGCCTCCATAACTAGTAATTATTTAGTACTTGAGCACCGTAACACTGTCACACATCCAGAACAAGGTTGAGTGGCTATTTCCCTCAAGTCCATGTCAATCACCCAAATAATTTGTATGGCTGGTGCTACTGTCAAACCTACCTAGTGCAGTATGTTAAAACTATTCCCATGGTGTGACAAACAAACTAAATAAAAAGTGGAAGTTGGCTGCAGTGTATTACATGGTGAGCATGTCCTAAACAAATTACTGATAGCTTATCTTCACCACCACTGTCAATCAGTCTGGAAATACAGCTCGATGAAGCACATTCTGCATCCATATCAAGGCCCTTAAAGGAGTGGGGAGAATTTTACAAAATCAGCAGTTGGGAGCAGAAAAATGTTTCTTCAGAGTCACTTTCCTTACAATCATTGGAAATAACTTTGAACGATTGGATAAAATGGGTGATAACGAATTGGCAGCCCGTTTTGCATCTCTTCCAATTTTTGAAAATTTCCATTGAAGTCATTGCTATCGCCCATTCTACACTTTTGCACCAACTCAAGACCTACCCCAATGTATGTGCAGTCATCAGCATAACTTGTTTAGCTTTGACTTGGACTAGGAGATCTTTAGTCTGATAATTAGTGACATGAAGCCCTGTACACACTATTTACCGATGTGACATGAAGCAATATGTAAACAGTACAACATTCAGTCAGGGGTGTGCTGAAAATTAAATGCCAGAAACATAAATTTCAAAATTTTTTACAGTGAAAATATGTAGGATCAAATTACGGAGCACCAATTTTCAGTATCTCTAATGAGCTGTAACAAAGTGAAGAACTGGTATATCTCCTCATTGAAAAATGCCACACTTGGAAAATAAAGATACACATTGCAACTGTTTATTTAAACGACAGAACTCCTGCAATGTAATTTGTCGAATTACAAAGGTTCTTCTTTGCAGGGGGAAGGAATGACCTTTTGGAATCGGTATTTCAAAAGAATTTGAATTATTCACCCAAGATAAATGGATTTTTCAGGTGTTCGCAGTGTGGAGGAATTTTGTATTGTGACTACACTTCAGTATGATTCAAAAGGCTGACAAAATACAACTCACCATTTCGTCAGCAGAAGGAACTTTACTGAGAGAATTTCTTTTGGTGCAGCATAGGCCAGAATTTGCTGTCAAAATGAAGGGAAGGGTAATGGTGCTCTCAGTTATTTGTAGATAAATGGTATAGCAACTTCAGGCAAACAGCAGATGCACAGTTAAATGTGAATATTCAAAAATCACTTTGCCATTAGCTTTGTGAAAGTGGCATCCTGCCCTTAGTCTCCCCTTTTCTTTCCCTTAGGAACTTGCTGTACTTTTTCATTAATTGCCCATTACACTTACTATGGAAGGTTAGTCTTATCTTGACGAGCACAACTACCCTTTTAATGGCATGATAAGAGTTAATGGCTGCCAATCAAGCTCTCTGGCATCATAAGTTAACTATTATAAGTGTGGAATCTCATTCATTCAGGTTTTTGCCTTTTTCAGGGAGATTGTAAAATGGCAATTTTTTTCTTTTTTTGAATGATGAGAGACTGGGAAATGTTTGCCTTCAGAGTCCTTGTACATGATTTGCAGAAAGATGAAGTAGGTACAGCTAGCAATTAGGAAGGCAAATAATATGTTAGATTTTGCTGCAAAGGAGTTTGAGTACAAAAGTAAAGAAGTCTCACTACAATTATACAGGGCATTGGTGAGACCACACCTGGGGTTTTGATCTCCAGGAAGGACCTACTTGCCCTAGAGGGAGTGGAATGAAGGTTCACTAGACTGGTTCCTGGGATGAGGAGATTGAGTAAACTAGGCCTATACTCCCTGGAGGTTTGAAGAATGGGAGGTAATCTCATTGAAACTTATAAAACTCTTCTTGGCTTGGCAGGGTAGATGCTGGGAGGATGTTTCCTGTGGTTGGGAAGTCTAGAACTGGGGTCGGCTATTTAAGACTGACATGAGGAGAAACTTCTTCATTCATAAGGTTGTGAATCTTTGGCCTTCACTCCCAGTAGGCTATGGATGCTCAGTCATATTTTATGATGAGCATATTCAAGAACGACATTGATCGATTTTTGAACACTAAGGGTATCCAGCCATATGGGGAGAGGCGGGAAAGTGAAGTTGAGGTAGAAGATCAGCCATGATCATCTTGAATGGCAGAACAGTCTCGAGGGGCTCAATGACCTCCAGCTCCTATATCTTATGTTATTATGATCAGGGGAGTGGGACTAATTCTAATTGGATAGCTTTCTCAATGAGCCAGCACAGGCACGATGGATGGAATGGCTTCCTTCTGTGCTGTATAGTTCAATAATATCAGTATACAAGATAAAATGAGCCTCCGATTTGATATTAATTTGACAACCTTGCAAAAAGTAACAAGGAGGAAATGGTAAAAATTTTACTTCTGCAGAAGTAGTCAGTCTGTAAGTTTTGATTTTTCAGGTTACTTTGTAACAGTTGGGAACCTTTAGATTGTGTCTGATGTATGTGTCTATCATTATTGATTTATGTAAGAATGCTTGAAGGTATCAGTTCAAATAAAGTGGGAAAATAGGCCTTTTTAAAAGAATGCAGACATCTACAGATAAGGACAAGGTTTAAAAAAAAGTACAATCAGGATGCTAATAATTTGTGAGAAATCCTTTAGGGTAGTCAGGAATTTTCTAGCATGAAACTATGGACATTTCCAGTTCTCCTCTCTCCAACGCTGCTTACGGTGTGAAAATTAGCCTCTCTTAAAATTAGCTAATGTGTATTAGGGGACAACAGAATTATTGGCACTGATTTAACTTCAATAAATTATCACTGTTGTAGGATTGCACTGAAAGGTTTAGACTGTTCATAATTAAAGCAACTGTTTGTCTAAGCAAATGAATACAGACAAAGCATCTGTGATCACTCTTAAGCTATGTTAACATTCTACAAACCACAGTAGGTGACAAACACAAAGTTTTCTTGCCATCGGCTGCAGACACAAAACAAGCAGTTTGGTTTCCTTACTCGAATACATGACTAAAGTTGACTTTACTTTGCAACACTGGTTTCAGGAGAGAGATGCCATTGTTGCTTAACTGCTCTCCTCAGTTTATCTTTCTACTTGGCATGATTTCCCCATCAGGCACAATTGAAAATCGGCAAATCCGGTGATGGTTCTGGAAGACACGTGCAAAGTGAATTTTCTGCCGACATAAGATTTCCCAGGTCTGCTTCTGCCTGGAACCCAATGAAGATGACACACTCCAGAAACTGACATTGTATTTATAAACACCCTCTTAATCAACCAGCTCAGTGCTCTTAAAGTGACAACGTTATGAACCTTGACCTGCCATGACATACTCAGAATACTAATTGTCAGAGAGTTCTGAATATTCTGGACAAATGATACTGTGCTTACGAACAATGGAAATGCAGTAATTAAATGATCAATTTGAAATAGATCCCACTTGCAAAATTAATTTTTGTCAAAATATTTTAATAAACAATTAACACAGATTCTGGGGCATTCAGGAGATATGATAGGTTTTCCATCTTTGATTCATTGACATGCCTTTCTGTCATTTCTATAGAGCCACTAACAAGATTCTTTTTCAATAAGATAACTTGTGACTGGTTGAGTAAAATGTTTACTGGATGCAAGAGTTAACTTTTCCCTCACTCAAGACTGCACTTGTAACCTTTTATCCGAGCAAATTAACCTTAAATAGAATAGAAACAACTTTTAGTACAACAGTAGAGACAGCTAGTTGGATAGAGAGGAGCAGCACTTGGGTTAAAGGCAGAGCTGATGCAAAAGAACTAATTGACAAGTAGTTCATCAATCACACATAACATAACTTTTTGAGCTTTTAACTTGAAACTGCTTCTATTTTTGTACACAGCTTTTGGTATTTATGGTGTACCATTTAATGAAATTTGTAGCATTAAAAGCAGAAGAATAGTAGAAAATCAAGGGGCAAAGGGGAGGGAGGAACTTAAAGCAATCACTAACACTAGAGGAAAAAGTACAATGAAAAATAATGGGACTAAGGGCTGACAAATCCCCTGACCTGATGGCCTGCATCCTAGGGTCTTAAAAGAAGTGGCTGTAGAGATAGTGAATGCATAATGGGGGAGAATAGAACTAGGGGACACAGTTTAAGAATATTCAAGGCTGAGTTAGATAGATTTTTGTTAGACAAGGGAGTTATGGGGTGGGGGTGGGGGTGGGGGGTGGTGGTGGTGCGGCAGTGGTGATGGCAGAGAGGAGAGGAGTTGAGACCACAACCAGATCAGCCATGATCTTATCGAATGGCAGAGCAAGCTTGAAGGGCCGAATGGTCGCCTCCTGCTCAGAGGCCATATGTTCTTATTGGTTGTAATCTTCCAAATTTCCCTATATTCTGGAAAGGTCCCAGTGGATTGAAAAACTGCAAATGTTTCTATTCAAGAAAGGAGGGAGACAGAAAGCAGGATACTATAGGCCAGTTAGCCTAACAAATGTATTAGAGTTCTTTGGGAATATAACAAGCAGAGTGGTTAAAGGGGAACCAGTGGATATAGTCCATTTGGATTTCCAAAAGGCATTCAATAAAGTGCCACATATAAGGTTACTTAACAAGCAACAAGCTCATGATGTTGGGGGTAATACATTAACATGGATAGAGGATTAGCTAACTAACAGGAAACAGAGTCAGGATAAATGTGTCGTTTTCAGGTTGGCAAATGTTAACTAGTGGGGTGCCACAGGGATCAATACTAGGATCTCAACTATTTACAAGCTATATTAATGACTTGGATGAAGGGACTGAGCATATTGTAGGCATATTTGCTGATGAGACAAAGATAGGTAGGAAAGCAGGTTGTGAGAAAGACACGGGGGGGAGTTTTATCCTGGCGGCAGGGGTCCTGACATCTGGAGAAACCGATGCTGAGATCCCCGTGTTCCCTCTTCTACGGAAGGCCTGCTTACTTTTAGTGCAAATCAGGCACTTAACTGGACAGTGGCGGGCCTTCCACGGGATCAAGGGTCTTGGTGCCCGAAGTCCCGCCCTTGCAGAGCTGCCAGCCAATCTGAGGCCAGAAGCTGCAGCGCCAACACAGAGGTGGTGGCTGCTGCTGAAAGTGGACCTGCCGGTGGCCCAGGTGCGTCGCTGGAACCAGGCCTCAGGTAGGTCAGGGCGGGGGTTGTGGGGGAGAGGGTTTTGGCAGCAAGGGCAGTGGGCCCCTCCTTCCCAATGCCAGGTCCCTCATTTAGGCACTGAGCGATTCCGCACCCCCCTCCACCACCACCACCCGGAGCCGGGAAGCAGCTCGCACGTTTTTTTGTGATGTGCATCCTGTGTGGCACCCGCTGCATGGCTTATTGCGGCTGTAGTGGGAAGAGGTCCTTAATTGGGTATTATTTGGGCTAAATTTTGGCGGAGGAGGGATGGTGGCAGGAACCCCTCCCCACCACCATCCCACCTGATTTTATACTCTCCCCACTCCCAAACCCGCTGCGGGGGAGAGCATAAAATTCCCCCTCAAAGAGTCAGCAAAGAGATATAGATAGGTTAAGTGAGTGGATAAAAATTTGGCAGATGGAGTATCATGTGGGAAAATGTGAGATGGCCCTCTTTGGTGGGAAGAATAGAAAAGCAAAATGTTATTTAAATAGAGGGAGACTGTAGAATACTGTGGTATACGGGGCTCTGGGTGTCCTCGTATGGGATCACTAAAAATTAGCATGCAGGTGCAGCAAGTCATTAGGAAGGCATATGGAATGGAGTATAAAAGTGGGGAAGTATTGCTACAACTGTACAGGGCATTGGTGAGAGCACACCTGGAGTACTGCATACAGTCCTGATCTCCTTATTTAAGGCAGGATATACTTGCATTGGAGGCAGTTCAGAGAAAGTTCACTAGGGTTGATTCCTGGGATGAAAAGGTTGTCTTATGAGGAAAGGTTGAGCAGGTTGTGCCTATACTCATTGGAGTTTAGAAGAATGAGAGGTGATCTTATTGAAATGTATAAGATTCTGAGGGGGCTTGACAGAGTAGATGCTGAGAGGATGTTTCCCCTCATGGGGAAATCTAGAACTAGGTACACAGTTTCAAAATAAGGGGTCTCCCATTTAAGGCGGAGATGAGAAATTTCTTCTCTGAGAGTTGTTAATCTTTGAAATTCTCTTCTCCAGAGAGCAGTGGAGGCTGGGTCATTGAATGTATTCAAGGCTGGGCTAGACAGCTTTTTGATCTACAAGGGAATCAAGGATTATGGAAGGCAGACAGGAAAGTGGAGTTAAGGCCAACATTAGATCAGCTATGATTTTATCGAATGGTAGAGCAGGCTTGAGTGGCCAAATGGCCTACTCCTGCTCCTATTTCTTATGTTCAGTGGAAAGAACACTGAAAATCAGGAATTAAAGGTTAATTCTCCTTTGGAAGGATCAAATAATTTCAATGAAGTAATTTTGAATAAAGAGGAGCAGATTTTATACACTTGTGCCTGCAAGGAGGATAGTGTCGAACTTCAAAAGGACGTAGATATGTTGGTGGAATGAGCAGACAAGTGGCAAATGAAATTTAATGCAGAGAAATGTGAAGTGATTAATTTTGGTAGGAACAATGCGGAGAAACAATATAAAGTAAAGGGTACAATTCTGAAGAGATTGCAGGAGCAGAGGGACCTGGGTGTATATGTATATAAATCATTGAAGTTGTCAGGACAGGTTGAGAGAGCTGTTAATAGAGCTTACAGTATCCTAGGCTTCATTAATAGGGGCATAGAGTAAAAGAACAGGAAGTTATGTTAAACTTGTATAGAATACAGGTTCGGCCACAACTGGAGTATTATGTCCAGTTCTGGGCACCATATGGCGGGCAGCCATACAGACAGGGCTAAAATGTGGCGAGTCGAAGAGACTTAGTAGTTGGCAGGAAAAAAGACAGAGGCGCAAGGGGAGAGCCAACTGTGCAACAGCCCCGACAAACAAATTTCTCTGCAGCACCTGTGGAAGAGCCTGTCACTCTAGAATTGGCCTTTATAGCCACTCCAGGCGCTGCTTCACAAACCACTGACCACCTCCAGGCTTGAATCCATTGTCTGTCGAGATAAGGAGGCCCAAAAGAAAAAAGAACTTCAGGAAAGATGTGAAAGCATTGGAGGGAGTACAGAAAATATTCACAAGAATGGTTCCAGGGATGAAGAATAAAAGCAAAATGCTGCGGATGCTGGAAATCTGAAATAAAAACAAGAAACGCTGGACATACTCAGCAGGTCTGGCAGCATCTGTGGAGAGAGAAGCAGAGTTAACATTTCAGGTCAGTGACCCTTCTTCAGGGATGAAGAACTTCAGTTATGTGGACAGGTTGGAGAAGTTGGCACTGTTTTCCTTAAATAGACGGTTGAGAGGAGATTTGTTAGACGTGCTCAAAATCATGAGCCTGGACCGACAACATAGGGAAAAACTGTTCCCATTGGTGGAAGGATCAAGAACAAATGGGCACAGATTTAAGGTAATTGGCGAAAGAAGCAATCGCGACATGAGGAAAATCTTTTTCACGCAGCAAGTGGTGAGGATCTGGAATGCACTGCCTGAGAGTGTGGTGCAGGCAGATACAGTGGAGGCATTCAAGAGGGAATTGGATTGTTATCTGAAAAATAATAATGTGCAGGGCTACAGGGAGAAGGCTGGGGAATGGCACTAGGTAAATTGCTCCTTCAGAGAGCCAGTGCAGACACGATCGGCCAAATGACCTCCTTCTGTGTGTTATTCAACTGTCTGTTCCGAGGCAAATTTTAACCAATGTATTAATGCTAATAACACTCTGCAATTACTAGTGGAAGAACGGTAAATACGTCTGAAGTTGTGCGACACTAATAACAATCACCATTTATCTCTGTTCTTGCAGTTGATTATCCTAACAATGTTAATATCTTGCTCTTCCATTTTTGATCTGATTCTTGTACCTATCTCAGCTCTGTGCAACATTGAGTAGGTTTTAGTGATGCCTTTCTCTTTTCATGTGTCAAAGCCTTTTGTTTATCCTTTTTAACTGATCCTTGTTCCATGTCCATGCTCATTTATGAGGAACAGATGTGCATCAGGCTGTGCAGGGCAGCTATATCTCTTTAATTCATTCTCAGGAAATGGTCGTTGCTGGAGAAAACAGCATTTATTTTCCATCCCTAGCTGCCTTTGAAGATGGTATTGAGCTTTCTTTTTGAATCGTTGAGGTCCATGTGGTGAAGGTACTCTCATAGTGCTCTCCTTTTTAAATCTGCTGTCATCATCCTTCTCCTCAAAGAGCAACCCTTGATCCCACCGTCCTTACACACTACCATCGCAGCTCCAACTTCCCTTTCCTCTCCAATCTCCTTGAACGTGTTGTTGCCTCCCAAATTCTTGCCTATTTTTCCCGGAACTCTATGTTTGAATCCCTCCAATCAGGTTTCGGTTCCTGCCACTGTACCGAAGCAGCTCTTATCAAAGTGGCAAGTGACGTCCTCTGCCGCTGTGACAAAGGTAAACTATCCCTCCTCAGCCTTCTTGAACTGCCTGCAGTCTTTGACACAGTTGAGCACACCATCCTCCTCTAACACCTCTCCACTGTCTTCCAACCGGATGGGAATGCTCTTACCTGGTTCAATTCTTATCTCTCTAATAGTAGCCAGAGTGTCTCTTGCTATGGCTTCTCTTCCTGCTCCTGTGCTGTTACCTCTGCTGTCCCCAAGGATCTATCCTTGGTTTCCTCCTATTTCTCATCTACATGCTGCCCCTCAGAAACATCATCCAAAAGCAGGGCATTGTTTTCACATGTACACTGACAACACCCAGCTCTACCTCACCACCACCTCTCTTGACTCCTCCACTGTTGCTAAATTATCAGACTGCTTAGCTGACATCCAGTACTGGATCAGCAGAATTTTCCTCCAGTTAAATATTGGGAAGATTGAAGCCAATTTCTTTGGTCCCCGCTCCAAATTCTATTCTCCACCTACAGACTCCCTCCCTCTCCCTGGCAACCGTCTGAGATTAAACCAATCTGTTAGCAACCTTTGTGCCATATTTCACTCTGAGCTGCACTTCCGATCACACGTTTATGCCATCACTAAGACTACCTTTTTCCACCTCTATTAATTCACCCCTGCCTCAACTCATCTGCTGCTGAAAGATTCATTGTTACGACCAGGTGAGAAAGGTGTCTAGGGGTCTCTTTCAGCCTTCACCTGGTCTTACTGTAACAGGATTTAATTTTAAACAGAGTTTTAAGCTCCCGCTTGCTGAATCCTTGTTCACTGTTTTCCAACTATAAGGCAAAGAAATGAGCACAAGCAGGCTTTCTTAGGTTTAAAGAAGAAAAGTGAAATTTATTAAAACCTAAACTTAAAATCTAATTCGGTTAACGCCTACGGATACACGCCGTGCCCTACGCTAGCATGCATACGCGATATGCACATGCAAATAGAGACAGAAAAGAGCAGAAGAAAAGTAGTGGAGAAGTTTGAGGCAATATCTGAAGGGGGTTTGTTACTGTGCTTCGAGCTCATTATAGAGTCCTTGATTGTAGGTAGTCTTTTTGTTGGGGCCCAGTATTCTTCTTAAACCTTGTTCACTGTAGGAGACTTTTCTCTCTTGGGGTTTTGGGGTTCTTCAGTTCTTCAATGGGTCTTCAGTTCCTTGAGAAAGAAATGGGAGCAGACAGGAGAGAGATGTTCTCAGTCCCGAAGCAAGAGCTTTCTGCTTTCAAACACTGTTTCTCCAATTTAAAAAAAATTCCCCTAATTAGCCAGCAGGTGGTCAGGTGACTGACTGGTTTGATCAAGTCTCTTCTGTGTATTGGGAGCATCTTAACAGTCAACCTGGAATGGTAGCTTCTCCATCTTCAATGTTTGGTAATCAAAAGTTCATTGTGGATTAAATTGGAGCAGGGAGTGGCCCCTTTGTCCTGTCCAAGTACTGTCTGTTACTATGCAAATGTCTTTCCAGTCAAGGGTCTGGTGCTTTTTTTTGTAAGCAAGTTCTTTCTTTACTCCAGTAACAATTTAGAAAATCAATGTCATGTGGCAAAATTAATGTGCCTCATTCTTGGCAGGCGGGGGCCCTGCATGACACTCTGCATGATACATGCCTTTGTTACCTCTAGACTTGACTACTCCAAAAAACTTCTGGCTGGCCTCCCACATTCTACACTGCGGAAACTTGAGATTATCCAAAACTCTGCTGCCTGTGTCTTAACTTGCATCAAATCGCGTTCAACCATCACCCCTGTGCTCGTTGAGCTTCATTGGCTCCTGGTCAAGCAACATCTTGATTTTAAAAAAAAATTCTCATCCTTGTTTGCAAATTCCTTCATGGCCTCGACCCACCCCTACACCTTCCCCATCTCTGTAATTTCCTCCAGTCCCACAACCCTCCAGGATAGCTGCACTCCTCTAATTCTGGCCTCTTGAGTAATGCTAATATGTTCCTTCAGTTGTGGGTCATTGGCTGCTTCTGATTGTAGTTGGTCACATGTGTGCTGACCAAATTACAGTAAATCGATCTTGAGCACATCTTCCACCTCGATGTCCATGCTGTTTACTTGTAGATCCAGTGGAACTTCTTCTTTCTTGTTCGGGTTTGGCTATCTGCTCAGCGTATCTGAGGTGACCATTTTAGTACCTGGTTTGTAGCAGACGTCAAAGTTGTACCCCTATACTTTCACTATGAGCTGCTGTAGCTGAGGTGGTGCACTTGTCAATGGTTTGTGCCAGATCATCTCCAGTGGTTTGTGGTTGGTTTCCATAGTGAACTTCTTACCGAACAGGATGTGGAACCTTGTGATCCCAAATACCAGAGCACGTGTTTCACGCTCTATATTTGAGTAATTGGATTGAGCTGAGGATCCGAATGCATTTGGTTTGCAGGGTGCATGCTCTTAGCCCTTTCTGTGTGGCATCAACTTCCAGGATTGTCTTCTTCCCTGGATCAGAGTACTGCAGGGTACAGGTTTCTGCTGACAATGCTTATTTGAGAGACTCACACATATACCGATGTCCTCCTGCCACACATATGGTACATTTTTCTTTAAGAGCTCTATCGACTATTATTCTTTGTCAGAAAAATTTGGAATGTTTGGTGCCAAGAAGTTGAAAAATCCAAGACATCTTTGGAGATCCTCCTCGTCTTGTGGGGCAGGCATATGCCTTACATCTTCGACTTTGCCTGGGTCAGGACGGATTCCTCAACCTGAGAAGATGGAGTCAAAGAAATTGAACTGACTTACATTCACCTGGCACTTCTTGCTGTTAAAAATGAGCCCTTCACAATGAGCTACTGCCATCTGTGAGTGAAGATTTCAATCATGCTCTTCTTTGGTTTTGCCCATTACCGCAATATCATCGGCAGCGTATATACATCCAGGCACATTTTCTATAATTCTATCCATAAGCTGCTGAAACAGATCTTGACTGACAGATAATCTGAAGGGTAGTCACTGGAAGCAATATCTTCCCAATGGTGTCCTGAAAGTGGTAACTTCCTGAGGTTCCTTAGCTAGGTGTACCGACCAATATCCATGTTTAGTATCCAACCTGGAGAAGAATTTAGCTCCTGTGAACTTGGGGATTCAATTCCTCTACTGTTGGAATCTTGTGGGGGCATCTCTTTAGGGAGGGGTTTCGACACCTCGGAACTAGTTGTTTAACTTCATCAACACAGTGGGCTGCATTTTATAAGTTCGCTGCCCTTCAAAAATGGCGGCCCACCCACGCTGCATGCCAAAGAGCTAGGGCGGGCCGTCTGTCCCCGGCAATGGCGTCCGCTGCCTGTGCGCAGGCGCTGATGCCATTTTTAAAGGGCTGTTAATGCTACCAGCTTATTTAAATATTTAAAGATAAATTGAATTAAATAAATACATTTCTTTTGCTCCTCTCCCACCCCCTCAATAACACGATTAATTATTTGACCTCCCCTCCCCCCAAAAATATTATCTGACTTCTCCTTCTCCCCCCACCCCCAAACTGCACAAACTTTAAACTGCAACCCTTCCCATCATCCCCTACACCCACGATGTTAATTTGACCCACCCCCCGCACTGATAGCCTTACCTTCTCCCCCCTTCCCACCACTGCTATGCCTCGTTTCCCCAGGTGGAGATCCGAAGGCACCGGATTGCCGGCCACCGGGCCAAAGATTGAGGCAGGCCATCAAAAGGAGGCATAAGTATATTTAAATGAATTAATTTGATTCATTTAAATATTCAAATTGTGGTCCTGTGTTTTTTTGGGGGGAGGGGAGGTCAAATAATTAATTGTGGAGGCTGCAATGGTGCCATGCCACCACCGGGAGGATCGGGTTTGGCTCTGCTGGTGTCGAGATCCGTGGTGGGCCTCATTCAAGGCCATCTTCAGGCACCCTCCCCACCCCTACCTGCCATGGATCTAGATGTTGAGGGCTCCTTAATACCAGCCCAGTGTGTCAGGTTCACAATGTGAAACGCCTGATCGTCTTCTGTCTGAGAATCTTTTCTTTCTGAGTCTTGTCTCAGGTCTATTTCACTGTGGACTTCATGTATTAGCTTATGTTTACGCAGGTCTGTGGTGCTCGCCCGGCTGCTGTTTCCATGTTGCTGCACCTGTCTTCTGTTTGTTTGTGTCCTATTGTGACTTCTGGCTATGCCTTTGGAGCCAGATTTCTTGCATAGGCGAGCCCAGTGTCCTTTAGCACCACACGCCTTGCACAGGTCTTGAAATTCAGGACAACTTCACGGTGACTAGGACAAACCACACTTACCACACAGCTTTCTTGCTTTTTATGAGCTGGCTATCATGCCGATACTGTTGGCTGCATCTAGTGCTTGCAGATGCTGTTGTCCAGCTACAATGGCTTTGTATTTTCTGCCATCTGCTAGGAGCGCATAATTGCTGTGGCTTTTCTTTTTCCCCAAGAGGTCTCTTTGAAATGTTTCAATAGGCGTTAAGACAATCACCAGCTCCATTATGCACTCCGACAACTTCTTCTGAAAAATCGCATCTACTGATGAATGGTCAAGCCATTCCTGTGAATGTTGCCTGAGGGACATCAATTCCAGGCGATGAATTCTAAAATTCACTCTTACCCGAAGCTGATTCCCTAGCACTTTCCATTTCTTTGTGGAATCTTTCTCGTCCTCTTCAGATAAGCCAGAGGTATTGATTCTATGTAACCCCTCATTTACAACTGCTATTAGTATTTTTACAGCCTGCTTCTCTGGTTCTACAACCACTTAGTCTGTAAAGCATAACTGCATTCTTTGTTTAAAAAGTTTGAACTCGGATAGGATATCAGTGGCCTTCCAGTTCATGCTGGGCAATTTTATCCCCATCTTTCTTCTCTTCTTTTGCTTTATGCTCTGTATTTAACTCTGTTTATCTCTGTTTGTGCCTGCAGCACTGTAGTTGTTCATACTTTTCTATTTGTGGTTTGAAACTGGTTTTAAAACTTGTTCTAACAACTCTGTGCTGTTTCCCCTTTAAGAGTTATTTTATTTAGATTAGCTTCTTTGATGGAGAATAACAGGTACTTGATAGTGTTCTCTGTTTATTTTGTTTTCAGCACTTCAGCCTGTATGTTTACACAGCTGTTTGATAGGCAGGTCAAGGGTTTTTCCCTTTGGTTTTTTTGTTAGAATTTATTTATCTTCACGGTTGAGTGGTTTAATGATTTTTCAGCTTGACTGCTTCAATGGATACTCTGCAGCATTTGGGGGGTTTCCATGTTTTTTTTGGAAGTCTCCTGTAATGGTATTGACCTCGATCAGCCTGAGAGAGGAATTGGGTTTTCCCCATTTTTTTTTTACTCTCCCAAGGAGGCATAAAAAATTTTTTTTTAAGCACTTCAAGCTTTTTTTTAAAACCGGGATTCCTCAACCATTGGCACAATGACTCACCAGATCAGAGGAATCTATTTGCAGTCTGTTGTTTTAGTGCTCTGTCTCCCACAGTTGGAGGTAAGTTTTTCCTTCTTTCCACTGTTTGGGCCAGTATTTATTTCACTCTTTTCAGGTACTTGTAAATTTCTTCACTGGTTTGCTGTTTTGCCCATGGTCTTCAAGGTTATAGTTGGTCTTTTCACCACAGCTGCTACCATGTCATGTGTTCTTTGTGCTATGTTAAGCGACACAATGAGGTACATGGATTCCAGTGCCTTGAAGATCTCTAACAGGTTTATTAACAACTAAACTAGTATATACAATACAGAGCAAACTCTGTACAGAACCTTTGTCTAGGGTGTGACAGTTGCAGAGTGACTATGGCTTCTAGTCACATGACTGTCCTGGTACTTAGCTCATTAGCATACTGAATTCTGAAAGGGACATCATTCTTGAAGCGATCATGCAACACCTCTGTGATCCAGCTTTTGGTCACCTGATCTAATATCTCCTTATGTGGCTTGGTGTCATATTTTGTTTTATCATGCTCCGGTGAAATGCCTGGGGATGGTTTATTACATTAAAGGTGTTTTGTTATGATAAGTTGTTATTAACCCAGTGATAATGAAGGAACAGTAATATCATCCCATGTCAGGGTGATGTGTTATTTGGAGGAGAACTTGGATGTGATGGTCTTCTCATCCACCTGCTGTCCTTGTCCTTCAAGGTGGTGGAGGTCACAGGTCAGGAAGGTGCTGTCAAAGAAGCCTTTGCAAAATTAGTGATCAGATCATATATATCAGAATGAGGCTTTCATGGGCACACTGCACTTTGTGAAGAGGCCATTGAAGATCATCTATAAATTGTTGTAATTTCCTTTGATCTGGCATAATTTGAAAGGATTTTGGAGCTCCATTTGGGGCTTATTTGCCCAAAATTGAGTCATTCTGAAACCATCATAGTGGCACGCCTGAGGAAAGGGTTTGACAGCAGCTCCAAGCTCAGTGAACTCGACTACCAAGAAGGACAAAAGCAGCAGGAGTTTTGGACTACCATCACCTCCAAGTCCCAATCCCAAGCCTCTCGTCATTTTGACTTAGAAATGTAGCCCCTTTCCTTCATTATTGCTGGGTCAAGATATTGGAATTCCTTACCTGACACTATTATGTGAGCACCATGAGCAAAGCAACTGCAGCAGTTCAAGGACAAAGTTCACCAACATCAGTTCAAGTTGGGCAGTAATGCTAGCTTCATCCACATTCGGATATATTTCGTAGAAATTTCTTGTTTGGTGATCAGGGAAATTGCATGTAAGGGACTGGGTTCCAGGATTTATATTAAGTGTTAATGTTGGAGAAATACATTGGTTGGTTTCTATATCCTGAGGAGATATTGTTAAATCTCTAATTACTATAAGCTTATTGCTTGCTCTAGCTACTGTTCAGTTATCAGTCTAGCAGTTTATAGACTAAGCCAAGGCTTGATTATGTAGTCTTTCTCCTTACTGAAGTCGTGTGGCAAAATGTGATATATCCAATAAACTGAAATATGGTGATGAGCATTCTTGGTTCTCCAGTCTTGCTGCATTTAACTTGCCATTGGTCCAGACAAGAAGTACTACAGGTCATGAGGTGCACAAGATTTGTCTCTGTCTGAAATCAAGGAAGATAACTGATGTCAAAACCCAGAAATATAATACTCCATTGTAGGAGCACTGTTACTAATTGCAAGGATCATGTAATCTTTTGATGAAATTAGCTCTTGTCACATGTCTTATTGGTAATCTGAACAACTGTAACATGAATTAAAAACAAGAACTGTAATATGGAGCTGTATTTATTCTGGTTTGTCCCTTTTAAAGCCATTTCTTGAGCACTAACTTATAGGGAAGGGCCATAAATAAGTAATTGCTTGTGAATATCGGAGGGGGCAATTGCAGTTGCTTGTAAATTTCTGACTCCAAGTCATAAGAACCCATTGTGAAGGGATCCAGCTTTCTTTTTATTCTGTTTGTTTTATCTATGTAACAAAGTTTGACGCTTTGACGTACGCCTCTGGTGTGTGACGGCTACTCCCTAACTGCAAGACATTTATATATTTTCAACACTTTTTTGGTATAATATATATTTAATGACCAGATAATCTATTTTTTTTATCACATTGCTAATTGTGGGAGATTCCTGTGCACAAATTTCCAACATTGCAACAGTGAAAACACTTCAAAATTACTTCATTGGCTGTAAAGCACTTTGGAACATCCTGTGGTCATGAAGGGTGCTATAAAAATGCATATCTATCTTTTTTTTTATATCCTTAGGGATGCTTACTAGAATCAATGCAGTTTTCGCAATCTTCCAACTAATAAACCTGCCAAAGGCTCAATTAAGATGCATGTAAGCTATTCTCTTCTGCAGCAATTAGGAGTCTCAGGGTGTGAGCTTATACTTGTGGAGGTCGGGAGGGGCGGTGGTGCGCGGGGTGGTGGCTGGTGGGAAAGGTGGCACAGGGTGCTTTCACAAGCTTGGCAATTGAACATAATCTTCATTGCCGTCTACTTGATGCCATTGAACCATTGTCTGTAACCTCCTGCGGGTCAAAGACTCAATTTCCAATGAGTTTAAGCTGCTTAAAGTGATTATAGATTTCTTTCATTTGGGGTTTAATTTACTGTTCCTGTTTAAATTACTTTTGCATAAAAGTGGAAAAATGCTGTTCAGACAGATGGTAATTGTGCATAATTAGCACACGGTCCCCGTCAGAACAATGTTAATGGCTGCAGGCAGATGGATTCCACCACCTGTTTATTTTTTATTTTTGAAAACTAGACACTAAGTACATTATTTGGAATGTGAGGGAGGCTGGGGGGACAAATGTATTCTTTTTCATCCTTGCCAAGCTGAGGGATTTAGTATTGGGCAATGCCATTTAAATCACCTAGTATGGCATTGAAGATTTTTAAATTGAGAATAGTAAGTTAGAAGCAAAGGAAGCCCCCCCTCTCCTCTGCTCCAAGCTTGTAAGATTTCCCTTGTTCCACAATTTCCCATGTGTTGTGTCCTTGAGTACATGTTGGGCTATGATCTAATTGATTTAGTGGAACAGGTTTGAGGGGTTGAATGAACTACTCCTATTCCTCTGAGTATGACTGGCAATGAATTCCAAACTAGGGGCAGTTTTGTGCTGTAGGCCCTCAATTGAGGCTGCCCAAAACACATTCCATGTAGCATCTTTTGAGCCAGCGTGCTAAAACTTTCACAACACTCTGGGTAAGGTCTGAACCCAGGTTGGACAATGAAAGATCAGTGTTTCAAGTCCCTGAACTACCAGAATTCTAAATCTCTTTTACAAACTTATTAAATCTAACAGATTAGAAATAGTTGAATTTCTGAAATGTCATGCAGGCCCCGCACCTGCTAAGAATGAAGCACGTTGGTTTTGCCATACAGACATTGATTTTTAACTGTTGCTGGAGCAAGGAAATGACTTGTTGAACAGATCAGCTGTGGCTGGAAAAAACATTTGCATACTTACAGACGGTATTGTGTCGACAAGGGACCACTCCCTGACATATTCAACCCACAAAGGATGTTGATCACCGGAGAGTGAGGGGGTGGGGAAGCACATTCCAGGGCTTGCTGGGGTGATGCAATCTACAGGGGCCAGGACTGGTTGGACTAACTGGCTGTTTCAGAGTTTTTTGAACTCGCCACAGAGAGTTTGAAGGTAGAAAGACTGTTTGCTCCTGGACTGAGAAGATTTCTCCTGTCTGCTCCCATCTCTTTCTCACAAGCTTCTTAATCCACTAAAGACACATGAACCCCAAGAGAGAAAAGTCTCCAACAGTGAACAAAGTTTAACAAGAATACTGGGCCCCAACGAAAAACACGATCTACCTACAATCAAGGACTCTGCAGTGAGCTCGAAGAACCATAACAAAAACTCTTTAGATATTGCCTCAAACTTTTCCATTTTATTTTTCTTCTTCTCTTTTCTGTCTCTCTTTGCATGTGTGTATCGTGTATGCATGCTAGCGTGGGCGTGTCGTGTATCCGTAGGCGTCAACCGAATTAGAGTTTAAGTTTAATAAATTACAACTTTTCTTTAAACCTAAGAGAGCCGGGTTTCTTTGCCTTATAATTGGAAAGCAGTGAACAAGGATTCACCAAGGGGGAGCTAAAAACATGGTGTGTTTAAAATTAAACCCTGTAACGGTAAGAGCAGGTGAAGGCTGAGAGGGACCCCTAGGCACCTTCCTCACCAGGTCGTAACAGTAAGGATACACATTACAAATTCCATTGAAATTTTAACATCACACCAATATCTTGCAGCTCATAAAATTTCACACTCCGACCTTGTAGAGATAAATCCTGAAGCCAATGTGTAGTACCACAGGATTGAAGATGTGTGATAAACAGAAAAAAGTCCTGCTTGCAGCGATAAACAGTGTCGCCTCAATCAATCCATGGTTTTCCACACTAACATCACTGGCCCTGCTCTCCAAGCTAATGCCACAGTAACATCATCAAACACTGATGTTTATCCATTCACAGATTCAGAGAACATGCCGAGTCTATTCTCATATTTTATTCAATGGATGCTGTCTGTTCCATGAGGGGTTCCAATGTGTGCTTTGCTACAATTTGCCACTAGAGGACAGTCTGGTCATATTTATTCAACCGTTGCTGTTGCTGCAACAAAGATAAACCGGGGTTTATCTAATTTCTCCAAAGTAAATATAAATTGCTTAGCATTTGTGAAAAAGGTCTGTGGAGAGTTTGTACTTTCTTTGTTAAAAGTGGAATGGAAAACTGTAGACAGATTTACTTTGAAGTGTGCAATAAAATGCCATCAGTAAAAGTTTTTTTTAAAATTAGGAAGCAACAGTACAATCTAATGTGGAAGGCCATGCCAATTTAATTGCTAGAAACATAATATCCAATATAAGATATCCATTACCAAGCTGCCTTAGAATCTTCTATGAATGATGTGAGTATAATACATTATGTAATTGCACTCTCTGAATCGATTCTAGGCCATTGCTAGTTCACTAGATACCACCTCAATCAGTGGATAGTGGGGCAGGATATGATCTCCCAACCATGGCAGGTGAGGGGCAGGGAAGAGGATTACAGTAAATATCTCCGGCTCAAGAGCTGGTGCCAATATTAGAATGATGGGCCAAATGGCCTCCTCAGTGCTGCAATTTCTACAGTCCCATGTATGAATGAGGTTTGGAGACAATGGACAATTTTACACACTCACCTGGAAAACGGTTTCAAAGTACTGTTGAGAAATCCAACCAGAATGACCAGAATTATTCCAGGAATTGGTGCTCTAATGAACTGTGTTGAACTGAATGTGTTGCTATGCGAGAAGCAAACCAGCGAGAAAGGACCTGATTCAAGAGATGGTACTTTGGATGGGGAGCAGGTTACATAACTTAGATGGAATTATAGGGGATGGGCACAAAATTAATGAGCCTCACTTGGGACCACAGACTAGAAGACATTTTATTCATACATGATGGTTGATGTTACATTAATTCCTTAAAAAGGGCTGGATAGAGATATAAATAATAGAGACTACATGTTTTAAATGGAGGGATAGATATTCAAGCATAGTTCCTATACTGTTTGGGTCACAGAAGTGCCACTGTGGAATAAAACTGGCCAGGGATTGATTTAAGAAAGGATTTAAAATCATATTGATATCTCAAAAGGGATGTACAGTTAGCTAGTGCTTGCTGTGTTTAGACAGTCTCAGTGCTTTACAAAGTGGACACATAACAGCATTTGAATAAATTTAGGTTGAGAATATAGGTATGATTCAAAAGATATGTTCTTAAGGAAACTTACCTGGCAGGGGAGAGACCATGATCAAGAAGAAGGCTCTTCCAGGTTGAGGTTAGCCCTTTGCCCTTTGGGTGTGCTGACACCCGCAATGTCCCCATGCATGGAATACTTGAAAGCAAAATCTGTGGCAGTGGGGGACTGCGTTTGTCCTCCCCCCTGATTTTCTGCACTGATGAAGGTGCCATCTTTTGGATGAAACATTAGACTGAGGCTCTATCTGCCCTCTCAAATAGAAGTAAAAGATCTCATGGCACTATTTCGAAGAAGTACAGGCGACTTATCCCTGGTGTCCTGACCAATATTTATCCCTCAGTCAACATCACATGAACAGATTATCTGGTCATTATCACATTGCTGTTTGTGGGAGCTTGCTGTGCACAAATTGGCTGCTACAATTCCTACATTAGAACAGTGACTGCACTTTGAAAGTACTTCATTGACTGTAATGCGTTTTGGGACATCCTGAGGTCATGAAATGTGCTACGTAAATGCAAGTATTTCTTTTTTTTAGAAAGCTTTTGAATGCAGGTAGCCTGTTAAAGCAATTTTGGAAAGGGGATGGATGTAATGATTGAAAGTCTGCTCTCTCAGCTGATGTGCACAGGAAGCAAAAACCTGAATCTAAAAAATGGAGTGTGTAGGTGAGGCCATAAGGTTGGAAAAGACTTTGCAGACAATATGGAGCAAAGATGAGAAACATGAAATTGGCTGCAGGGACCCAGTGGAATAATGGGTTTGTGTGAGAGAGGACTCCAAAAGAAAGACTTGCATTTATATAGAACCTCAGGAGATCCCAAAGCACTTTACAGCCAATGAAGTACTTTTGGAGTAAAGTCATTGTTGTACTGTAGGAAGTGTGGCAGCCACTTTGTGCACAGAAAGCTGCCACAAACAGCAATGTGAGAATGAACAGATAATCTGTTTTTTAATGATGGTTGCGGGATGAGGATTGGCCATTGCACTGTTGATCAAGTAGTCAATTACTGCAGTTACGAGGGATGATATCTTCGAAGGTTCCTCAAATGAGGCCATATGGGTAGAACTTAAAAACAAAAAGGGGGCAATCACTTGGCTGGGAGTGTACTACAGGCCTCCAAACAGTCAGGGAGAGATAGAGGGGCAGATATGTAGGCAAATCTCGGAGAAGTGTACAAATAATAGGGGATTTCAACTTCCCCAATATCAACTGGGATCGTCTTAGTGCAAAAGGCTTAAAGGGGGCGGAATTCTTAAAATGCATATAAGAAAGTTTTTTGAGCAAGTACGTAGAAAGTCCAACAAGAGAAGGGGCGGTACTGGACCTAAACCTAGGTAATGAAGCTGGACAAGTGGTAGAACTTTCAGTGGGGGAGCATTTTGGGGATAATGACCATAACTCTAAGATTTAAGGTAGTTATGGAAAAGGACAAAGAGGGACCAGAAATAAAGGTACTGAATTGTGGGAAGGCCAATTTCAATATGATAAAACAGGATCTGGTCAAAGTGGACTGGGAACAGCTACTTGTAGGAAAGTCTACATCAGACCAGTGGGAGTCATTCAAAGAGGAAATAGTGAGAGTTCAGAGCCAACCTGTACCCGCTAAGATGAAGGGTAGAACCAACAAGTCCAGGGACCCTGGATGTCAAGGGATATAGAGGATTGGATCAGGGGGAAAAAAACAAGGCTTATGGCAGATGCAGAGCACTGAAATCAGGGAGAGGGATTGTGATTATACATGAACATATTAGCATTGAAAGGGAGGCAGTATTAGCTGTTTTAGCGGGCTTAAAAGTGGATAAATCCCCGGGCCCAGATGAGATGTACCCCAGGCTGCTATGTGAGGCAAGGGAGGAGATGGCAGGGGCTCTGACACAAATTTTCAAATCCTCTCTGGCCACAGGAGGGGTACCAGAGGACTGGAGGACAGTGAATGTGGTACCATTATTCAAGAAGGGGTGCAGGGATAAACCAGGTAATTACAGTCTAATATCAGTGGTTGGGAAACTATTGGAAACAATTCTGAGGGACAGGATTAATCTTCACTTGGAGAGGCAGGGATTAATCAGGGATAGTCAGCATGGCTTTGTCAGGTGGAGTTCGTGTCAAACAAACTTGATTGAATTTTTCGAGATGGTGACTAGATGTGTAAATGAGGGTAAAGCAGTTGATGTAGTCTACATGGACTTCAGTAAGGTTTTTGAGAAGGACCCGCATAGGAGACTGGTTAAGAAGGTAAGAGCCCATGGGATCCAGGGCAATTTGGCAAATTGGATCCAAAATTGGCTTAGTGGCAGGAGGCAGAGGGTGATGGTTGAGGATTGTTTTTGTGAGTGGAGGCCTGTGACCAGTGGTGTACCACATGGATCGGTGCTGGGACCCTTGCTGTTTGTAGTGTACATTAATGATTTAGATGCGAATATAGGAGGTATGATCAGTATGTTCGCAGATGACACGAAAATTGGTGGTGTCGTAAATAGTGAGGAGGAAAGCCTTGGGTTACAGGACGATATAGATGGGCTGGTGAGATGGGTGGAGCAGTGGCAAATGGAATTTAATCCTGAGAAGTATGAGGGAGGACTAACAAGGCAAGGGAATGGACCCTAGGAAGTACAGAGGGTCAGAGAGACCTTGGTGTACTTGTCCATGGATCACTGAAGACAGCAGCACAGATAGATAAGGTGGTTAGGAAGGCATATGGGATACTTGCCTTTATTAATCGAGGCATAGAATATAAGAGCAGGGAGGTAATGATGGAGCTGTATAAAACACTAGTTAGGCCACAGCTGGAGTACTGTGTACAGTTCTGGTCACCACACTATAGGAAGGATGTGATTGCACTGGAGAGGGTGCAGAAGAGATTCACCAGGATGTTGCCTGGGATGGAGCATTTCAGCAATGAAGAGAGACTGGATAGGCTAAGGTTGTTTTCCTTAGAGCAGAGAAGGATGAGGGGGGACATGATTGAGGTATACAAAATTATGAGGGGCATTGATAGGTTCGATAGGAAGAAACTTTTTCCCTTAGCAGAGGGGCCAATAACCAGGGGGCATAGATTTGAGGTAAGGGGCAGGATGTTTAGAGGGGATTTGAGGGAAAAAATTTTCACTCAAGAGGGTGGTTGGAATCTGGAATGCACTGCCTGAAGAGGTGGTAGAAGCAGGAACCCTCACAACATTTAAGAAGTATTTAGATGAGCACTTGAAACGCCATAGCATACAAGGCTACGGGCCAAGTGCTGGAAAATGGGATTACAGTAGTTAGGTGCTTGATGGCCGGCACAGACACGATGGGCCGAAAGGCCTGTTTCTGCGCTTTATAACTCTCTGACTTATGGCCAGGATATCGGACAATTGTCCTGATCTTCAAAATAGTGCTAAGGGATCTTTTGTGGACAACTAAGAAGGCAGACAGGGCCTTCGTTTAGCATCTCAACTGAAAGAAGTCTGGGCGACTCACGATTTATAAGGGTGGAAGGGGATCAGCTGATGGGGAAGTATTTAAGAAATCCATTCGTTAGTGATGATGGTGTGTGTGGGTGGGGATGAGACAGAATGGAACTGGGTAATGTTTCAGAATGGAGAAAATGGACTGAATATAGAGTTCAAACCTTGATTTGGAGTGGGAGCAAGTTGCCGAATTACGTTGGGTCCTGGTTAAGCAATGACTTGATTTCAAAATTGTCATCCTTGCTTTCAAATCCCTCCATGGGCTCACCTCTCCCTATCTCTGTAACCTCCCCCAGCCCTAAAGCCCTCTGAGATCTCTGAATTCCTCCAATTCTGGCCTCTTGAGCATCCCCAATTTTAAAGGCTCCACCATTGGCAGTCATGCCTTCAGCTGCCTACGCCCTAACCACTGGAATTCCTTCCCTGAATCTTTTCTTTCTTTCCTCCTTCAAGATGTTCCTTAAAACCTACCTCTTTGACCTCTTGATCATCTGCCCTAATATTTTTATCTGGCTCAGTGACAAATTTTGTTTCATATCGCTCCTGTGACATGCCCTGGGATGATTTACTATGTTAAAGGTGCTCTATAAATACAAATTGTTGTTGACTTTGCACAGTATTGAGTTCAGCCTGGTGTCATGCAGGTCCCCACCTGCCAAAAAGTGGCACATAGATTTTGCCACCTGGACATTAAATTTTAAAACTGTTGTCGGGAAGAAAAGAAGGCCTATTACAAGGGGTTGCCAAGCCGCTGACAGGAAAGACATTTTTTGCATGCTAGCACACGGTGTTGGAACAAAGGAACCAGTCCCTGTTCCCCAATGCACAATCTCTCGTGGCTTGTTTGCCGCAGCCTCTTCTGTCTGCTCTCATCTCATTCTCACCAGCTTTGGAATCCATTGAAGAACGTGAACTCCAAGAGAAAAGTCTCCTGCAGTGAACAAGGTTTAAGAAGATTACTGGACCCCAACAAAAAGCAAGATCAACCTACAAGCAAGGACTACAGCAAGCTTGAAGCACAGTAACAAAAAATCCTCTTCGGAGATTGCCTTAAACCTCTCCGACACTATTTTTCTTCTCTTTTCTGTCTCTATTTGCATGTGCGTATCGTGTATGCATGCTAGCATGGGGCGTGGCGTGTATCCGTTTAAGTTTAAGTTTTAATAAATGTAACTTCTCTTCTTTAAACCTAAGAAAGCCTGTTTCTGCTCATTTCTTTGCCTCATAATTGGAAAGCAGTGAACAAGGATACACCAAGCGGGAGCTAAAACACAGTGTGTTTAAAACATAAACCCTCTTACAATAAGAGCAGGTGAAGGCTGAGAAAGACCCCTAGACACCTTTCTCACCTGGTGGTCACACTGGATATTAGCTCTTAGGCAGTTTAATGGGGTTGGAGAAAGTATTGGTCATCTGAACCTCATTGCAGTTGCTGTGTTTGATTGTTCTGTGCTTGATTACTTTGTTGTGTAACACTGCTCACTATGCTATTAGTCAAGCCTGGAAGGGGTGTGGTTCCAAAAGTGAAACTAAGACAAGTCTAGACAGATTCCAGGAAGTCTACTTGAATAAAGGCTTGGCACACACAGATATTGAGTCTAGTTTCTTCATGTTTGGGGCACAAAGCATAACAGCAGTACTTAAACAGATATCCAGTTAGTACTTAACTAGACATTCAGATCATTCTGCAATTGGGAGTCCAGGGATCCTCTAACAGGCAGGCCCATGAATTCTGCAATGGGCAATCTGACAATGGATGTTGGGCAGAGATTGAACAATGGTATTATAACTGAGTGGTGCGGATAATTGCTAAAAGCATCTGATGCCATCAACTGAGCACTAAGATCTCCAGCAACGAGGCAGCATCAGAAAGAGTGATCGTTCTGTGAACTGAATTTGTTAGCTGACCACAGGAGTAGTATAAAGGCATGGCCTGGAGGAGCATGTTGACTTCAGGTTTAGTTTATCCTAAGACAGAGCAAAGCCTTGCGCTACTTTTTCTTAAAACACTCCCGTCATGGCCTGTGTCTAGAGGAAGAACCAATCCTCCAGATTGAGTCCTTCCCTTGGCAATTTGGCAACGTTGTGATTCGCAGAAAGATCACATTGGAATGAATCCAGCTTACCTTTGTCTATTACCCTGCAATAGGGAGAGTTTTTTTTCTTATGGGTGTGATTTTAATAGGAGTAAGCGGTTAATCTGATGCTTTTGTGGCAGTTTAAACACTTAACTCGCATTGGATTACAGCAGATTTTGATCATCCTGAGACCTTTGCCATGTTCCTTTATATCACTCTGTATAATTCAGACTGATAATCAGCTATTATTTACAGATAGGAATAGATCGACAGCTTAATCATTACCCAGTGGAAACAGCAGCTTTGGATTGCTTGTTATATCTTCACACTCTTCCCTTGGAGAACTTTGTGAAGTAGTAGAAGGATTCACAGGATTATTAATAGCCTGACAGTCCGCGCTACATGACCGGAACCATCTATATACCAGCTGTAGTTCTACATGGTGGGAAGGATTTGTGGGGTCCTACAACCCATATGATATGGAGCTGCGTTTCAGATGCCACCCACATTCATCAGACATGAGTATCCTGCAGCGTGCTAACCCAGAATTCACAGCCTAAGCTCCAGTCTCCATTGTCCGGAGCAGGGTTTGAACACCTTCTGACTCAGAGGCAGGAATGGTACTCCTGAGTCAAAATCCCAGCATGTGAGCTGAAGAGCAAATATTCGAGTTCTACTGGACAAAGCACAAAAGCTCCTCAGATCTGGCGCGATTGCAGGAATATTTCTTCGAAGGGAGATTTGTGACTGTGTGAAACTTTTTGAGGCCTTTTCCTTTTGATGATTTCTCAAGGGAACCTCAATATAAATTTCTTGGGAAGCTACAATGTCTGTCTCCTCTAGAATATCCCATTAGAATATTGGAGATTGGTAAGAGTTTCCTGGAGGTGAAACTTTCGGTTTGATCTAACATTTAAAGCTGAAAACTCGAGTGTTAATTTTATCGCCTGCATCCTTATTTGATTGCCATGCTAATGGTACAATCTCTTCACCTGGCAGACAGCAACACTGCAGGAAACATTCAATGGAGAGTTGGATGGTAAGCTTAGTGACCAAGAAAATCCTGGCCAATAACCATTAGCAGCAGCTGCAGATTGGATCCTTTACTAGACTAATTTTGGATTGCTGATGAGTTTCAGCCTGAGGCTAAGTAGGCAGGATTATGAGGTGAGGAGCAGGAAGTACTGTCTGTTCGAAGGGCAGTACATTTATAAAATAGACACTTTATTTGCAGTTCATTCTCCTCTCGCTGATGAATAGCTGACTCTGGCCAAAAGATTTCGCTCCATCGTGCTGCTGGAACTGGTGCTACGAAAGCCAGAAGCCCTCTGAGTGAGGTGTGCAGTGCTTCCAGCTGCTTCTGTATGACTGGCACAGAGCCCCATGCTGGGAAGGGCACTCATGGGTATCCCATGGACATGCCAGCAGCTTCACAACTGGCCAGACCTTGACATCAAACAGCCGATCCGGCTGATTGGACGCACATATTACTAACTTGGACCGCGTAGGTCCACTGAACACATTTGCTTGTCACTCACCAAAGAACAGCAAGAGGGAACACCCCTTCCCAACTAGTGTTATTTAAAGAGCCAGCCATGCAACTTGTAGGTAAGGTGATTTAGACTAACCTCTGCTATTGCTAAGTTTTTGGAAGTACTGTGGAGTGCTGTAGGAGGTGCTGTGGTGAGCTGCTGGATTTTGCCGTGAGTGTTGCTGTATTCTCTCATGGACAGCCGAGGATTTGGTGAGCTGCAGTGGGTTTGAGGGCTGTTGTTGCAGTGCCTCTGGATCTGCAACACGACCGGGAAATTGAGCAGAGGCTGCAAAGAAGGGAAACACGCACGGAGGGAGGAGGAGGTAGGAAGGAGGCATCTGGGGCACCTTTACTCTGAATGGGTTGCCCATCACGTTTACTCAGACTCCTGTTCCCTTAGGACGTCATCCCTTCACCATCAGTGCTCCACAATACCAGACCTTCCTATTGATCTGTGATATCCCATCGTAGGGTCCTCTTAGTCAAAGTCCTGCAATGAAAACTACCAAGAAAAACCTTGCTCTAACATCTTTATCAAACAACACATCCAGTGATACAAACAAAACTGAACTATTCACCCTTGTGCATTCCCTTAGTGCCTGTCTTGTGGGTGCCCTTGCCTGTCCCAGTGCTCCTATGCAGAACCTATAGCATGGCTGGTGGATGTCTGTTGACTTTCACTGGGGGAGACTGCAGATGGCTTTGCTGGAAACCATTGAGCAGTTCCGGGCCTCGAGGGCTCAGCTTCTGACTGTATCACCTTGGCATGGGTAGCTGGCTGAGAGGCAATAGGAGAAGCACTGGAAGCATCTTGATCTTAAAATTCTCATCCTTGTTTTCAAATCCCTGCATGGCCTCACCCACTACCTATCGTTATAATCTCCTCCAGTCACACAACCCTCCAAGGTATCGGCACTCCTCTAATTCTGGCCTCTTCTGCATCCCTGATTTTTATCGTCCCACCATTGGTCTTCGGTTGCCTCAGCCCCAAGCTCTGAAATACCCTTCCTACACCCCTCCGCCTCTCCACCTCACTTTCCTCCTTTTAAGACTGTCCTTAAAAACCTACCTCTTTGGCCAAGCTTTTGGTCATCCGACCTAATATCTACTTTCGTGGCTCAATGTCATTCTTTGGTTTATAATGCTCCTGTGACGTGCTTTGGGACATTTTATTACATTAAAGCTGCTATATAAATATAAGTTGGTGGTGGAGTAATGAATGCTGTCATCCTGACAGGGGACAGCAGGTTCATTCTCTATGGAGCCACTGGCATTCCTCTGGAGTGACACCTCAGTAATCCAGGTTGTCTGCTGGAGCACAGGTTGCTGGGCTACTGTGAGAGCCTGCATACCCCTTTGAGCACTGAGGTCTGCAACCATGTTGGAGCACTGACCTTCCGGAAGTCAGGTGTGCCTGAGTTTGAAAAAAAAAGTGATGACATCACAGGAAAGCTGTAAATTGGTTGGCAAGTAACTGCTGTTAGGGAGGATCTGTAAATAGCTGGGTTAGTACACTACTGTTAGGGTGTGTGTGTGTAAATAGCTACAAATTAGAAACAACTTGAAATTAAAATTTATGTAGCCACCTTATAATTAATTAAGCACACAAGCAAGAGAGAAAAGCTGGTGAGTCTACTATTCTGTTTTATTTTAAAGCAGTAAGGTTTGTAACTGAGATTATTACTACTATTGGTAACATTTTAGCATTGGTAGGGTATATGAATAGTGATAAGGTAGATTAGTTTTGGTAAGTGGACATCACAGGGAAGCAGGTAGATGAGACTTCGGAGCTACAAACAGTGCAAGAGAGGAGAGAGAGCAGCGAGGCACAGGGAGCTAGTCAGTGAGTATCTGGTGGGTATTTTCTTTCTTTTCTTTTTTCTGCTAATTTTTATATTTTCTCAACATTTAAGTCTATCTACTAAATGGAAGATGAAATACCAATAATCGGTAGGTGGCTACCCATTCATTCATTTTATTTATAACCATTTTATTGCATTTATTTAACTTCCAATTTTAGTACAGTAAATAAATAATTCTCACACCTGTTGAATCTTGTGCCATGTGGGGACTCCAGGACCTTGCCCATGTCCTGGACAACTATGTGTGCAGAAAGTGCCACCAAATGCAAAAACTCAAGCGCCGAAACTTGGAACTCGAGGAGCAGCTGGAGTCACTGAGGTGCATTCGCGAGGATGAGAGATATGTGAATAGCTCTTTTCAGGAGGTGGTCGCCCCACAGCTTAAGAGAGCGGAGGCAGAGAGGGACTGGGTGGCTGCCAGACAGACAAGAAGGACAAGGCAGGTAGTGCAGGAGACCCTGGAGGGCATCTCACTTTCTAACTAATATTCAGTTCTGAGTACCGATGGGAGAGAGGGTTCCTCTGGAGTGTGCAGCGAGAGTCATTACCAGAGCACCATGGGTGGCTCAACTGTGCAGCAAAGGAGGAGAAAAGACAGGAGAGCAATAGTAGTAGGGGATTCTATAATTAGGGGAACAGACAGGCGTTTCTGTAGCCGCGTATGTGATTCCAGGATGGTATGTTGCCTCCCTGGTGCAAGGGTCATGGATATCGCTGAGCGGCTACAGAGCATTCTGGAGGGTGAGGGTGCACAGCCAGAGGTTGTGGTCCACATTGGTACCGACAGTATAGGTAGAAAAAGGGATGCAGGCTGAGTTTAGGGAGTTAGGAAAGAGATTGGCAAGCAGGACCTCAAAAGTAGTAATCTCCGGATTACTCCCATGGTCACATGCTAGTTAGCATAGAAATAAGAGAATACACCGGATGGATGCGTGGCTAGAGAGATGGTGCAGGAGGGAGGGCTTCAGATTTCTGGGGCATTGGGACCAGTTCTGGGGAAGGTGGGACCTGTACAAGCCAGATGGTCTACACCTGAACAGGACCAGGAAGAATATCTTGCAGGAAGGTTTGCCAGTGCTGTGGGGATGGTTTAAACTAGATTGGCAGAGGGATGAGAACCTGAGGGCAGTTTCAGATAGGACAAATTCAGGGCAGGGAATGGGAGGCAGAAAATTAGCGAGTGACTCTGAAAGACAGAAGAAGCAAAGATTTAAAAAGTGTGCAGCACAGGAATTTGGCAGTGTTATTTAGATGCAAGGGGTATAGCAAATAAAGCCAATGAACTGAGGGCACAGATAGACACATGGCAGCACGATATCATTGCTATAACAGAAACTTGGCTTAAAGAGGGGCAAAAATGACAGCTCAACATCCTTGGATGTAGAGTTTTCAGGCAGGATAGAGAAGGGGATAAAAAAGGAGGGGGTGTAGCATTATTGGTTAAAGAATCAATTACAGCTGTGAGGAAGGATGATATTCTAAATGAATTATCAAATGGGACCATATGGGTTGAGCTCAGGAATGATAAAGGGACAGCCACATTACTAAATGAGTACTATAGTCCCTCAAATAGTGAGAAAGAGATAGAGGAACAAATATGTAGACAAATTTCTGAGTGCAAAAACAATCGGGCAATAATAGTTTGGGGATTTTGACTACCCTAATATCAACTGGGATACAAGCAGTGTGAAGGGCATAGAGAGCACAAAATTCCTGAACTGCATTTGAGAATTTTTTTAGCCAGCACATAAGCCCAATGAGAAGGGGTGCAATTCTAGATTTAGTCTTAAGAAATGAAGTTGGGTAAATGGATGAAGTAGCAGTGGGTGACCATTTTGGAGATGGTGACCATGATACAGTTAGATTTAGCATTATTATGGAAAAGGACAAGGATAGAACAGGAGTAAAAGTTTTAAAATAAAAACAAGAAATGCTGGAAATACTCAGCAGGTCTGGCAGCATCTGTGGAGAGAGAAGCAGAGTTAACGTTTCAGGTCAGTGACCCTTCCTCAGTTTAAAGTTTTAAATTGGGGGAAGGCAAATTTTACGAAGCTGAGAGGTGATCTGGCGAAAATGGACTGGATACAGCTACTTGAAGGAAAATCAGTGGCAAACCAGTGGGAGACATTCAAAAGTGATATTCTACAGGCACAGTGTAGAATTGTCCCGAACTTAGAAAAAGGGTGCTACTGCCAAATCTAGAGCCCCCTGGTTATCTAGAAGCATACAGGGTAAGATAAAGCAGAAAAAGAAAGCTTATGACACTTGCAAAAAACTTAACACTTTCGAAAGCCTAGAGGAGTATAGAAAGTGCAGGGATGAAGTAAAAAAGGAAATGAGGAAATCCAAGAGAAGACATGAAAAAATATTGGCAGGTAAGATTAAGGAAAACCCAAATATGTTTTATCAGTACATTTAAGAGCAAGAGGATAACTAAGCAAAGACTAGGGATCAGAGATGTACAAGGGAACTTGTGCGTGGATGCAGAAGATGTGGGCAGGGTTCTTAATGAGTACTTTGTCTCTGTCTTCACAAAGGAGGGGGATGATGCAGACATTGTAGTAAAAGAGGAGAAGTGTGAAATATTAGATACGAAAAGCATAATAAGAGAGTAAGTACTAGAGGGTCTGACATCCTTGAAAGTGGATAAACTGCCAGGGCCAGATGCATTGTATCCCAAGCTGTTAAAGGAAGCCAGGGAGGAAATAACGGATGCTCTGAGGATCATCTTCAAATGCTTACTAGGTACAGGTGAGGTATCCGAGGATTGGAGGTCTGCAAACGTTATATCATTGTTTAACAAAGGTGCAAGGGATAGACCAAATAATTATAGGCTGGTCAGTCTGACCTCAGTGGTGGGAAAATTATTAGAATCAATTCTGAGAGATAGGATAAACTGTCACTTTGGCATGGATTAATTAGGGATAGTCAGCATGGAGTTGTTAAGAGAAGATAGTGTCTTATAACTTAATTGAATTTTTTGAGGAAGTAACAAGGAGGATTGATGAGGGTAGTGCAGTGGATGTTGTCTACGTGGCTTTCAGTAAGGCATTTGATAAGGTCCCACATGGCAGACTTGTCAGAAAAGTAAAAGCCTATGGGATGCAGGGGAATGTGGTGAGTTGGATCCAAAATTGGCTCAGGGACAGGAAACAAAGGGTAATGGTTGATGGACATTTTTGCGAATGGAAGGCGGTTTCCAGTGGCATTCCATAGGGCTCAGTGTTGGGTCCCTTGTTGTTTGTGGTATATATTAATGATTTGGACTTAAATGTGGGAGGTATGATTAGGAAATTTGCTGATGACACTAAAATTGGCCATTTAGTTGATGGTGCAAAGGATAGGTGTCGACTCCAGAATTATATCAATGTTTTGGTTGAGTGGGCGGAAAAGTGGCAAATGGAATTCAATCCAGAGAAGTGTGAGGTAATGCATTTGGGGACAGCAAACAATGCAAGGGATTACACAATAAATGGGAGGACATTGAGTGGGGTAGAAGAAGTGAGAGACCTTTGAATGCATGTCCACAGGTCCTTGAAGGTGGCAGGACAGGTAGATAAAGTGGTGAAGAAGCATATGGAATACTTTCATTTGTTGGCCGAGGTATTGAATGCAAAAGCAGGGATGTAATGCTGGAACTGTATAAAATGCTGGTTAGGCCACAGCTGGAGTATTGCATAAAGTTCTGGTCACCACATTACAGGAAGGACATAATTGCTGTGGAGAGAGTACAGAGGAGATTTACAAGAATGTTGCCAGGGTTTGAAAGTTGCAGCTATGAAGAATGATTGGATAGGCTAGGGTTGTTTCTCATAGAACAGAGGAGGCTGAGGGGTGACTTAATTGAGGTGTACAAAATTATGAGGGGCCGAGTTAGAGTAGACAGGAAGGACCTGTTTTCCCTAGCGGAGAGGTCAATTACCAGGGGGCACAGATTTAAGGTGATTGGTAGAAGGATTAGAGGAGCCATGAGAAAAAACTTTTTCACCCACAGGATGATGGGTGTCTGGAATTCACTGCCTGGATCGGTGGTGGATACAGAAACCCTCAACTCATTTAAAAGGTACCTGGACCTGCACCTGAAATGCTGTAACCTGCAAGGCAACGGACCAGGTGCTGGAAGGTGGGATTAGATTGGGTGGCTAGTTTTTTTGGCCTGTGCAGACATGACAGGCTGAATGGCCTCCATCTGTGCTGTAACTTCTCTATGGTTCTATGAGTGAACTGGGAGTTGAGAAGGGGCATAAGGCAGGCACTGCAGGCTCAGTTGCAGCTGTTCCCATGATGCTGAGAGCCATCTCCTCCATAGGGCTCAGGAGATGCAGGCGTCTATGTCCCCCACCAATTCTGCTCTGCTCCCATCTATTTTGTGTCAGCTTGTCCTGCAAGAGAGAGGGAACAATGTCAGTGCTTGTGTATAACTGTGTTTGCGTGATGCACCGGCCTCAGCTGAATAGTGGGAAGTATTTGGAGGTAGCAGGAATTCAGTGTGAGACTGGCATCATTGGAATGGGTGTGAGGGTCAGTTGGAGTATCTGAATGTCAGGTGTGAGTCCTGAGTGCCAGGGACTGCTGATGGGGTGGGTAGGAGAGATTCTTTAAATATGTATTCACTGACCTTGACCATCCACATGAGGTCACTAAACCTCTTGAGGCATTGCTGCCAGGCCCCTCGGGGCTAGACTCCAGGAGTTGACCTCCTTTCTTCCTGCTCCCAGTCACTTCTGAGGGTTTGCCTTGAGGGCCTTCTGCCCCCCCCCCCGCCCCCCATGGAAGCAAGACCTCTCTCCTCATGTCAACCTCCTACAGGCAGCCAGCAGCACCTCCCTTCCACTGGGTGCAGCTCTCCTTTAACTGGGACAGGCTGCCTTTAAGAGGAGTGGGCTGACCGCACCATGTGCTAGCAACGCAGGCTGCTCGGCCCCCTGCTGAGCGCTTGGGCAGCGCAGGCCCTGCTCTGGCCAACACTACGATCATGTCAACAAGGAGACAATACCAAGTTTATGTGCTACTTGTTTCAATGGGAACAGCATGGGCAGGTTGTTAATCATGAGCCCTACTCCTGAAAACAGGTCTTATTGAATTTTTAGCCCTATATCATCTCATCCCTAGTCATTGTAGCACTCTGAAAATAACCACTGGAATGTGCTGATTATGATACAAATCACAATCCCTGAACCTAGTAACTGAACACAAAAATAATCATCGGCAAATTTTATATATGTTTTTGATAAACTTAAAGGGCTGACAAAAAACAATTTTTGTGATTTTTTTCCAGTGTTTATTAAATATGATCTTTCCTATATTTACTGTTCTGTTAGATCACTTTTCTCCCCCAACTCTGCCTGGGCACACGTAGTGTGACATCGTGGCTGCAGTGTGTGCTAACTACAGAATGCACTGCAGTATCTTGGCAAAGCTTTTTCAACAGTACTTCCCAAACCACGACCTTCACTACCTAGAAGGACAAGTGCAGCAAGTGTATGGAAACACCATCACCTCCAAGATATTGGAAGGCATTATCAGGGACAAAATAAATCTTCATTTGAAAGGCATGGATTAATCAAGGAGAACTAGCATGGATATGTTAAAGGTGAATTGTGTCTGATTAACGTGGCTGAATTCTTTGAGATAACAGAGACGTTTGATAAAGGTAGTGCAGTAGATGTTGTATATGGACTTTTTAGCTATGAGGAAAGGTTGGAAAAACCCGGATTGTTTTCACTGGAATGACGGAGGTGGAGGGGCGACATGATAGAGGTTTACAAAGTTATGAGCAGCATGAACAGAGTGGATAGTCAGAAGCTTTTTCCCAGGGTGGAAGAGTCAGTTACTAGGGGACATAGGTTTAAGGTGAGAGGGGCAAAGTTTAGAGGGGATGTGCGAGGCAAGTTCTTTACACAGAGGGTGGTGAGTGCCTGGAACTTGCTGCCGGGGGAGGTGGTGGAAGCAGATACGATAGCGACTTTTAAGAGGCATCTTAATTTTGAAAAGTGTAGATGAGCAGAGAGACCTTGTTGTCCTTTATACACATTTGTGAATAATTCTGGACACCACTTCAGGAAAGATGTAAAGGCCTTAAAAAGGAGGTATACCAGGATGTTGCCATGGAACAAGGGACTTCAGTTATGAAGTAAAGTTGAAAAAGTTGGGACTGCTTTCCCTGGAATAGAAAAGGTTCAGAGGTGACCTTATAAAGGTTTTCAAGATGACAAGTTTTGATAGAGAAAACCAAATTAGCAATAATACTGTGGAGAAGGATTTCTTGGAGTGTGTACGTGAGTTAAGTAGTTGAATCTGAAACTTGGGTCCTGAATCTAAATAAAGGAAATTACGAAGGTATGAGGCGTGAGTTGGATATGGTAGATTGGGGAACTTTACTAAAAGGGTTGACAGTGGATAGGCAATGGATAATATTTAAAGTACATGTGCATGAGTTGCAACAATTATTCATTCCTGTCTGGCGCAAAAATAAAACTGGAGAGGTGGCTTAACCATGGCTTACAAAAGAAATTAGCGATAGTATTAGATCCAAAGATGAGGCATATAAAATTGCCTGAAAAAGCAGCAGGTCTGAGGATTGGGAGCAGTTTAGAATTCAGCAAAGGAGGACAAAGGTGTTGATTAAGCGGGGGAAAATAGAGTATGAGAGTAAACTTGCGGGGAACATAAAAACTGACTGTAGAAGCTTCTATAAATATGTGAAGAGAAAAAGATTAGTGAAGACAAATGTAGGTCCTCAGTCAGAAACGGGGGAAATTATAATGGGGAACAAAGAAATGGCAGAACATACTTTGGTTCTGTCTTCACAAAGGCGGACACAAATAACCTCCCAGAAATGTGAGGGAACCAAGGGTCTAATGAGAGGAAGGAACTGAAGGCAATCACTTTAGTAAAAAAAAAGTGCTAGGGAAATTAATGGGGTTAAAGACTAACAAATCCCCGGGGCCTGATAATCTACGTCTCAGAGTACTAAAGGAAGTGGCCCTGGAACTAATGGATGCATTGGTGGTCATCTTCCAAAATTCTATAGACTCTGGAGCAGTTCCTACAGATTGGAGGGTGGAAAATGTAACCCCACTATTTAAAAAAAGGAGGGAGAGAAAAAACAGGGAATTACAGACTAGTTAGTGGGGAAAATGATAGAGTCTATTGTAAAGGATGTGATAGCAGAACACCTGGAAAGCATAAACGGGATTGGACAAAGTCAGCATGGGTTTATGAAAGGGAAATCATGCTTAACAAATCTACTGGAGTGTTTTGAGGATGTAACTAGTAGAATAGATAAGGGAGAACCATTGGATGTGGTGTATTTGGATTTTCAGAAGGTTTTTGATAAGATCTCACATAAGAGGTTAGTGTGCAAAATTAAAGCACATGGGATTGGGGGTAGTATACTGGCATGGATTGAGAATTGATTGACAGAAGGGAAACAGAGAGTAGGAATAAACAAATCTTTTTCTGGGTGGCAGGCAGTGACTAGTGGGGTACCGCAGGGATCAGTGCTTGGGCCCCAGCTATTCACAGTATATATTAATGACTTGGATGAGGGAACTCAATGTAACATTTCCAAGTTTGCAGACGACACAAAGCTGGGGGTGGGGGGGGGGGGGGGGGGCGGGGGGGAAATGTGAGCTGTGAGGAGGATGCAAAGAGGCTCCAATGTGATTTGAACAAGTTGGGTGAGTGGGCAAATGCATGGCAGATGCAGTATTACGTGGATAAATGTGAGGTTATCCACTTTTTTTGTAAAAACAGAAAGGCAGATCATTATCTGAATGGTGATAGATTGGGAAAGGGGGAGGTGCAACAAGGGTGTCCTTGTATACCAGTGGCTGAAAGCAAGCATTCAGATGCAGCAGGCAGTTAGGAAGGTGAATGGTATGTTGGCCTTCATTGCAAGAGGATTTGAGTACAGGAGCAAGGATGTCTTATTGCAGTTATACAGGGCCTTGGTGAGACCACATCTGGAGTATTGTTTATTTATTTAGAGATACAGCACTGAAACAGGCCCTTCAGCCCAGCAAGTCTGTGCCAACCATCAACCACCCATTTATACCAATTCTACATTAATCCCATATTCCTACCACATCCCAACCTTCCCTCAATTCTCCTACCACCTATCTACATTAGGGGCAATTTACAATGGCCAATTTACCTATCAACCTGCAAGTCTTTAGCAGTGGGAGGAAACCGGAGCACCCGGCGAAAACCCACAC
Source organism: Heterodontus francisci (assembly GCF_036365525.1). Taxonomy (NCBI): domain Eukaryota; kingdom Metazoa; phylum Chordata; class Chondrichthyes; order Heterodontiformes; family Heterodontidae; genus Heterodontus; species Heterodontus francisci. The sequence continues at coordinate 24,488,495 of NC_090389.1, forward strand.
GGTCACAGGGAGAACTTGCAAACTCTGCACAGGCAGTACCCAGAATTGAACCCAGGTTGCTGGAGCTATGAGGCTGCGGTGCTAACTACTGCACCACTGTACAGTTTTGGTCGCCTTATCTGAGGAAGGATGCTCTTGCCATGGAGGGAATGCAAAGAAGATTTACTAGGCTGATTCCTGAGATGACATGATTGATGTATAAGGAGAGATTGGGTCGACAAGGCCTATATTCACTAGAGTTTGGAAGTATGAGAGGGGACCTCTTAGAAACCTATAAAATTCCAACAGGACTAGACAGGCTAGATGCAGGGAGGATGTTCCCGATGGCTGGGGAGCCAGAACCAGGGGTCGCAGTCTCAGGATATGGGGTATTCCATTTAGAACCGAGATGAGGAGAAATTTCATCACTCAGAGGGTGGTGAACCTGTGGAATTCTCAGAAGGCAATGGAGGCCAAGTCATTAAATATATTCAAGAAGGAGATAGACATATTTCTTAATGCCAATGGGATCAAGCGATATGGGGAGAAAGAGGGAACAGGGTACTGAATTAGACGATCAGCCATGATCTTTTTTGAATGGCGGAACAAGCCCAAAGGGCTGAATGGCCTACTCCTGCTCCTATTTTCTATGTTTCTAAAAGCTATTCCCTTTGACAAGTGGGTCAATAACCAGAAGTCATAGATTTAAAACCATTGGCAAAAGATCTAGAGGGGATATGAGGGGAAATTTCTTAACTTGGAGTTGCTGGGCTCAGAAATGCTGTACCTGAAAAGGTGGTAGATACTGATTCCATAAATAATTTTAAAAGGGAGTTGAGCTGGTATTTGAGGTTGAGAAACCTATAGGGTTATGGACAAAAAGCAGGGTTGTGGGACTAAAACATGAAAGCTTTTTCACAAAGCATTCACAGGCAGTATGTACAAAATGGCCTCCTTCTGGTCTGTATGTTTCTATGACAAAGTCACGCACCATTGCCATTCCTTCATTATCGCTGGATCAAAGTCCTGGAACTCTCTCTATCTAACAGTACTGGCTGTATCTTCACTATATGGACTGCAGCATTTCAAGAAGGTTCACCTCCACCTTCTTGAAGCCAACCAGGAATGGGCAATAAATAGTGGACTCATCAGACCCCTTTCCTATCCTGAGTGGTGTGAAACAGGGCTGTGTTCTCGCACCCACACTGTTTGGGATTTTCTTCTCCCTGCTGCTCTCACATGCGTTCAAGTCTTCAGAAGAAGGAATTTTCCTCCACGCAAGATCAGGTGGCAGGTTGTTCAACCTTTCCCGTCTAAGAGCGAGGACCAAAGTACGGAAAGTCCTCATCAGGGAACTTCGCTTTGCTGACGATGCTGCATTAACATCTCACACTGAAGAGTGTCTGCAGAATCTCATCGACAGGTTTGTGGCTGCCTGCAACGAATTTGGCCTAACCATCAGCCTCAAGAAAACGAACATCATGGGACATGACGTCAGAAATGCTCCATCCATCAATATCGGTGACCACACTCTGGAAGTGGTTGAAGAGTTCACCTACCTAGGCTTAACTATCACCAGTAACCTGTCTCTCAATGCAGAAATCAACAAGCGCATGGGAAAGGCTTCCTCTGCTATGTCCAGACTGGCCAAGAGAGTGTGGGAAAATGGCGCACTGACACGGAACACAAAAGTCTGCGTGTATCAGGCCTGTGTCCTCAGTACCTTGCTCTATGGCAGCGAGGCCTGGACAACGTATGTCAGCCAAGAGCGACGTCTCAATTCATTCCATCTTCGCTGCCTCCGGAGAATCCTTGGCATCAGGTGGCAGGACCGTATCTCCAACACAGAAGTCCTTGAGGCGGCCAACATCCCCAGCCTATGCACCTTACTGAGTCAGCGGCGCTTGAGATGGCTTGGCCATGTGAGCCGCATGGAAGATGGCAGGATCCCCAAGGACATATTGTACAGCGAGTTCGCCACTGGTATCGGACCCACCAGCCATCCATGTCTCCGCTTTAAAGACGTCTGCAAACACAACATGAAGTCCTGTGACATTGATCACAAGTCGTGGGAGTCAGTTGCCAGCGATTGCCAGAGCTGGTGGGCAGCCATAAAGTCGGGGCTAAAGTGTGGCGAGTCGAAGAGACTTAGCAGTTGGCAGGAAAAAAGACAGAGGCGCAAGGGGAGAGCCAACTGCGAAGCAGCCCTGACAACCAATTTTATCCGCAGCACCTGCAGAAGAGTCTGTCACTCTCTAGTATTGGCCTTTGTAGCCACTCCAGGCGCTGCTCCACAAACCACTGACCACCTCCAGGGGCTTACCCATTGTCTCCCGAGACAAGGAGGCCAAAGAAGAGAAGAAGATGTCTCCAGAATAAACTAAAATAAAATGACCTATACCTATCAGTATTTCCAGTTTTAGGTCATTTCTATTGCTCTACATATTCTTTTAAATTCATTTTTTTGTGGAATGTGGGCATCATTGGCCAGGCCAGCATTTATTGGCCTTCTGTAATTGCCCTTGAACTGAGGTAGCTTGCTAGTCCATTTCAGAGCGCATTTTAAGAAGCAACCACATTGCTGTGGGTCTGGAGTCACATGTAGACCAGACTAGGTAAGGACAGCAGATTACCTGCCCTAAGGGACATTAGTGAACCAGATGGGTTTTTTACAACAATCAAAAATGGTTTCATGGTCACCATAAGACTAGCTTTTAATTCCAGATTTATTCATTGGATTCAAATTTCACCATCTGCCTTGGTGGGATTTGACCCCATGTTCCAAGAGCTCTGGATTCTGGATTACTAGTCTAGTGACATTACCACTATGCCACTGCCTCCCCTATTCTTGAAATGGTGACGAGAAGTCTGCCACTGCTGCAGGCCCGAGAAGTGCAGTGATTCTCCCATCTCCAACAAGAGTGAATCTAATTATTTCCATTTGACATTCAATGAATGGCATCACCATCGCTGAATCTCCAACTATGAACATCCTGGGGGTTACCACTGACAAGAAACTGAACTGGAGAAGCCACATAAATATGTGGCTATAAGAGCAGGTCAGAGATTGGGAATTCTGCGATGAGTAACCCACCACCTGATTCCTCAAAGCCTGTCCACCATCTACAAGGCACAAGTGTGATGGAATACACTTGCCTGGATGAGTGCAGCTCCAACAATATTCAGGAAGCTCAACATCATCCAGGAAAAAGCAGCCCCTTTGATTGGCGCCCCATCCACCTCCTTAAACATTCACTCCCTCCACCACCGATGCACAGTGGCAACAATGTGTACCATATACAAAAAAACACTGCAGCTCACCACATCTCCTTCGACAGCACCTTCTTAACTTGTAACTGCTTTCACCTAGAAGGACAAGGGCAGAAAATGCATGGGAACACCACCACCTGCAAGTTCATCTCCAAGCCACACACCATCCTGACTTGGAACAATATCGCTGTTCCTTCACTGTTGCTGGATCAAAATCCTGGAACTCCCTTCCGAACAGCACTTTGGGTGTACCTACAGCAATTGGACTGCAGCGGCTCAAGAAGACGGCTCACAACTACCTTCTCAAGGATAATTAGGGACTGGCAACAAATGCTCTCCTTGCCAGTGATGCCCACATCCCATGAAACAAATTTTGGGAAAAAAAATCACAATCCTGCCTCAATTGGTTTGGATTTGCACATGGCTGTAGTAAGTGCAATGTCAGGATTTCTGCAATTTTTCCTGCTGTTTTGCACCTGGGAATAGGAATATAAATGGAGAAAAATAAAGTTGCTGTGCAGTACTTGATCTTCCAGTTGAGGTTCATCATAGGAACATAGACATAAGTGGAGGCCATTCAACCCCTCGAGACCGTTCCACCATTCAGTGAGATTGTTGGTGATCTGTACTTTAATTCTAGCCGCCTGCCTTGGCTCCAGATCCTTTTATACCCTTGTCCAGCAAAAATCTATCTCAGATTTCACATTATTAATTAAGTTACCATCTATTGCTTTTTGTGAGAGAGAGTTCCTCATTTTTACTATCCATTGTATGAAGTGTTTCCTAACTTCTCTCCTGAATGGCCCTGTTCTGGTTTTAAGCTTATGTCCTCTTATCCTATACCCCCTTACCACTGGTAAAAGTTTCTCTCTATCTACCCTAATTACTCCTGTAAAAATCTGAAAAACCTCAATTAAATCACCCCTTAACCTGTAATAATTCCAGCAAATCCAAGCCTATTTTATGTAATTTCTCCTTTATAAGCTAACCTTGGAGCATTTGTAACGTTCTGCTAAATCTTCACTGCACTCCTTCCAAGGTTAATATATCCTTTCTAAGGTGTGATGCCAAGAACTGTACACAGTATAGATGTGGTCTAACTGCAGGAAAACTTTCTCTCCTTTTATATTCTAGTTGTTACAAGGTGAACAAAAGGGATCTGGTCCCTGAGTAAGAATATATCCACTTTAAGAGAGAGAAGAAAAAGAGGAGAGGGGCTGGGAGTGGACGAGGTAAAAGACATTTTGTGTAATGTGTATTAAAATGTGTTTGGAAATTGGGTTGATCAGGGACTACTGTTTGTGAAAGAAAGAAGGCTACATAATGGTAGTACCTTCTAAGATGAGAGAAGTCCCTAAACGGGAGGACCCTGTAACACAGCTCTCTAGTTACAAAGGCTAACATTTTTGTCGCTGACTACAACATTTTAGTGGTCTGTATATATGGGTCTATGAATCCTTAAATCTTTATGGACCTCTACTGTGCCTAGCTTGTCGCCATTTAAATAATACTCAGATCTATCCATTTTGGTCCAAAATGAATGTTTTCACTTTACCTGCATTTAAATCTATCTGTCACCATTTTTCCAACTCACTTAATCTATCAATGTCTGTTTGTAATTTTATGCTCCCATCTACATTACTTATACCACCGATCTTTATCATCGGCAAATTAGGACACAAGGCTCTCTGTTGTGTTATCTGAGTCATTAATAGTGATAGTGAATAGTTGAGACCCCAGCACAGATCCTTGTGGGACACCACTAGTCACTACCTTCCAATTCGAGTACGTACCTATGATAGCTAATCTCTGTCTTCTATTGACTAATGATTCATTTAATTAAGCCAATAATTTGCCTTCAATTCCATAAGCTTTAAGTTTAGCTGATCAAATGCCTTTGGGAAATCTGTGTAAACTACAGACATAGACATGCCTCTGTCTACTACCTTAGTTACTTCCTTCCCCTTTACAAATCCATGTTGGCTGTCTACAATCAGTTCAAGTTGTTGCAAGTGCTTACTCACTCTGTCCTTAAAAAAAAACTAATATCTTCCCACAACAGAGTTTGGTCTAACAGGTCTGTAATTTCCTGGTTTTTCACTCTCACTTTTCTTAAATAATTGAGTTACGCTTGCAATTTTCTATTCTAAAGGGATAATTCTTGAATCAGATGAGCTTGGAAGATTGTGGTTAAAACATCTGCAATTTCCTCACCACCTTCCTTTAAACCCCATGACTGGAAACAGTTTAGTCCTTGGGATTTGTCAATCTTTAGTGCCATTACTTTTTCTAATACTGTTTTCTTGCTTACCCTAATTTTAGTGAGTTCCAGTCCTTGATACATTGTAAATTTACATGGAATCTCCGGTATATTATTCTCTTTCTCTACTGTGAGACTGACGAAATAAATTAACAACAAATCTTCCATTTCCAAATTTTCATTTGCAATATTACCTTCATCTATTTTTAATGGGCTCACATTATCCTTGACCAACCTTTTCCTTCTAATATAATTGTAAAAATGTTTTGTGTTAATCTTGACATCCCTTGCAAGTTTCTTTTTGTAATCATTTTTGCAGCTCTTACTTGGCAGAATCTTGTGGTCTTTAGAAAAAAAAGTCGACCCGGAAATGGTCCTGACCCCGCACTGGCAGTCGACGCACCTGCCTGGGAGATCCTCCTGGAGGCAGCCAATCTGACGGCCTGCAGCCTTGGAATGACAGCACCCTTACCAGCAGATGCGGGCACTGTGAGGGTGCTACCATCTTGACGCGCTGTCTGATGAGGTATTGAATCTAACTAAATGAGCAGTGGCCATAGCTGCCAGGCCACCCCTGTGGAAGGAACGCACTGATGGCTACGACTCCGGCGGGGTGGTTAAAACAGGGCTTGTCATAGGCTAGCTGCTGGCAAGCCAACACTAGGCAGCTGCAGGTCTTGGCCCTCAGTAGGGGGCCCATCCACCATTGGGACGATCCTGGTGGCCTGCATAATCAGCCTGTAAATGGGCATTTAATAATGCAGATTGGATATCCTGTTGCTGGGCAGGTAACCTCTGTTGGTGCTGACACACCTCTGGAAATATTACCCGGAGTTGGGAACGATTTGGACCGCTGACCCGGCACGTATTTCCGTGAGATTCCTCCTAGTCCCACTTTGAAGCCTGCCCCTGTGGGGCTGGGAAGTTTCCACCCTCAATTTTTTTTGTCTTCCTTTGCTCTTCTGTATATTGCTCCCAGACCCCTCGATTTACATTTATTACAGACAGGTGGTTAGGGTTTTGGGTGGTTCCCACTGTTTACCTCCCAAGTGACTGGAATCATGTTTTGTTTAAAATGATGAGTTAGTCTCTGAGTTTTTTTAGGGTCAAGTAAACAGACAAATGACAGGTTTTATTGTAGGTATAAAACAGAAGATTGACTATTTTTGAACCATATTCATTCCGCAAAATTCACGCATTCACTCTCACATATACTTTTAAGAGAAGATTTTCTAGAAGGTCAAGGGTAAGAGTTCAAGGTGCGGTTGGTGCTTGTGGTATATGGTAAACCTGTTGAATCTTCTAAGCAGGACAGTCTCTTTTAAAGGTGCAGGTATGGATATTTATAGTTTTGAACTTGTTGAGGTGTTGTAGATTTCTGGTAGTTAAGATGTCAGACTGGAGGTGGCACTCACTTTCAGTTATCTGCTGTACCATGTTGAAATGTAGCATTAGCAGCAGGTGGCTTCTTGTTTAGGCTAAATATTTCCACAGCTCTTGGCTGGAGTGTCTTCCATGAGAATGCTGTGAACTCTCTGTGTCTCTGTCTCCACCCCCCCCCCCCCGCCCCCCCCTGCCACAGAGGGTAGTCTTTAAAGGTTAAAATTCATTACCTTAGCATTTCTGTTGACACATGGTTTTCTCCCCTGGTGCAACCACACAATGGACCAGGATGTTGAGTCCATGGTTATTTATTGATGTCTAAATGAGTATCATTCTGTTAAGATGTGGCTACTTCACACCTTCTTTGTCTCAGAAGAAAGTCACTCAATTCAGGAATATCGCTTGATGGCTCCAGGATGGGTGTAGTCAACACCTCTCAGTCTGGAATTATACTTTTGTTCTTTTGAGACAGTGAGGCAATTTGAATACACAGGCCAGATCATCTGACCTTTGGTGGCCATCTTGCAGCACACTGCCAACTTTTTTAAAGAATTCAATTTCAAAGAATCCACATTGAATCAAGTTTGTATCTTAAATTAGGAATATGGGGGGGCCTGTTACAGCGCTGTATCTATTTATTTATTTTATTTATTGATTTAGAGATACAGCACTGGAATAGGCCCTTCGGCCCACCGAGTCTGTGCCGACCATCAACCGCACATTTATACTAATCCTATATTTCTACCACATCCCCACCTGTCCCTATATTCCCCTACCACCTACCTATACTAGGGGCAATTCATAATGGCCAATTTACCTATCAACCTGCAAGTCTTTGGTGGTGGGAGGAAACCGGAGTACCCGACGAAAACCCATGCAGACACAGGGAGAACTTGCAAACTCCACACAGGCAGTACCCAGAATTGAACCCGGGTCGCTGGAGCTGTGAGGCTGCGGTGCTAACCACTGCGCCACTGTGCCGCCCAAATATATAATAATAAATATGTCTTTACTGGGCATGCCATATTATAGTAAGCTGAAAAACCTCCCACTGCCAATCTGCAGTTTTACCAGATAACAGTTTTGACCACATTTCTGTCACCAGTCTCTGTCTCATCCCGGTCATGTTAGCCATACCAAAATCTAGAATCATAGTAACTGTTATGTTTCTCTTTTTCAAACCTAACATTGAATTTGATCATATTATGATCACTGTTAGATAAATATTCCCTTACTGTTAGATTTTAACTAAGTCTGGCTCATTACTCATTATTAAATCTAGTTTGGCCTTCTCTCTTGTTAGTTCTAAGAACATATTACTCCGGGAAACTATCTTAAATGCATGCAAAGAAATTCACTACTTTTCTGACCTGAACTCTATTCTTCTTCTTGATCTATATGAAAATTATTGTATCCCATTCAAACAACTTTCCTTTTGCTACAGCCCTCTCTCCTCTCAGAATTAATACATTCTCTCACTTAATTGTTCCTATCTGTAGGGCTGTTGACTACTCCCAATACAATTTTAAGTTATCTCATATTCCTCAATTCTAACCAGAGTCTCCATTGATTGCTTTCCCTTGCCTAAAGCCTCTCTTACTAATGTTGTAATAATATCTTTAATCAATAAGGGTACCTCTTCTGCTCTTCCAGTTTCCCTATCCTTTCTAAAGACCTTCTGTGGAATATTTAACTCCCAAACATGACCAGCTTGCAGCTGTGTCTCTGTAATGGCTGCTTTGTCATACCTTTTAAGCTGTATTGGAGCCTCTAATTCACTCAATTTCTTTCTTATACTCCATATTTCAGAATCTAAAACATTTATTTGGGGAAGAGATCGTAACCTGTCCTTCTGCCCAGGTACTGCCTTTCTCACACTATTTCACGTAACACGTTTCTTATTTGTCACTCCTGCCATAACTACTTTAGTTATTTTAATATTCCATTCATCCCCTTCACCAGTTGGAAGTCACATGTGGATCTGAAGCCACCAAATCTGCCAAACATGTTGACTATGAAGCCCACGAATCTGAGGATGGTGCCCAGCTTAACCACAAGCATTGGGAGAGATGCCCTGGGTTAAGGATAAGGGCAGAACGTCCACTGCTGATCACAATTGAGTGGCCCCTGCTGTAAATGCGTGTGTGTGTACTCGATTTTTTTAAGAAAAGGAAACGGTTTGGTTGTGATGCTTTCTATTATCTCAATAAAACTGATTTAGTTTCAAGCAGCATATTCCAACAACCTGGTACTAAAACAAGTGAATTGGGATCTGCCTCAGAGTTAGGTGTAATGCTGTGCAGTTTCTGTTGCAAGATCATATTTGAATACCCACTGCATAGATTCATTAAACAAAATAGCTACATTGCTAGCTACTGGCGTTGCATGCACCCTTTGAACTGTAACCCATTGAGAGTCAGTGCCATCTTTTGAATAATTAGTTTGGGATTTAAAAGCAGCAACAAATGCAGGTCCATCATAATGTAGGCATGTTTGTCCAAATTTAAATATAAGTTTTTCTGTGATGGTTCTTTAACAGTAGCTGTACAGTCTTGGATGTCAGTCTTGGCTCAGTGCTAGCACTCTTGCCTCTGAGTCAGGTCGTTGTTGGTTCAAACCCTATTCCAGAGACTTGAATAAACAATCTAGCCTGGCTGTAGTAATGGAATGCTGCATTGTTAGAAAGGTTAGCAGTTGTTAAACACATCCTATTCCTTTTTCTACTGCAATTCTCCCTTCCAAGGATACCTTTGCATGTAATGTTCTTAAAATCTTAAAATTAACTTTGTGCTGCCTAATTGAGGAAAACCACCAGACTTTTGAGGATTTTGTGTGGTCTCTGCTGCATTGCTCCACTCAAGACTGAAATTTACATATTTATAAAGGTTTTTGTGGTAAAAATAATACTGAGGCTATCAGCGGTCTTATTAAAGAGTAAATCGGACAGTATCTTCCAGCATCCGTACATGCACAGCTAAATCAGGAAGTTGCTGTCCAAGTCACCCTCCTCTACCAGACTCTTCACTATAATGACTTGTTGCTGAGAAACTCAGCATGGCAACATATGGAATGGTATGAAGTTGCTGTACGTACATGGCAGATACCCACTAAACATGCCAGAAAAAGTTAGCACTTGTCCATTCCAGTGTAAGTACATTTTTAACAGTGTGGTAAATCTTAATTACTATCAAACTACCTCTCTGGCACTGAAAATTAACTTGTACAAGTATGGAGTTTCTCATACCTTCAAATTTTAAATATTTTCAGATATAAAAAAAATATGTTTTTAGTCTTTTTCTTTGTCTCTTTATCTCACTCTCTCGCCCTCAAATCTATCTTTCTTTCCATCTCTTTATTTCAATTTCTGTACATGATGTGATACTGAACTCACTATTCTAACTTACACTTCCCTGTTCAGACTCTGCACTGCTCATTAATGCTTCTTTAATCTGATTGATTAAGGTGATACACCATTGCTTTGCCCATTCACTCAGGTCCCAGATCACCTATAGATGCTATTGTGCCAAAATGGCTTTCTAATAACTGCAAGTTCCAGTGAAAAAGCTACATAAAGTTTGTGGACAACTTTAATTGTAATGAATGGCTTGCATTGTTCATTCGCTGCTGACTACAAGATCTGGGCCATTATGATTAGAGATGCTTACTTTGTACATGTAAACCTTATTTTTCTTCAGAGCATCTGCTATTCATAGGTTGTAAAATTCTCACTACATAACATGCAGTATGAAAACAATTCAGTATTCAAGATTATTCACTTGAGAAACGCATATGCTGTATAATTGGCATAGACAGGTGTTAAATATGTCACCTGCCTGGTCTGGAATGCTGTACTTCAGTTTTCAACAGGCTGTCAGGAAACTTCTCAAATGTAATATGGATGTAAAATGTTTGTTTTTTAAAAAAAGCTCAATGATAGTTGGTGACATCAGTGGGTAGACACATCTTTTATATGACATTCTTCTGTTTAATGCAGGTGTTGCCCAGTCTATTTTAAATGGTGTGATGAAGTGTACGTTGTCATGCAGGCCCCCACCTGCCAAGAATGAGGCACATTAATTTTGCCACTTGGACATTAAACTTCAAATTGTTGCTGGGAAGAAGAGAAGGCCTGATGCAAGGAATTACCTGGCCTGGCTGGAAGGACATTTTTTGCTTAGCAGCAGACATTACCGAGAACAGACATGGTCAGACCTGTTTAGTCACATGACTAACTGGCTGTTGCAGAGTTTGAACTGAGAGCTTTAAATTGAGAAACTGTGTTTGAAGACAGAACGCCCTTGGCTCCAGGACTAAAAAAAGCCCTTCCTGTCTGCTCCCATCTCTTACCAGCTTCAGAATCCATTGAAGACACATGAACCCCAAGAGAGAAAAGTCTCCTACAGTGAACAAGGTTTAAGAAGAATACTGGGCCTCAAAGAAAAGCAAGAATTACCTACAAGCAAGGACTCTACAGTGAGCTTGAAGAACTGTAACAACTCTTCAGATATTGCCTCAAACCTTTCCACTTCATTTTTTTCTTCTCTTTTCTGTCCCTATCTGCATGTGTGTATCGCACATGCATGCTAGCGTGGGCACGTCGTGTATCCATAGGCATTAACCGAATTAGAGTTGAAGTTTTAATACATTTCACTTTTCTTCTTTAAACCTAAGAAAGCCTGTTTGTGTTTGTTTCTTAACTTTATAATTGGAAAGCAGTGAACAAGGATTCACCAAGGCGGAGCTAAAAACGCAGTGTGTTTAAAAACAAAATGCTGTTACTGTAAGACCAGGTGAAGGCTGAGAGGGACCCCTAGACACCTTTCTCACCTGGTCGTAACAGAAATTTGGGGGCTACCATCCTGGATTTTACCCACAGATAAACGAGAGAAATTGGAAGTGGGAAGCCAAATTGTTCCCAAGCAAAAAAGAGCAAGTTTTCAATACAGGTTTTCTCATGGTAGTGTGTGATTGAATACTAACATGTCTGCAACTGAAGGTAGTAGCTCCCCAAGCCAGGGTGAAATAACTTGGGATAAGTTAAAAGCACTGACTAAAGAGAAGTTGAGGAAAATGGCTGAGCAGTGTGGGATCACTGTACGTGGCAAGGCCAGAAAGTCTGAACTCCTAATACTAGTGGCCAACCATTTTTCTCTTGAATCTGAAGAAACAGAAACTGGGTTAGAAGCAGAATCTGAGAGGATATTGTTAGTAAAGATACAATTGGAACAAAGGAAACTTGAATTAGAGGAAAGAGGGAGGGAGAAAGAAAGTGCCTTCCAGAAGGAATGTGAAGAAAATAAAAGGCAGGAGAGAGAGAAGGACAGGAAAAGGAATAAGAGAGAGAGCGAAAGAGAGGAGAGAAAGAATATTCCAGAAAGAATGCGAAGAAAGAGATTTGAAGCAGCTTGAATAGGGGGCGACAGAGTAACCCCAGTGAAAGCATGGCCAATATGGAGGAGCATAATCCAGGGCTGGGTACAAAATTGCTAAAATTAATTCCAAAATTCAATGAGGAAGATGTGGAGGATTTTTTGTGTCTTTTGAGAAACTGGCAAGGCAGCTAAAATGGCCAGCTGAGTCCTGGTCTCTTTTACTACAAAGCAAACTAACTGGAAAAGCCCATGAGGTTTATTTGCTGTTGCCAGATGAGAGTTCATCAAATTATAAACTGACGAAAAATGCTATCCTCGGGGCATGTGAATTAATACCTGAAGCCTGTTGCCAAGAGATTAGAACCCTCAAAAAAACAAGCTAATCAAACTTATCTCGATTTTGAAAGAAGTAAGCAGCTGGCTTTTAACCAGTGGATGAGGGCTCTTAAAGTACAGCTCAGCTATGAGAATCTCAGTGAAGTAATTCTGTTAGAGGAATTTATAAAAACTCTCCCACGCTCAATAAAGGCCCATGTAGAGGAGCAGCAGGTTGAGAGAGCCCAGCAAGCAGCCGTTCTGGCCAATGAGCTTGCTTTAATTTATAAGTCAGTTTCCCAGGGGAGAAACTTTCCTAGTCACCACCACAAATCTGAAAAGGACAGAGAGTGGGAAGGTGATCTCCACCCAGGCAGCCCTGGAAGAAAAAGGAAAGCAGGAGACACAGGGGGCCCTCCTTTAGCCAAAAAGGAAGGTGCTGTGAGCAAGAGTGAGACCCAGAGACCTGTGTTTCCATTGTAATAAAGCAAGGCATTTAAAAGCTGACTGCTGGAAACTAAAGGGAAAGCCGGGCGGGTTAATCAGGGCACACATGCTCAGTGAAGTTGGGACCCTGATGGAAAGCACAGTAGAACAAGCTGTGGCTTTAACTGCAGTAAGAGTACAACCCAGGAAGCTTACTATGGCTAGTGCAGGAAAAGCTAATGGGATTTCTGAAGGCTATCAGGGTTTTGTGTTTGAAGGGAAAGTAACCCTTTACCCCTCGAGTGGGGCCAGCAAGCCCATAGTGATTCTCAGGGACACAGGGGCCACTAGATCCTTTTTATGGGGAAAAGGTCTGACTTTCCCCCAGAGAGCGCAGTGAACACCAAAATGGTGGTGAATGGTATTGGAGGGCAGTGCATGTCTGTACCTGTACACCGGGTGCACCTGGTGTGCGACCTAGTTTCAGGACAGGTGACCATAGGGATTGTTGCTAGTTTGCCTCTGGATGGGGTTGACCTGCTCCTAGGTAATGATCTTTCAGGGGTGAAGGTGGTAGCCTCCCCAGTAGTGAAAGAAAGACTGCAGGAGGTCAGAGAGACAGGGCAGTGGCAGGAGACGGTCCCCTGCAGTTTCCCTGAATGTGTAGTGGATCAGGCCATGATCAAACCAGCTCCCCTAGAGGAGACTGCATTGGCACTGCAGGCAGATGACCATGAGGTCTGCCTGTTCGAGACTTTCTTTGGAAAGTTAGGAGACCCAGGGAATGAATTAAATGGATTTTCCCTAGCTGGGGCTCAGCGAGAAATATTGCAAGAGTTAGCACAAGCTGCCCAGTCTGAAAGTGAAGCAGAGGGAGTCCCTGATTGCTACTATTTAAAGAAAGAGTTACTGATGAGGAAATGGAGTTCTCCTCACAGACCTGAGAGCAAGAAGTGGACCGTAGTTCACCAGTTAGTGGTGCCACAGAGGTACAGGAGAGAAATATTAAGGGTCCACGAGACTACAGTGGCTGTACATGCCGGTGTACGAAAGACCAAAGCCCGCATAAGAGAGCAGTTTGACTGGCCAAAACTCTACAAAGATGTGGTGGAGTACTACAGCAGTTGACACTTGTGCCAGGTTGAGGGGAAATCCAACCTACAGTAAAGCCTGCACCCCTACATCCTGTCCCAGTGTTAGGAGGTTCCTCCAGCAGAGGGCTGGTGAACTGTAAGGGACTCCCACCAAGAACAAAAGGGGACAGTCAGGCACATGTCTGGCAAAAGTTTAGAAAGAGAAGGGGAAAAAGTGACCAAGAGGGCAGGCCAAAGGAAATCCTGAAGAATCCCGGATGAAAACCCTTACTGTCCGGTCAGGCAACCCTGAAAAATGTGAATAGTTAGTATGTAACTATGTAAGTGGTATGTAAATGCAGACACTAGAGGCACCCCACCAGAGTTGCTAACAGCATTTCCAGGAACCTAGGGGGCAGAGAAACCATGAGGGAGATGCCTCACCTAGTCAAAGTGCCACAGGAGAGTGCAGTCAAGTCTGCACAAATACCAACAGGCAGGGGTGTTCCAGAGAACAAAGGGGAGATTAACAAATAATCCTCCTCCACAGTCAGAGAAAAAGGGAACCTCCCATCCCCTGAAGTCAAAAGTCTTTGCATGACTCAGCAAAGCGCTGAAAGAGAGTTCAGGATAGACCCACCTACTACTAACTCTCCTGAAAAAAAAATTATCTCATCCGGAACAAAGACCCTAGGCAGCCATGGAAATAGGCAAACTGAAGAAAAACTTTCCCAAAGGACCACGTGGTTACGGGGATGCAAGAAGAGGGGAAATAAAGCAGCACTGGCACCAAGAAAAGACAGCTTTAGTAAGTTTTAGGATTCATGACTGAATGGAAATGAATGACAGAAATGCATGGTTTTCGGTATCATATATATTTCTCTCAACAATTTTAATGAAATATGCCTTTTTTAAAAAATCGCATTTCATTCCCCTGGGTGTGGCGGTGTCATGCAGGCCCCCACCTGCCAAAAATGAGGCACATTAATTTTGCCACATAGACATTAAATTTCAAATGGTTGCTGGGAAGAAGAGAAGGCCTGATATAAGGAATTGCCAGGCCTGGCCGGAATGACATTTTTTGCATAGTAACAGTCACTGCTTGGAACAAAGGACCAGTCCCTGCTCCCAATACCCAGAACAGATGTGGTCAGACTAATATAGTCACATGACTAACTGGCTGTTGCTGTGTTTTGAACTGAGAGTTTTAAATTGGAGAAACTGTGTTTGAAGACAGAAAGCTCTTGGCTCATGGACTGAAAAGAGCTCTCATCTCTTTCTCACCAGCTTTGGAATCCATTGAAGACACATGAACCCCAAGAGAGAAAAGGCTCCTACAGTGAGCAAGGTTTAAGAAGAATACTAGGCCTCAACGAAAAGCAAGAATTTCCTACAAGCAAGGACTCGACACTGAGCTTGAAGAACTGTAACAACTCTTCAGATAGTGCCTCAAACCTTTCCACTTTATTTTTTTCTTCTGCTCTTTTCTGTCCCTATCTGCGTGTATCGTGTATGCATGCTAGTGTGGGCATGTCGTGTATCCGTAGGCATTAACCGAATTAGAGTTTAAGTTTTAATAAATTTCACTTTTCTTCTTTAAACCTAAGAAAGCCTGTTTGTGCTTGTTTCTTTACCTTAAAATTGGAAAGCGGTGAACAAGGATTCACCAAGGGGGAGCTAAAAACACAGTGTGCTTAAAAACAAAACCCTGATACAGTAAGACCAGGTGAAGGCTGAGAGGGACCCCTAGACACTTTTCTCACCTGGTCGTAACAACATGCACTCATTATTTTAGGGAAATAGAACCATGAGTGATGAATACTGGTAGCAACTCGGCTCTCAATATTTCATAACAAGCTGCCCCCGTTAAGGAAAACGTGCAAGGGAGTTATATTACCCAATATTTCCCATCATTGGCCGACATCCAGGGATGAGAGACAGAAGTCTGTAATTACCAACTGGGAGCCTATCTCCCATCCACTCCCCATTGTCTTAATGCCCTAAAATAATGGGAGTGAACAGAATCTTCATCCCAATGGATTAACACCTCTTTTAAAATAGGAGGCAGAGAAATGTCTTGGGCTTATGAAATTTATGCATTAATATGAGCAAGGAACATTAACATGGTATGTACAGCAAAGAAACAGGCCATTTGGCCCAATGGGTCTACGATGGAGACTGAGTTTACTTTCTCCATTTATTTTGGTATTGCGTGATGCAAAAACAATAATTATGAACTGACAAAATCTCTATCAATTAGTTTTCAAAATCTTAGAACTCAAGTTGTGATTTCACTTTCCCACCCCTATTCTGGCTCTACTTCATCTTGGACATGACAAAATTTGACAACCTTATGGTCATTAATCTTCAAGAGGGAATTTCAACATTGGTGAGATTGACTGTGGGTACAGGGAGGGAGTAAATGGGGAAATAATTCTGAGCTGGTCAGGAAGCCGACTCCAACCTGCCAACTTCTGGGATTTACTAAGGCAGAACAGGATGGGCAACAATTGGCTCCGAGGGGGTGCGCTGGCATTTTAAATATGCTCAAGAGGCTGAAAGTCTTGGATTTAATCTGCTTTGCAAGTGACTTCACAGCACACCTTGTGGGTCAGGAGGAGCAGGAATGCTTCATTCTGACTCCCCAAGCTTCCAATCCTTCAGATCCCTCCCCCCACTTCCCCCCACCCATACCTGATGTTGCAGATCAAAATCCTTCCCTGGGGTCAGGGATTGGGGATTAGTCTTCTCTTTGGGATCGCAACCTCCCAGCCCCCGGTCCTCCATGGTGGGAGATCAGATCAATCTGGTTCAGCAACCTCCTCTGAGGTGTTCCTCAGCCAACTGAAAGTCATTCTTGTCAATCAAACTGACTTCATGGTGAGGAACCTGTCTGGGGCCAAAAGTTGCAGCTGTGGAGCTAAAACTCCACAGTGTGGGGAATCCTGGACTTCCAGGTTTCCTGTACTCTTCTGGACCACCCCGCCCCCAACCCCACACCCTCCAATGAGTTGGCAAGTAAAAAGTTCCACCCATAGTTTCCAACACTGCTTGCCAACTGTAATGTTTTTGCTTTAAACAATTACCAGCCATAGAAGAAATACGAATAAAATTCAGATAAGTTTCACAGCAACAAGTAACACGTGACCACCTCTCCTACAAGCTCTTTGATATGCTTGAAAGGGTTTCTAATCTTCCTGGATCTATAATTTCGATACATGGTTTGAGAAATACTGCTGCAAACAGTTTTATTATTAAAAGAGATGACTTCAGGGATCTGGAATATCAATGCAGCTCTAGCAGCTAGTAAATATCAAAGCAGCAAACTATCTTCAGAGGACATTGTTTAAGATTGTCTTGTCACAGTATTATTATGGGAGAGGACAGCTGTTGCATTGCATGCAGTCAATGATGGCTCTGCACTCGTAATTGTATAGTGATGGTGTAGAAATGTAATGGTTCCACAATGGGAGTAGGGAAAAGAAAGCCAAAGACTGGATATGGGAATAGGAAAAAGAGCGAGTAATGCAGTGAATGGTGTGCTTTTATTAAAGAAACCTAAAGCAGGTCCCATAGGTGATGGAAGGAAAAAATGTTGCATTTATATGGTGCCTTTCATGACATTGGGATGTCCCAAAGTGCTTCACTGCAATGAAGTATTTTTGAAATGTAGTCACTGATGTAATGTAGGAAACACAATAGCCATTTGAACACAGGAAGCTCCCACAAACAGCAATGAGATATTGAACATAATCTGTTTTTTTCTTTATTGATGTTGGTTGAGGAGTAATTATTGGCCAGGACACTAGGGAGAATGTGCCTGCTCTTTCTTTGAGATAGTGCCATGGGATCTTTTATGTTTACCTGAGAGGACAGTTGTTTACTGTCTCATCAGAAAGACCACTCCCTCATGACTGTACTGGTGGGTCAACCTCTGTTTTGTACTAATTCCCTGAAGTAGCGTTTGAACTCACAACTTTCTGACTCAGTGGTTCGAGTCCAAGCACTGAGTCAAGGCTGATGCCTAACAGAGTGGACTCATTGCCACACTTGGTCTCTAATTTTTGTATTTAAACTCACTTGTATAATAATACTTTTGAAATACATAGTCAAGGAGATTAAATTGGGCAGATTTGGTATCTGGCGTCTGTTGTGAGAACATAAAACGGGCCTTGGGAATGGGAAAGCTATCCAATGCCACTTGACTGGAAAATTTCCCAGGCTAAAGTATACAAATCAATCATGGATTAAGGGCTGTCTGTCACTGACAATCCTGACGCAGTGAGGGAGATCTAGCACGTTGATATTTAACTGCCTTTCATAGAATCTGACAGAAGGAGGCCATTCTGATCAATCGGGCTGGATTTTACATGATGGCAGCAACTCTCGCTGCTGGGGACAGAAGCGGGTGGTGAGGCCATGCGGGCAGGGGGAGGGGTGGAGTTTCTCACTCGATATTATCAGGGCCAGCCAAATAAGGGCTGGCAAGCATGGGAGGCATCCAATGAGATGGGTTGGGCAAGGTGGAGGTTCCAGACGTTCAATCGCTGGCGCCATCTTTAAAAGTAAGGCAGCAGCACAGGATAATGCAGGCGTCCAGGAGGGAGCAGTGAGGGAGCCTTGGCAATAGTGCAAGTGGAAGACATGGCCATTGCTTGATCAGGATTCACCTTAGCACCGCAGCCTCACAGCTCCAGTGACCCGGGTTCGATTCTGGGTACTGCCTGTGCGGAGTTTGCAAGTTCTCCCTGTGACCGCGTGGGTTTCCACCGGGTGCTCCGGTTTCCTCCCACTGCCAAAGACTTGCAGGTTGATAGGTAAATTGGCCATTATAAATTGCCCCTAGTATAGGTAGGTGGTAGGGAAATTGAGGGAAGGTGGGGATGTGAGAGGGTAATGGGATTAATGTAGGTTTAGTATAAAATGGGTGGTTGATGGTCAGCACAGACTTGGAGGGCCAAAGGGCCTGTTTCAGTGTTGTATCTCTTAAAAAAAAACTTCTCCAAGCTGTAAGGGAGCGGAGTGAAGTCCTGTTCCCCAGGATGGCAGGAGGAGATCAGCACAGATCATACTAAGCAGGCCAGGATGGAGGTTGCAGAGGTAGTCAGCAGCATTGGGGTTGTCCCTTGTACCTGGCTGCAGTGCCAAAAGTGCGCTCAATTGCCTGATGCAGTCTGGCAGGGTGAGTGCAGAGCATAACATTAACCTGGCATTCTTAAATGTGACATGTGAATAAGAGATTGGAGAAGGGGGTGCCCACCCTGTCAGTGGAAATGCCTAGGCATCAGCATTGGCTGTCAGATGCATATCAGTCTCTCTGTGCAGGGCACCGGTCAGGCAGTGGTGACATCTGCACAGCCAGTGATGATTGGCTGCATGCAGGCAGTTTGCCTGTGGTACCATGTTGGACAGCCAGGCTGTCAACAACGTAGAAGTCGTGTCTCTCTTTGGGTGACTAACTATGGAAAGGAGCCTGAAGGAGCAGACAGCTCATAATGCTCATGAAATGTCCAGAACCAGAAGTGGTGTGCCCTACATGGCTATTCTCACTCCCATGGAAGAAGAAGCTCTGGAGCTGGTTGGAATGGAGTCAGGCCAGGCTATTGAAGATGGTAAGATGGGTGTCGATTCCCAAGAGAGTGAGTCACTTAATGGATGGACACAATAGACCCTCTGGTGAGCACAAAGCATTGTGTTCATGTGCACCACTGGTCACAGGGAGCTCCAGATGAGGAGTAGGACGTGTTGGAAAGCGCATTATCCTCTCATCACTCTTCTTTCCCTTTCATGTCATAGAAATGAATGGCCAGCCACTGACTCGGAGATCAGGAGGAGGAGGAGACTTCAGAGGGGGCAGTGTCACATCATTCCCCCATCAGCACAGATATTTTCACGTCAATGCATAGTCGTGTGAAACAGGGTCACATTCTGGTAAACACAGCACAGATGCATCCACACAGCTGACGGAGGCAGTGACAGTTGCGGCCACTCACACTCAGAGGACTGTGGGAGAGCCTGGTGATGCTCAGCTTCAGGCTGATGACATGCCTCTGGACTCATCAACAAGGCAGCAGATGCTGGAGCTGCAGCATGAAGTGCAGGAACATCTGGCGGAGTGTCCAAAAGCCTAGCGCGCCCGTGCACAGACGATGGAGGAGTCCATCCAGGCCATGAGTGCAGCCATGTCTCTGGCATATGCGCATGGCATCTTCCATTGAGACAGTGGCGACCCTCTTGGAGAGCCACATCCAGCAAAGCACCCAGTGGATGCTGGAGATGTGTGCGAACCTGCATGCCATCACCACATCCAAGAGCTCTGTGGATAAATGGCTGGGCAAGAGGGGGACGAGACTCTTGGAGCCATTACCAGGTTCTTGGACTCCTCAGGTGAGCAGGGAGGGACAAGTGTACCATGAAAGGGTGGAAGAGCAGCTCTGCAGCATCATTGTCTCCTCGCAGGCCTTTCCTGGTGTGTATGGCTGGTTCTGAGCCCCTCTCACGGTGACACCAGTGCCTCACGAAGCCATGGAGACAGAGGTGGCTGCTGTAGCTTTGAAGGAGGCCCCCAATATGCCAGGGCCCTCCAAGCCTCCAGCAACTAGAGGTCGACCATGGTCATCGAAAGCCATGGAGCAGAACGGTCAGCAGCCTGCCTCCACCTCAGCCGCCAACACAGGGGCGGCACCCGCAAACACTTGAAAAAGTCCATCTAGCTGCACTTGGGTTGCACGGGGTTTGATCCTGCCGTCAGATGTCACCTTGATGTGTTCTTGTCTGAAATGAGTTGTTATATTGTGCAGCGCTGAAAGAATCCTTTACTTCTTTAAACACTACTGGGTCATTAACAGTTCGCTGGCTCCCATAAAGGGTGTGATGGGAAGGACCACACAGGATGAGGTCAGTGCTTTTCCCGTGCCATCGCCTCACGGGTCCAGGGAAATGGTCAGGGCAGTCAAAGAAGCGGCAACAGGGCTGCAGAAGGTGGAAGATTTATTGGATTGACTGGGTGTGTAAGTAAGGCTCATATGAAACGTGCCTGTATTAGTGCTGCATTAGCCTCCCTTGCATGTGTCTTATTGTGCCTTGCCTGTTGTCCCTTAGTCTTCATCTCGTTGTGACTGGTCACCATCCCCCTCCATGTCCTCATCATTAGAGGAGGTGTCACGCTTCAAAATGTCGTCATTGTTGAAAGCTTCTCCCCCTGTAGCGCTGGGTTGTGCAGCGCACAGCACACCACTACAATATGTGAGAACCTTGCTGGGGTATATCGAAGGATCCCACCAGAACTATCCAGGCATCTGAACCTCATCTTCAGAGATGTATCATCTGCTTGATGGTTGCTCAAGTTATCCCGTGGCAGATGTTCTCTTTTGCATCCGTGCCTGTGTTCCTCAGCTGTCAGTAGCCATCTCTTCAGTGAGTAGCCCTTATCACCCAGTATCCATCGTTGAAGGCATGTAGGGGACCTGAAAAGGTCGGGTACCTGGGGCTGCCTTAGTATGGAGGCGTCTTCTCGGCTTCCTGGAACCTTGCACAGACCTGAAGCATCCGTTTGCAGTGGTCGCAGACCAGTTGTGTGTTGAGCGAGTAGAAGCCTTCCTGTTGATGAAGGCCACTGTTTGGTCTGCGGGATCCTTATGACCACATGCATGCAATAAATCATACCCTGCACCTGGGGGAATCTAGTGATGGCCCTGAGTCCTAGAGCTCTCTCAGCCTGACTGCCCAGATCAGTGCAAAAGCGCACATACTGACTGGCCTTCTTGAACGTGGCATTGGTGACCGTTATGCTGCAGCGATGAACCGCAGTATGGGAGATCCCATAGATATCCCCAGAAGATCCCTAAAATGACCCTGAAGCATAAAAATTAAGCACCACAGTGATCTTCAGTGTGACAGGCACTGGGTGCCTACCGTTCCCCATTGGACTCAGCTCATCCATTATCATGGCACATAGCTCGGTAATGGTTTCCCTGGAGAGGCACAGTCTTCAGCGACACTGCTGCTCTGACGTTTGTAGGAACTTGAGTCTCCGACAGGATACCCTCTCTTGGGGAACTGTCATCTGTGTGCACGTGGCTGGTTGCATGTCCATCTGCACCCTGCTCCTCCCTGCCCCTTCCAGGCTCCTGATACTGGTGCCTCTCTGATTGCTGCTGCCCTGCTGCCTGTGGCTGCAGCTCTCTCACTCTCCAATGCTCCTCCTCACTGGAGATCTCGAATGCTGAGTGAATGAGGACCCTGGCAAATAGCCACACTCAGATCCCCTTGCTCCGTAGATGCGTGTGCCAAGGATGCCTCTGCTGTGCTAGACAAGTTAGCCCCTGATCCTGATTACTACTTCTGCTGTCCCACCAGTTCCACTCTGCCTGCCAAGCCAGGCTACCAATTGCAATGGCTGCCAACTGACATCCTGCTAAGCCTCCGTCTCGTCATAGTTGGTGTGGCTCTGAAGTTCCCATGCACCCGTGGAAAAATGAGAAAAACCTGGTAAAATCACTGTTAATTGCCTATTTAACAGGCTTAATTAGCTTTCCATCTTTCTCCAGTGCGACCTTGTCCTGCTAGTCTGGTTGCCTTTTGTATTATCCAGTTGTGATGTGAAGGCATCGGCTTTTGTTTTGTTTACATCGAGCAATTAATTGAAATTCCTGTTTCAGTTAAGAGGTAAGTTAGGTTTCTTGCAGTTTTAAACAGGGGTATACTAACACTCTGAGAGTAGCTGTAGCTAGTTAATTAGTTAGCTAGCGTAAACTGGTTTCTGAGCTTTAGCAGAGCTCCAGTAAAGCAAACACAGCATTGTTTTCAGTGTATAAATTGGACGGACTCTGAGTGCTGCTTATCTGCATTGAGTGCTGGAAGGGCACAGCGTGTGAAGAAAGAAGTTTGGTAATTGAGGGAGTTCGGTAAGGAACGAAACTATAAGTTAGGAAAAAAATAAATTTGAGTGTACAAAGTGTAAAGTGGGAGTTTTGCGCATGAGGGAAGGGCTCCTTTCTTTCTTTCTTGTACCTTTTTTCAGCCTTCAGTAGCTGCCTCTCTCTTTAGTACAAGGGAAGAAGTTGATTGGTGACTACCTGGTAAGTTATTTTACTTCTCATTGTAATAAAAAGTTTTTAAAGTTACGATATGGCAGGTCAGCTTGGCCAAGTGGAATATACGTCCTGCGGTATGTGGGAAGTCATGGATGCACCACATACCTAGACAAACACATCTGCAGAAGCTTGAGCTCCGAGTTTTGGAAATCGAGTGGCGGCTGGAGTCACTGTTGTGCATCCGCATCCTGGATAGCATGTTTAGGAAGGTGGTCACACTGCAGGTAAGGAGCATGCAGGCAGAGGAAATGGGTGACTGTCAGACAGTCTAAGAGAACCAGGCCGGCAGTGCAGGAGTCCCCTGAGTCTATCTTGCTTACTAATTGGTTTTCCATTTTGTATACTGGTGAGACAATGGTTCCTCAGGGGAGTGCAGCCAGAGCAAAGTCTGTGGCACCATGGGTGGCTCAACTGCACAGGGGGAAGAAGAGTGAAAGAGCAATAGTGATAGGGGAATAGTCAGCGGATCAGACAGGCATTTCTGCAGAAGCAAACATGACTCCAGGATGGTGTGTTGCCTCCCTGGTGCCAGGGTCAAGGATGTCATGAAGTGGCTGCAAGACATCCTTCTGGGGGAGGGTGAACAGCCAGTGGTCGTGGTCCACATTGGTACCAATGACATAGGCAGGAAGAGGGATGAGGCCTGAAAGCAGACTTTAGGGAGTTAGGAAGGAGATTAAAAAGCAGGACCTCCAAAACAGTTATCTCAGGATTACTCCCAATGCCACGTGCTAGTGAGCATAGGAATAGGAGGATTGATCGATTGAACATGTGGCTGGAGAATTGGTGTCGGAGGGAGGGCATCAGATTTCTGAGACATTGGGACTGGTTCTAGGGCAGGTGGGACCTGGACAAGATGTATGGGCTACACCTTAACAGGACCAGAACTAACATCCTCACAGGGAGATTTGATAGTGCTGTTGGGGAATAGAGAATAGAGAAGTGGCAGAGAAGCTATATGATTACTTTGTGTCTGTCTTCACTGAGGAAGATACAAGAAATCTCGCAGAATTAGAAATCCAAGGGATTAGGGGGAATGAGGAATTGAAGAAATTAGTATTGGTAAGAAGGTTGTATTAGAGAAATTAATGGGGCTGAAGGTTGATAAGTCCCCAGGACCTGATATTCTATATCCCAGATTGTTGAAAGAGGTAGCTATGGGGATAATGGATGCATTGGTGATCAACTTCCAAAATTCCATAGATTCTGGAGTGGTTCCTACAGATTGGAAGATAGCAAATGTCACCCCACTATTTAAGAAGGGAGGGAGAGAGAAAACAGAGAATTACAGACCTGTTAGCCTTACATCAGTCGTTAGGAAAATGCTCAAATCTATTCTAAAGGATGTATAAATGGACACTTGGATGATAATAATCTGATTGGGCATAGCCAACATGGATTTATGAATGGGAAGCCATGTTGGATGAACCTGTTGGAGTTTTTTGAGGATGTTTCTAACAGAATTGATAAAGGGGAGTCGGTGGAGGTGGTATACTTGGATTTTCAACAGGCTATTGATAAAGTCCCCGACAGGAGGTTGGTTAGCAAAATTAAAGCACATGGGATAGGAGGTAATATACTGGCATGGATTAAGGATTGGTTAACAGGCAGAAAACAGAGAGTAGGAATAACCATGTCATTCTATTGTTGGCAGGCTGTGAATAGTGGGGTACCGCAGGGATCAGTGCTTGGGCCCCAGCTGTTTACAATATATAGCAATAATTTGGATGTGGGGACCAAATGTAGTATTTCCAAGTTCGTGAATGACACAAAACTAGGTGGGAATTTGTGTTGTGGGGAAGATGCAAAGCAGCTTCAAGGGGATTTGGAAAGACTTAGTGAGTGGGCAAGAACATGGCAGATGGAATATAATGTGGAAAAATGTGAGGTTATCCACTTTGGTAGAAGGAATAGATGTGCAGAGTATTTCTTAAATGGTAAGAGATTATAAAGTGTAGATGTACAAAGGGACCTGGATGTCCTTGTCAATAAGTCACTGCAAGCTAACATGCAGGTTCAGCAAGCAATTAAGAAGGCTAATGGTTTATTAGCCTTTATCACAAGAGGATTTGAGTACAGGAGTAGTGAAGTCTTGCTTCAATTGTAAAGAACCTTGGTTAGACCGCACCTGGAGTACTGTGTGCAGTTTTGGTCCCCTCACCTTAGGAAGGATATCATTGCCAAAGAGGGAATGCAACAAAAGTTTACCAGACTTGTTTCCGGGATGGTGGGACTGTCCTACAGAGAGATTGGGGAAATTGGGCCTGTATTCTCTAGAGTTTCGAAGAATGAGAGGTGATTTCATTGAAACCTACAAGATACTTAAAGGGATAGAGAGGGTAGATGCAGATAAGATGTTTCTCTTGGTTGGGGAGTCTAGAACCAGGGGACACAATTTCCACATACGGGGAAAGGCACTTAGAACCGAGATGAGGAGAAATGTCTTCACTCAGAGGATTATGAATCTTTGGATTTCTCTACCCCAGAGGGCTGTGGAAGCTCAGTCATTGAGTATGTTTAAAACAGGGATTGACAGATTTCTAAATACAAATGACATAAGGGGGTATGGGTATAGTGGAGGAAAAGGCATTGAAGTGGATGATCAGCCATGATCGTATTGAATGGCGGAGCAAGCTCAATGGGCTGAATGACCTACTCCTGCTCCTAAGTTCCTATGTTCCCTCCCAACCTTCTGTCTCAATTTTACCACTCCTCCTGCTTCCCAGTCTGTCTCCATTGGGCTGATAAAATTCAGCCCATTGTACCTTTGCTAGTACTTTGAAAGAGCTATCCAATTAGTCCCACTCACCCTGCTCTTTCCCCACAGCCACGCAGTTTCCTTTTTGAGTATATATCCAATTCCCTTTTGAAAGTTACCATTGAATTTTCTTCCAACACCCTTTACTTAAAAAATGTTTGTTCCCTACACGAGTAATTCCCATTGCATTGTAATGTGACTATAATGTTCAAGCTTCAGCTTCAGAATACAGCAGTGTAAAGCAAGATATGAACTAAATTTAGAATTGACAATGATACAAATTGAGCAATTTTATTTTAATTTCCATGGGCAGCTTTCCTCATCAAATTTGCATTGCTTTTCATCAAGGATGGAATGTACAATTTATTCTTACTGACCCTAAGTGCTCAGCGAGAGTAGTTCCTGGAATTGATATCGGAGATTGGGCTCAGAGATCTCCAACTTGATTACTTTTTAAAAAAGCTGCGGCTACTACTGGGCCAAATTGATTTATTTTTTTAAATTATCTGCCGTAATAATGAGAAACATGAGGAAGTGACAAGTCACCATGGGATAAGCCATTCCCCAAAAACTGCAAATTGTGGCTATTTGAAGGCTTGGGAGTTATTGCATAGACCTGGTATTTGCTATGCTGTAAATTCTAACTAGTGTTTATACTCCACACAGGCCTCCTCCCACTCTACTTCCTCTAATCCTATCTGCCTATCGTTCTATTCCTTTCTTCCTCATGTATTTATCCAGCTTCCCCTTAAAGCCATCTATGCTATTCACCTCTACTACTCCTTGTGATAGCGGGTTCCACATTCTAACCACTCTCTCTGAATATGAAAGTTTCACGTGAATTCAACAAGAATTTCAATGCCATGTTAAGGAGAGCTTTAGAAATGGGTACGGATGAATGCAATGCATCATAATTTATGGTTTGTTACTGTGCATTGTATATAAGATGTATTGTGGTAGATAACCCATTTTAAACTATAATTTTCAGCAAATTTGGACAATAGTCTGAGAGAAGCACATCAATCAATTTTTTTATTCATCGGATGTGTGCATCACTGGCTAGGTCAGCATTTATTGCTCATCCCTAATTCACCTTGTGGATGTGGTGGTGAGCTGCCCTCTTGAAGACAACTGAATGGCTAGCTAGGCCATTTGAGAGGGAAGTTAAGAGTCAACCACGTTGCCACTTAATTGTATATTTAGGTACAATGCTTTCAAAAGAATGCATTTCCTCCATGTGGGAATGGGGAGGTCTGTTGGGTAGTGTGTGGGTGAGGATTCTGAGGGGTAAATTCTGGGTGGGGACTTTGTAGGTTAATATTACTGCTTTTTCTTTGCGCTATAAAGAGACTGATGTCTTTGAGTCATGCAGATCTGTTTGAGAGGGAGAAGGCTGTTTCGGTGTTGTGGGTTTCTGTTGTACCGTCTTACAGGGGAGATTCCAATTTCTGTAGAACTCTTCCCATTAAAGGCATACTGCTGATCTCTGCTTGTTCCAGGTCCCGTTTACCGGGTAGTGGAGGCACCCCTCCACCGCCTTTGTTCGGCGGAGAGTTTCACCTGTTGACTTTTTTAAAATTAAAATAAAACCACCCAGTTTGTTGCAGCAAAAACATCATCTTCCTTTTCAAAGCCAGTTCAGTGTAATCTGAATCCATGAGCATTGTTTAAGAACCAGCGTTGTGCATGAATTCCATTCCATGATGGCTGGGCTGTCTTCAGCCTCCATGCTCCCATGCGTCATACTAAGCTCCCTCAAATTCTAATAACTAAATTGACAATGCCTCTCTGAGACCATGGGATAGTTAGGGCCATAAAAATAAAATATGACACTAGTGCCGGATAGATGCTTCTGAGAGTGGGTCTGAGGCACATTGTTGGAGCAGAGTTCAAGAGTATTGTCTGTAAAATGTTATGACAGAAACTCACATCTATTCTAACACAGGTATTTACTATTCAAGTACAGATGTCTAATTCAAAGGATTCAGTTATGTATGTTACGACCAGGTGAGAAAGGGGTCTAGGGTTCCCTCTCAGCCTTCACCTGGTCTTACTATAACAGGGTTTAGTTTTAAACACACTTTTTTTTTAGCTTCCCCTTCATGAATCCTTGTTCACTGACATGCAATTATAAGGCAAAGAAACTAGCCAAACAGGTTTTCTTAGGTTTAAAGAAAAAAGGTTGAACTTTATTAAACATAAACTCAAATTCAATTAAAGCCTATGGATACATGACGTGCCCACGCTAGCATGCATACATAATACACACATGCAGATAGAGACAGAAAAGAGCAGAAGAAATAAAGTGGAAATGTTTGAGGCAATATCTGAAGATGGTTTTGGTTACTGTTCTTCGAGCATGGTGTAAAGTCCTTGATTGTAGGTAGATCTTGCTTTTCACTGGGGCCCTGTATTCTTCTTAAACCTTGTTCAATGTAGGAGACTTTTCTCTCTTAGGTTCATGTGTCTTCAGTGGGTCCAGAGGCTTGTGAGAAAGAAATGGGAGCAGACAGGAGAGGTCTTCTCACTCCAGGAGCAAATAGTCTTTGAGTTCAAACTCTTAGTACAATTCAGAAAAAACCCAGGTCGCCAAGCGTGTTAGTCATGTGACTAGCTGGTCTGACCACGTCTGTTTGTGGTTTCTCTTGTCTTAGCCGACCCTGGAATGTCTCTTCTTACACAAAATACCTGGTGCTCAAAGTCCATTGTGGGTTAAATTGGAGTAGGGAATAGCCCCTTCGTCCCACCATACCTGTTAGTATGCAAATGTTTTTTCCAGCCACAGCTGATCTGTTTAACAAGTCCTTTCTTCACTCTAGCAACAATTTAAAATGAATGTTCATATGACAAAATTAATATACTGCCTTGGCAGGTGGGGTGGGGGGGGCGGGGGGTTGGTGGGGGTGTCTGCATGACATGGATGATAAATATTACAGGTAATTTTTTATTGTTTGATATTATTTTTAACATTGGTATTCCCTCATGTCAGCCAGTAAAATAAATCTCTGTATGACTCCTGGCCTAATCACAAAGCAATTGTATCCATATGCCACATTGCCAGTTAGAAGAAAATGGAAAACTCAATGTGGGACTTGGTCAGAATTTATATTTCCATAAACTGTTCAGATTGAAACTGTCCCAAAATGATTCAAGGAAGAGATCTCAGGAAAACAAAGCTATTGATTTTAAACTGCTCAAGCTTTGTTCTTGTAGCTTATAATTAGGGCCCTACCAAATTTATGGTCAAATTTTACAAATTTCACAATGTTATGAAAGTGATTCTATTCTGTTAAAAATAATTTTTTAGAAAAGGAATTTATAATTAAGCTAAATAAATGTTTTTTTTTTATCAAGGGGACAGTGAGGGCTGAATGGCAACAGTGTTGCTGTTTGTCATCTGGCTTGGGCTAGACTGAGAGAAGAAGCCATGGCAACAGGGGCAGAAATTGACAAGCACTCCTCTGATTGGATAAGCCCAGTAGCAACAGAGAATATCTGGATGGGCAGAGAACTTCCAAGATGTTTTGGTTGTTTGTCAGTGCGTGTATGTGATACATTCTGGAAGATTACAAAAGTCAAGTGCTGCTAAAGTCTCAAAGAAGGACGGAAAAAGGAGAGAATTTCTAGGAAGAGCAGAAGACCACAACCCAGCTCGTTTTCTCACAATTCCCTAAAAGACTCGGTGAAGTTTCGTGTGTCATTTCGTCTGGTTCCTGCATTTCAAGAAGGCCTGCTATATTGCTTTTCAACGCTGCCGAAGAGAGCTAATTCTGGAAGATTCTTTAACAGTTGCTCGGAGGTTGGACTGTGTGCTGGTTTGGTGCAATGGGTTTCACCTACTATGTTTTCCAGGGGTGGTCAAGTGATCTGCCCGAGTGTGTTTCTTTTTGTCTGTAATCGAGCTCTGACTTAAAAATCCTTTTTTTTTAAACTTTTTTTCGGTTAGCCGGAATTACATATATATATATATATATATATATATGTATGTGTGTGAAGGGACTAAGGTAAGAAGGGACTTTAAAAATTGGTTAAGGTAGAAAAGGGGACTTTTTAACATTTAATATTAGATTTTTAAAAATTTGATCTATGTGATATTGTTTACACTTATTACTAATTAAGACTTGTTTATAATAAACTGTTAATTTTGTTGTCCAGTAAGGAAAACTGGTTAGTGTTTTCTATTCTGGGGAAAAATAATGCATCAAATTGACTATTTTCCACAAGTGGGGTAAAATTTACAGAATATGTTGTGACCTGTGGAGAAGTGGGACTGAATTAACAGTGCACCCCTCCTGCCTCAGTCGTAACAATGGTCACAGCATTATAAGAATCATGAATTTAAATCGTAAATTTCACGGTGTCTCAACAAACCATGAAAATGATCTATTTGAAACAAAAGAAAGACAAGGGAGATTTCAGGTTTCAAATGGCATTTATTGTATATTGTAAAAAGCTGCCTATAAACAGGTTACATTCTTTACTCCCTAAGTCAGTGGTTGAATGTGAGTGTGCAGCAACCTGCAACTGTGTCTATCTTCAATCCCTGTCTCTGTGCTATGAATACGTGCCCATGTTTAGACACAGCTCTCTCCATGTCCAGAGTTTGTTGGAATTATCAGACAGTGCAGTGCTAGCCTTGCAAGGTGAGGGATTCTGCATTCCACAGAGTTCCAAAACTGCAGCACAGGCAAAGAACAATCTGATTCTTTTGCAATGCTTTTATAAGCAAGAATCTCCAGCCTCCAGTTCTTGTAAAAGCCAGGAATCACATCAAACAAGTTTAAACCTACCACTAACAGGTGCTTTTGTGCAGAGTCAAAGATATGCACAGCTTTCAGAAGGTTGTTGAAACCTTTTTAAGCCACTTTTTCTTCACTGCTTGACTCTTCCCCGTAGCAGTAATATTGTTTGAGCTTCTTTGCCTTGCAAGAAAACACCTGCTGAGCACAGGCATTTCATTCAGCATCATCAGAGTGTTGTTCGTTTGACTGCGTTTCAGCCCAGAACAGTACATCCATTACTTTATTGTAAGCTTTGTAGATTATGACATGTTGAGATTCAAACCAAGTCATTAATTCCGTCACTCGTGTAGCATTCTTGCAAACAAATTGAACCTCCTCATTAAGCTGAGCATTGTTTTGAAGGGTTACAATGTCTGTTAAAACCTATGTTTTTGGTGTCAGTGTGAGCTCTTCTGAGAAGAAATCTGAGTAGTATTTCAGGTGAGCTGCAAGATACTGTACTGCCCAAAACCAAGAATTCTAATGTGTAATTACTGGCTCTGGAGGAAGGGCAATGTTTCATTCCCCAATTCCAGTCATTTCAGCCACATTTGCAATGTATTTTCTGTATCAAAGCTTGCGGCTAGGGCAACGTTTGAAATTTTTTTTCATGTAGCTAACCAGTTTATCGACTTTATCAAACTCGCTTTTCCAAAGCACACTGAGAGTAATTATATGTGCATTACATGTAATACAGAGAGCATTAGGCAATCCACCTTGGAGCACAGGTTTGAAAGATTTTGTCATGTAAGTTACATTATCACTAATGAAAGCAGACACTTTGTTGAAATCTGCACCGTATTTTGAAATGGTTTTGATTATCATTTGGGAAACTGGTGTAATTAACAGCTTCTAAGTGGATGCAGTCTGTGAACACAGTTGTTAGCTTTCCTGACTGTACATCTTCGGCCTTACTAGACATAAAATCAAACAAAACATGCAGCACATAGTTGTCTTGCTCATTGGTGGACTCATCACAAATAATTGCAAAAGTCACACATACGTTAGTCAGAGACTTCA
The DNA here is from genome assembly GCF_036365525.1 of Heterodontus francisci. Taxonomy (NCBI): domain Eukaryota; kingdom Metazoa; phylum Chordata; class Chondrichthyes; order Heterodontiformes; family Heterodontidae; genus Heterodontus; species Heterodontus francisci. The sequence goes on from NC_090389.1 coordinate 24,520,227, forward strand.
TCTCCTCACAATGTGTAGCAAAAACCTTTCGGTAGGTAGTCCTGTCCTATTTTATTTGCACTTGGCAAGCAACCACCATTTTGTACATTACATTGATTAAATATCTGCAGCTTTGGGTGATCAAGTTTTTTCAATGGCATGTTTGTGCTTGCAAAAGCATTCACAGGTCCTATTGTAACTAACTGACGATTTTCTGAGCTCTCTGTCGACTTCTTAAAAAGAGATGAAATTGTTGCTTGTTTTTTGCATGTTCGTTTTCCAGTAGTGTGGTGTTGGATGCTCTCTTTCTGCTCCGATGGCTTTCGGATTCTAAGTGGCGCTGAACCATTGCCCACCGTGTGTGATCTAACGACCCATTGCAGCTTGTACAAAACAGTATTCCACCATCGGTGTGCAGAATTTGCCTTCCAGATTCTTTCACTTGATGTGCTGCAGTAATGGTTGTGGCTGTTTTTCATCTGCACATTCTGGCATTTTCACTTGTCTGCTAATACTTGAGACTGCCTCTCTTAAAACTGCACCAGAAGCTGTTCCTCATCTACCAATCAGCGAGTTGAGCCTTGTGTCAATCAGTAAAATGCACAATGTTTGCAACAGGACCAGAAATCAGTGAGGTGAGCCTTTTGTCAGTGATGAAAAAGCACCACATTTGCAAAATGGCTGATTTCACGGAGAATCCAAAGTTTCATGGACCATTTCGCATTTTTCACGGCCATGAATTTGGTAGGGCCCTTCTTGTAATGTTGACTTGACTCCTCCATGTATTGCAGCCTTGGAATAACCTCCAAACTGTGCACTACCTGGAATGTACAAGTTAACATTAGGTTAATACTGACTACAAACTAGAAATGCATTAGAAAACTATCTGTTTTGTACTTCAGAAGCACAAGTTTATATCTGCAACCTACTTGCAACTTGCATCCACCCCTCCTCCAACTGTGAACTAATTCCACACCATGACCACTATTGGAGCAATTGCAGCCTTGCATTCTGCCTAAACTGTTCACTTCTCTTCAGCTCTACCTCCAGAGCCCCCTTCAAATTCTGAAACTTTATCTAACCTTGAGACTCTTAACTCACTCCTCCTTATGCCTGTCTTACATCATTCCGCATCCCCTGTGAATTGTTGTGGGAATTTTTGCTGTGTTAATGGTGCTTTTTAAGTGGAAGCCATTGCTGTTTACTGAGTGTAGTGTTGTGCTGTGTTCTTAAGTGTTCATTTAAATGACAATCATAGACTTTATAATTAGATTCAACACAAACACTATTTATTGTCGTATTTATCTACATTGCATGATCTCAGGTTCAGGTCTTTTCCTTGCTGGTGTGTGTGTGCTCTCTGTGAGCTATGTGCTGAGTGTGTCTCTCAAAATGATGTCTCCTCCTTTATATATGTCTGATGTCATCAGTTGCATCAGTGGCCTGGTCTCTTAAAATTACGGTTTCTTAACGGTGAAGTCACTACTACACTACATTACATTAACCCCCTTGTTTTAAGTTTTAAAAAATGATCAATTACTCTATAGTTACTTAATCATGCAAAATTATATTGAACAAAACTCAGTTGGACTTTCGCTTGAAAACTTGGAGGGGATAGGTTTCAGGCACGTCACCCTCAATACCAGACTTTTTTCCTGCCTGGCTCCCTTCAACATCGATGCTGGATATAGTCTTTAAATCATACAGGTAATCGATGAGGTCTTGATTATTTTCTCTGGATCTGTGGATCTTGCAGTAACGATCTTGGCTGTGCTTAATTTGGCTGAGCTGCTTCTTGAGTTTCCTAGGTGTGAAGTCTTTTTCATTTTCTTCTGGAATTGTTTCAGCATTAACTTTTTTGAATAAGTTTATGCTCCTCTTCAAAATGTAGTTTCTTCTCTTCACTATAATCATGCTTCCTTTTCTCTGAACTACGGTGAGCACTCTTGTGTCAAATGTTGAGCTAATTTTCAATGTTTTCTTGCAGGAATAGGACTTGGTCTCCTTCTCTTGTCTCGCTATCATTTGTATGCATCCATCAGTCTGCATGCATCTGTATTCCCTGTTTTTGACTCCTGTCTCTATCCCTCAAGCCTTCTGTTGAGTGTGAGTAGGGCTGTGTAGGCATAAATTGTGGCAGTGGATACTTCTTCAAGATGTCATCTTTCGTCAGGTACTTCTGTCCTCTGATGATGTTGATCATGATCAACTTCAATTCACTGGCCGGCCGTTTCAAAACTTAGCAGATTTCCCTTGCTTGAGTTTACATCATGGAACTCAGTCTGGCTTGTGGACCCATGGGAGGATTTGAGAGTAACCTGGATGATCCCTAGGACTGGTAGAGGGGTATCTGATCTGTAGAAGATTTTAGATATCGTCCTGTTTGATCGCAATTTCTGTTTTCTCTGTAACCAGTGGAATGTCGGGGCATTCATTTTGTTGACTGCTTCTGAGTCAATTACTGCAGAGATTGCTGAATTGATTCTGAACACATTGCATATGGGCAGATGTCAGTACTTGTGGTTACATACAAACATACAAATTAGGAGCAGGAGTCGGGCACTCGGCCCTTTGAGCCTTCTTCGTCATTTAACAAGATCATGGCTGAACTGATTGTAATCTCAACTCCACATTCCCGCCTACCCCCGATAACCTTTCATCCCCTTGTTTATCAAGAATCTATCTACCTCTGCCTTAAAAATATTCAAAGATTCTGCTTCCACTGCCTTTTGAGGAAGCAAGTTCCAAAGACTCATGACCCTCTGAGAGAAAAAAATTACTCCCCATCTCTGTCTTAAATGGCCGACCCCTTATTTTTAAACAGTGGCCCCTAGTTCTAGATTCTCCCACAAGGGGAAACATCCTTTCCACATCCACCCTGTCAAGACCCCTCAGGATCATACATGTTTCAATCAAGTTGCCTCTTACTCTTCTAAACTCCAGTGGATTCAAGTCTAGCCTGTCCAACTTTTCCTCGTAAGCCAACCTACCCATTCCAGGTATTAGTCTAGTAAACCTTCTCTGAGCTGCTTCCAACTCATTTAATCCTTCCTTAAATAAGGATACCAATATTGTACACAGTAATCCAGATGTGGTCTCACCAATGCCCTGTATAACTGTAGCATGACCTCCCTACTTTTATATTCAATTGCCTTTGCAATAACATTCTATTCGCTTTCTAATTACTTGCTGTACCTGCATACTAACCTTTTGCGATTCATGCACTAGGACACCCAGATCCCTCTGCATCTCAGAGTTCTGCAATCTTTGACCATTTAGATAATGTGTTTCTTTTTTATTCTTCCTGTCAAAATGGACAATTTCAAATTTTCCCACATTATACTCCATTTGCCAGATCTTTGACCACTCATTTAACCTATCTATATCCCTTTGTAGCCTCTTTATGTCCTCTTCACAACTTACTTTCCTATCTATCTTTGTGTCATCAGCAAATTTAGCAACCATACCTTCGGTCCCTTCATCCAAGTCATTTTATATAAATTGTAAAAAATTGAGGCCCCAGAACTGACCCCTGTGGCACACCACTCGTTACATCTTGCCAACCAGAAAATGACCCATTTATGCCTACTCTCTGTTTCCTATTAGCTAGCCAATCTGCTAACCATGCCAATATGTCACCCCCTACACCATGCACAATTTTGCACAATAACCTTTGATGTGGCACCTTATCAAGTGCCTTCTGGAAATCTAACTATGGTGCATCCACCAATTCTCCTTCATCCACAGCACATATTACTTCAAAGAAGTCCAATAAATTGGTTAGACATGATTTCCCTTTCACAAAACCATGTTGACTCTGCCTGATTGCCTTGAATTTTATTAAGTGCCCTGCTATAACATCTTTAATCATCGCTTCTAACATTTTCCCTGAGACAGATATTAAGCTGACTGGCCTGTAGTTTCCTGCTTTCTGTCTGCCTCCCTTTTTGAATAAAGGAGTTACATTCACTATTTTCCAAACTAATGGAAGCTTCCCCGAATCTAGGGAATTTTGGAAACTTAAAACCAACACATCAGCTATCTCACTAGCCACTTTTAAGACCCTAGGATGAAGTCCATCAGGACCCAGGGACTTGTCAACCTGCAGCTCCAACAGTTTGTTCAGTACCACTTCCCTGGTGATTGTAATTTTCTTGAGTTCCTCCCTCCCTTCCATTTCCTGATTTACAACTATTTCTGGGATGTTACTTCTATCCTCTATAGTTAAGACAGTTGCAAAATACCTGTTCAATTCATCTGCCATCTTCTTATTTTCCATTATTAATTCCCCAGACTCACTTTCTATAGGACCAATGCTCACTTTGTTAACTTTTTTTTTCTTTTTTAATTATCTGTAGAAACTCTTACAGCCCTTTTATGTTTCTAGCTAGCTTTCTCTCATACTCTAATTTTTCCCTCCTTATTAATCTTTGTTGTGAGCAATAAAGCTCTTCTCCTGTGCTGCGAAAATATAATCTTTCTTCTGGAATTCAACCCTATTAATGTCTTCTGCAGGATTCGATCTGCATACTCTTGTGAAATGTTCAATTTTTCTGCAGGCATTACACTTCTTTCCTCTCATGGGGCAAGTTTTGTAGTGAGGATATGCATCACTGCAATGATTCCATGTTCGAACGTAATGTGATTATGATCTGTCTTGGTCTTCTTTGACGTGCCTTGGATCTTTCTCTGGGTTTTTTCTGAGCCCTTGTGTTTGGTGTGTTTCTGTGGTCAAACCAACTTCTTGTAGTACTCACGGATTCTATTGATGAACCTGACCTGGCCTCAGGGAATTCTTGTCTTATGTTACTTGCTCTTTCCCTCCTATGACTTTGACTTGTCTTTCGCTGGCTTTCAGTGTTCTGCCAATAGCGACTAACCTTTGCAAATTTAATGATTTGCCCTCTCTAAGAGCTTGCCTACTTAGTCTTGGTGATTTGAAGGTCATAACGATCTGGGAGATAATTTCTCTCTCCACATCTGTGAAGTTGCAATTCTGGCTCAGACTTCTGAGTCCCGTCACGTAGTGATCAAAGGCCTCACACTTCTCTTGTCATGCCTGCCTGAAGATCTACATTTCATAGTGAGGATTTGCCATCGGTTGAAAATATCTTGTTAGCGCATTCTTTGCTGCGTCATACTCGTTGTCAGTTCCAGTGTCCTTGAGTGTGGCGAAGATGTCGTCGACTTTTGGTCCAGCATAGTGTAGGAGTAACGCTCTCTTTCTTCGGGGTGCACTGATATTGCGTGCCACCATTCGGCATTCGAATCTTGTTAGCCATTTGCTCCAGTGTGGCCGTAGGTTCCTGTCTGTCTCTGCAAAGGCAGGAAAGACTGGCAATTGTTGTGCATGCATGGTGATTGTTTTTTTGCTTAAATCTGGAACAAAATGTTTTATTTTCTGATCCAGCCCTGGTTTTCTCTCTAGTCTGGTCCACATTTTCTTTCTGATCCAGTCCTGGTTTTATCTCAATTGAGTGTGTTTCTCAAAATGGTGTCTCCTCCTTTTTATGTGTCTGATGTCATTTGTTGCAACAATGGCCTGGTCTCTCAAAGATACGGTTTCTTAAACGTGAATTCACCACTAGACTACATTACACTGAGCATTAGGAAAAGTGACCTATTTCTTTCTGCTGTGCAGTGGTCAGTCCTAAGGACTCCAACGTCAGGCATAGCATGTTTAAATGTAGAGGAATGCTCCCTCTACTCCTGATTCAGAAAATGCCTCAGCCCAAAGCTCAGTGATGCACTCTTTATTGCATTGCCCATTTTCCACATCAGTTTATCCCATGACCTCTCTGACAATGCCAGGTTTATGGCTGAAAGTGCTGAATTAGGGGTTAATTTTGTGCCATGATAACATCCCCTAGGAATTGGGTATAAGATTGCCAAAATAGAGGAAATTTTCATCCCAGAACATTGGCAAGATTTGCCTCAGACTCCAGAAGTGGAGTTGAACTGCACTTTAATACTATTTCAAAATAGGTGCAGTGAAAGCTTATTATTAATAACGTGGCTCTTCGAAACCTCTCATTATCAGAATCTCAACGTTTAACAAAATGAGCCTTTGAAAAGTGCTACTTTTCTGATTGCCACAAATTTGCAATAATGAGGTTCAACTGTGTAATTAATTTGCTGTTATTAATTCAAAGGGCTTGCTATACTGACTACATTGGATTTCTTTTAACAGTCAATTAATCTATATTAAGTACTGCAATGACAAATACTTGCGAAATGCTTGCTTCTTGTAACCTTTGAACAAAAATGTGATTAACTATAATCAACTGTCGCTGTCCTTTCTCAGATTATCGTTATAATTTACTTCAATTTTTTTCCAGCTTTCTGCTTGCAGATCTGTATTCAGTTCAAACACTTTGTTGATATTTGATACATTGTATGTACTTGTCACGTTGCAGCTATTGCTGCATACATTTTTGTGTTACGGCAGACTCTTTATCAAACTCTGACTGACAACATGAGCTGACAGTTTTGCTACCCTGTGTCCGAAGAGAGACAAATAATAGCAGGGTTCCCGCATGAAACCAGTGAAATTCTGTCACACAAATGGCTGTCATATTTTTGACTCAAGTATAAGTACGCACAAACTAAGCATCATCAGAATGTCATTTTCACTCATTCCTCAGATGAGAGGTTATGATATAACATTAAGGAAGACTGTGCACATTTTAGAAAGTTGTCCTTTCATATTTCCTTCCCTGAAATTGGTACAGACCACTTGGGTTGAATGGCCTGTTTTTGTGTTGTAAATTCGATGTTTACCTGAAAAAAATTGCAGCTTTCTGTGCTATTATGAGCTATGGTTTTCAATTCTTCCCCCCACCACCCCCACAGAAAGATATGCATTGTGGATTGTGTTGACCCATGTGATGTCCTTACTTGTCATCTTCTGAAGCCTTCAATTTAGTTCTTGTCAACTCCTGAAGACAAGAAGCTTGCAGTGCTGTTAAGAATGAACTTGACATGTCAACATTTGATCGAGAAACGACTTGGCTGCAGTGGTGGGAGGAAGGGTGTGTATTGGGTGAGAAATAGATGGAGTGCTTTAAAATGTATTAGAGTGTAAATGGAAAAGGAAGAAATGTTTGAACTGCAGGTTACGTGCTCAGTGCTTTAATACAGTTCTGGCATCCTTGTCAGATACACAGATAATTGAGAAAGCAGGTTGTTGAACTAATTTGCTATCCTAAATGGCAGCTCGTAGTATGTAAGAAGGATTGAAAAATATTGATAATCTCTTATACTTTCACATCATCTACTTTGGGTGTAATAAGCAAGCCCCTATAACACCATAATAACATGTACCTCAAGGTTTAATTGCAGGCTTTATGAATTATTAAAGTAATCCATTTCCTGTGGAAATAAACAACCTTCACTGTCCTTTAGATCAAACTTATTGATTTGAGATCGAGTCAGTATCCACTATTTGGCTAAAGATAAGAATAATTGTTGTTGGATTCTGAAAGTCTGGTTCAAAGTACGTTGAGGTCTCCTGCTTATAATCCTTTTATATTTTGAAGTCACCTGTGGGCTTAAATTCACATCTAATAGATTTTAATGCATCACCCCATGCCATCAACATCCTGGGAGTTTCCATTGACCAGAAACCTAACTGGACCAGCCATATAAATACTGAGGTTACAAAAGCAAGACAGAAGTTGGGAAATCTGAGACAGGTAACTCACCTTGACTCTCCAAAGCCTGTCCACCATCTACAAGGCACAAATCAGGAGTGCGATGGAATACTCTCCACTTGCCAGGATGGAGGCAGCTCCCACAACACACAAGAAGCTCAACATCATTTAGGACAAAGTAGCCAGCTTGACTGGCACCCCATCCACAACCTTCAACATTCATTTCCTCCACCACCAACGGACAGTGGCAGCAGTATGTACCATTTACAAGATGCACTGCGGCAACTCACCAAGGCTCATTCAACAGCACCTTCCAAACCCATGACCTCTGACATCTAGCAGAACAAGGGCAGCAGACGCATGGGCACAGTACCACCTGCCAGTCTACCTCCAAGCCATGCACCATCTGACTTGGAAATACATCACCGTTCCTTCATTGTCATGGGTCAAAATCCTGGAGTTGTCTCCCTAACAGTAATGTGGGTATACTTACAACACATTGACTGCTGCAGACAACAAAGGTGGTTCACCACCACAATAAGCAATAAGCCTTGCCAGTGATGGTCATGTCCTAAGAATGAAAAAAAAACTGGGTTAACTTGGTTCAGTAGAACTGAAATTTCCAAATTAAAAGTTACTTGTTGGCAATGGCGCTGGGTAGCAATGACTTCCCAAATGGACAACCTAAACAGCCATGTGACATTCTAGATATCTTGTATTTCTATCAAAGAAAGCATCACTCTATTCAGAGTGGGAAGGAGGGTCAATGATGAAGTGAAGAATTTGCCTAACTGGCAGAATCATTTGTGCATCTAAAACTAGTAAGCTTATAGAACATTGTTTATTTTCTTATTGAAGACCTTAATCAAACTGCAGTGAAGTTTGAATGGAGTAACTTGGAAGTCGTAAGTTGCTAATTAACTTGCATCAGTAATTTATGCACTGGCCCTTAATGTTTTTTTAGCAATGTATAATAGTTGATGGGACATTTAGGAGAATGCAGTGTGACTTCTCCTGATGGTGAGTGAGGTGATACTGTATCTAATATTAAACAAAAGCTTTCCTTTAACACAAGAGACTAACATTTTTACGAGATTGCATTGCACAAATCTGAACGTTGATTATCTAGATGTTGAATTGAGCACTAAACATTTTACAGCAAATGTTGTTCATAGAAATTCTGTCATGCTAATTATTGCCTATTAGCCATTTAAAAATAGGAGCATATTTTCCCTTAGTGTTTTATGGAGTTAGATTAAAATGTTGCTTAAAAATACAGATTCTTTTATTTTAATGTTGACTGTTTAAATTTTGTGATTTGATCTTTTAGGTAATGTAGCTGCTAAAACAGATGGGAGTGATCAAAAGAAATAAAATTCCTCTTTTTTTCTCTCTCTTTGGTTTTAGTTTTTTTGTGCTACAGTTTCTTAACCAAGGGGGTAGATGGGCTGTCTGTCTATATTTTCAGTGCCAGGCTGTAACTGGATAAGGGTACACTATGGTATTGCAGTGGACTAGTAATCCAGTAGAATGTGAGTTCAAATTCTACTGGGGCAGATTCAGAATTTGACTTTGCATTTAAATGATTCTGGAAATAAAAAGCTGGTATTGGTGACCACGTGCCATTGGATTGTCACAAAAATGCAACTGATTCACTTAGGGCGGCACAGTGGCGCAGTGGTTAGCACCGCAGCCTCACAGCTCCAGCAACCCAGGTTCAATTCTGGGTACTGCCTGTGTGGAGTTTGCAAGTTCTCCCTGTGTCTGCGTGGGTTTTCTCCGGGTGCTCCGGTTTCCTCCCACAAGCCAAAAGACTTGCAGGTTGGTAGGTAAATTGGCCTTTATAAATTGCCCCTAGTTTAGGTAGGTGGTAGGGAAATATAGGGACAGGTGGGGATGTGGTAAGAATATGGGATTAGTGTAGGATTAGTAAAAATGGGTGGTTGATGGTCGGCACAGACTCGATGGGCCGAAGGGCCTGTTTCAGTGCTGTATCTCTAAACTAAACTAAACATGCCCTTTAGGGGAAGAAAACCTGTTGTCTTTTCCTGGACTGTCCTAGCAAGACATTTAGTTGTATCAAACCTGAAACGGTTACATAGAAAAAAAATAGGAGAAGGAGTAGACCATTTGGCCCATCGGGCCTGCTCCGCCTTTCAAAAAAGATCATGGCTGATCATCTAATTCAGTACTTTGTTCCCGCTTTCTCTCCATATCCCTTGATCCCTTTGACATTAAGAAATATGTCTATCTCCTTGAATATATTTAATGACTTGGCCTCCACTGCCTTCTGCGTTAGAGAATTTCACAGGTTCACCACCCTCTGAGGGAAGAAATTTCTCCTCATCTCGGTTCTAAATGGCATACCCTGTATCCTGAGACTGTGATCTCTGGTTCTGGACTCCCCAGCCATTGGGAACATCCTCCCTGCATCTAGCCAGGGCGGCACAGTGGCGCAGTGGTTAGCACCGCAGCCTCACAGCTCCAGGGACCCGGGTTCGATTCCGGGTACTGCCTGTGTGGCGTTTGCAAGTTCTCCCTGTGTCTGCGTGGGTTTTCTCCGGGTGCTCTGGTTTCCTCCCACAAGCCAAAAGACTTGCAGGTTGATAGGTAAATTGGCCATTATAAATTGTCACTAGTATAGGTAGGTGGTAGGGAAATATAGGGACAGGTGGGGATGTTTGGTAGGAATATGGGATTAGTGTAGGATTAGTATAAATGGGTGGTTGATGGTCGGCACAGACTCGGTGGGCCGAGGGGCCTGTTTCAGTGCTGTATCTCTAATCTAAAAAAAGCCTGTCTAGTCTTGTTAGAATTTTATACGTTTCTGAGATCCCCTCTCATTCTTCTAAACTCTAAGTCAATATAGGTCTTGTCGACCCAAACTCTCCTCAAACGTCAATCCTGCCATCCCAGGAATCAGCCTAGTAAATCTACATTGCACTCCTTCCATGGAAAGAACATTCTTCCTCAGATAAGGAAACCAAAACTGTACACAGTACTCCAGATGTGGTCTCACCAAGGTCCTGTATAACTGCAGTAAGACATCCTTGCTCCTGTACTCAAATCCTCTTGCAATGAAGGCCAACATACCATTTGCCTTCCTAACTGCTTGCTGCTCCTGAATGCTTGCTTTCAGCCACTGGTATACAAGGATACCCAGGTCTCGTTGCACCTCCCCCTTTCCCAATCTATCACCATTCAGATAATAATCTGCCTTTCTGTTTTTCCAACCAAAGTGGATAACCTCACATTTATCCACGTAATACTGCAACTGCCATGCCCACTCACCCAACTTGTCCAAATTACATTGGAGCCTCTTTGCATCCTCCTCACAGCTCACATTCCCCCCCAGCTTTGTGTCGTCTGCAAACTTGGAAATGTTACATTTAGTTCCCTCACTAAAGTCATTAAAATATATTGTGAATAGCTGTGGCCCAAGCACTGATCCCTGCGGTACCGCACTAGTCACTGCCTGCCACCCGGAAAAAGACCCGTTGATTCCTACTCTCTGTTTTGTGTCTGTCAACCAATTCTCAATCCATGCCAGTATCTTACCCCCAATGTGTTTTAATTTTGTATACTGACTTCTTATGTGGGACCTTATCAAAAGCCTTCTGAAAATCCAAATACACCACATCCACTGGTTCTCCCTTATCTATTCTACTAGTTACATCCTCAAAACACTCGAGTAGATTTGTTAAGCATGATTTCCCTTTCATAAACTCATGCTGACTTTGTCCAATCCTGTTTATGCTTTCCAGGTGTTCTGCTATCACATCCTATATTATAGACTCTAGCATTTTCCCCACTACTGATGTAAGGCTCATTGGTCTGTAATTCCCTGTTTTTTCTCTCCCTCCTTTTTTAAATAATGACGTTATATTTGCCACCCTCCATAGGAACTGCTCCAGAGTCTATAGAATTTTGGAAGATGACCCCCAATGCATCCACTATTTCCAGGGCCACTTCCTTTAGTACTCTGGGATATAGATTATCAGGCCCTGGAGATTTGACAGCCTTTAACCCCATTAATTTCCCTGGCACTTTTTTTTACTAATACTGATTTCCTTCAGTTCCTCCCTCTCATTAGGTTCAAGAAGGCAGCCCAACATGATCATCTCAGGACAAATAGGGATGGATTTAAAAAATGCCAGCCTTGCCACTAACACCCCCATCCAGAGAATTAGTATTAAACAGATTGGGTAGACTTGTGCTTTGGTTGTTGAAGTTGTTGAGATGACTTCTACCCCTCCCAACACCTTTTCAGATCAAATTGCAAGAGAATATTGTTACAGTGGAACACACACACACACAAAATCACATTGACTTCAATCAGTTCTTGTTACCTGCAGCAAAATCATTTTCCATTGTTAATGAAGTAATGTGCTTCTCTGAACAATGGCATTGCTTTGAATTGAACAATTTTTCATCTTTTGCAACTTCCGTCAATGCCCAGAGCTCCAGGTTAGGCAGAGCTTGGTGTAAAATGAGCAATGCTATTGTTACGCAGTTTGAACAAGGAATCCTGAAGCTCAGAATTCCCTCTTATTCTCAATCACCCTTGAACTAGAAGCTGTTTTCCAAATTGATAATTTGTGAAAAGAAAGCAGGCAGTTTACACCTGGAATTTTCCTTGTGGCTTCTCCCATTCAGCCACTGGAACTTTAACGTCAGATTAGTGGAGCCCCTGTGTGTGCTGCTAATCTGAAGTTAGCAGCAAGGTTAAGCGGGCAATTGGGAAACTCCCCACCCCTAAGGAAATTCCTCCCATTTGTATTTCAGAATGATGCCCTCTGTGAACTGCAGTGAGATATCTCAAACTAATTTTGCACTGATCCCTTAAAGGTTGGTAGACAGAGAAGACTTGGAACCTATCGGGCTCCCTGGGAAGACCCCAGAGGTCAAAGGGCAATATGCAAACCCATTCTTCCACACAATCCTCCCCCTCCCCCAGGTGCTGTTGAGCATGTGGGCCTAGGCTATATTTTGATATCTAATCCTAATGGGAAAGCTTGCACTCGCCTTGTGAATAAAGGGTGAATGCCAGGAAGAAAAACTAAAGTCAGGAAATGTTTCACGTTAAGCAGCAATAAGAGTCACAAATCTTAGGCAGGGAAATGAAAAATCAAAATAAAATCGGTAGAGCAAAATAGCAGCCACATGGAAGAGCAGCATTGAAGTGTTTTTGCTTTGAGTTAAGATGGGAGTTTTGATACCTTTAGTAGTGCAGGGTTAATATTTCAGTATTAAAAGTATCCCTGATGGTTGAGTAACATTACTACTCTGGTATTAACTTTCCGAGGTCTGAGAATGAGCTACATGTGACCTCATTAAAGATTGATTAATGAATATACTAGTGTTTTAGAGGCCACTTTTGACATGGGAAATGCAACCTTTGTTACAATTGACTTATTTTTGGAAAGCTTTTGACAAGATTCTACACTGACGATTAATGGCTTAGATAATTAGTCACAAAAAAGGAGGTAGAGCATGGTAATGGTAGAAAATTGACTTGAAAACAGTGGCCGGAGCCCGATGTTCAGCACCTCAAGTACTGCAGAGCCAAGACAGCTCTCTGGGGCTGATGAGCATGGAAATCCTGAGGAGCCAGGGTCCTGGTGGAATCATACCTTAAAGCCAATCTCCCAGACTCCTCCATCTCCATCCCTAGGTAGACGGAGCGAAGCAATCTCAAAACTAACTGATCGGATCAAAGCTCTGCAGTCCTGCCAAATCCAGTCGTGAATGATGGTGGACAATTAAACAATTAACCGGAGGAGTTGGCTCCATGAATATCCCCATCCTGAATGATGGGAGAGCCAGTACATCAGTGCAAATGACAAGACTAAAGCATTTGCAACCATCCTCAGCCTGAAATGTCAAGTGGATGATCCATCTCGGCCTCTCCTGAGGTGCCAGTCTCCAGCCAATTCGATTCACTCCATGTGATATCAAGAAAGGGCAAAGGCTGTGGGCCCCGATAATATCCAGGCTGTAGTACTGAAGACGTGCTCCAGAACTAGCTGTGCCCCTACCCTAGCTGTTCCAGTACAGCTATAACCTGACAATGTGGAAAATTGCCCACAAAAAACAGGACAAATCAAATCTGGCCAATTATCAGCAAAGTGATGGAAGGCGTCATCGACAGTGCTATGAAGCACCGCTTAAACTGCAAAAACCTGCTCACCGATGCTCAGTTTGGGTTCTGCCAGGGCCACTCAGCTCCTGACCTCATTACAGCCTTCATCCAAACATGGACAAGAGAGCTGAAATCAAGAGGTGAGGTGAGAGTGATTGCCCTGGATATCAAGGCAGAATCTGACCGAGTGTGGCATCAAAGAGTTCTAGAAAAACTGGAGTCAATGGGAATCAGGGGAAAACTCCCCACTGGTTGGAGTCATACCTAACACAAAGGAAGATGGTTGTGGTTGTTGGAGGCCAAACATCTCAATCCCAGGACATCACTGCAGGAGTTCCTCAGGGTAGTGTCCTAGGCCCAACCATTTTCAACTGTTTCATCAATGAACCTCCTTCCATCATAATGTCAGAAGTGGGGATGTTCGTTGGTAATTGCATGGTATTCAGTCCCATTTGTAACTCCTGAGATATTGAAGCAGTCCAAGCCTGTATGCTACAAGACCTGGCTTGAGCTGATAAGTGGCAAGTAATATTCACACCACACAAGTGACCATCCACAGCAAGAGAGTTTAAACAACTACCCTTGACATTCAACAGCATTACTATTTCTGTATCCCCCACAATCAACATTTTGGAGGTTACCATTGACCAGAAAATCAACTGGACCAGCCATATAAATACTGTGGCGACAAGAGCAGGTTCAAGGCTTGGAATTTTGTGGGGAATAACTCACCTCCTGACTCCCCAAAGCCTGTCCACCATCTGCAAGGCACATGTCAGCAGTGTGATGGAATATTCTCCAACTGCCTGGATGAGTACAGCTCCAACAACACTCAAAATGCTCAACATCATCCAGGACAAAGCAGCCGGCTTGATTAGCATCCCATCCACCACCTTAAATATTCACTCTCTCCACCATCAATGCACGGTGGCAGCTGTCTGTACCATCTACAAAATGATGTAGCACTCACCAAGGCTTCTTCGAAAGCACCTTTCAAACCCACAACCTCTACCACATAGAAGGACAAGGGCAGCAGATACAGAGGAACATCATCACCTGCATTTCCCTTCCAGGTCACACACCATCCTGACTTACAACTACATTGCCGTTCCTTCACTGTTGCTGCGTCAAAATCCTGGAACTGCTCCATTGACAGTACTGTGGGTGTACCTACATCACATGGACTGCAGTGGTTCAAGATGGCGGCTCATCACCACCACCTCAAGGGCAATTAGGATTGTCAATAAGTACTGGCCTTGCCAGTGATACCCACATCTCAGGAACTAAAATAAACTGCACTACAACCATATTAACTACCCCATTCTAAATGGGGCACACCGCGGTTCGATCTTTGACATGCTTTGCTATCTTCAGATGAAGTGGTGACGGTGTGAATCGTTTTGCAGTTTCCAATAGCATTGCGTGAATTCGACAAGAAAGACAATTTTATGAGGAGACAACAAAGAACACCTGAGCTGTTTTATTCTGCATTTGTGTCACTACTCTAGCATCTGCATTTATCAATCCAGCCACACCCAGTTGGACATGTCAGAGGAGATCAGCCTTCATCTCACGAGAGGATGTTGAGAGTTAATTTCAACTTTAGTGGGAGTGCAAAATTGGGAGTTTGGCAGATCAACTGTCCATTACACATACTGCTTGATTTTGCTTCCTTTTGAAGTAATTGGATAACAGATGGCTGATCTAATACCTGTTTTTCCCAGACCAAAACTGAATTTTACCTTTGTTCAAGTTAGACAGTTGAAGGCTCCTCTTGTAGCGGTGGAAGTTACCACGCCCTTAAAGTTTTTATGTTGGATGGTCCTTTGAGGCCATTGCAGAGGACAGCTAGCAGACCAAACAGTTGACTGTGCCAATCCAGTGACTGTTGCATGAGGCAACATTCTCATCACTTTTCCAAGGAACTGATAGATCAGGTCTAGCGGTTCAGGTCTGTGACCTTTCATCAGCCTGCTGAAAGGTCACAGACCTGAAACGTTAACTTTTTTTTCTCTTCACAGATATTGCCTGATCTGAGTATTTCCAACATTTTCTGTTTTTATTTCAGATTTCCAGGATCCACACTATTTTTCTTGAGATAAATCAAGTTGACAGGTCACAGACTGAATGATAGGGTTCCCTGGAGTTCAGAGCATTGTAGATTCAGCCCATGTGGACATAAAGGGTCATCATCTCAACCAAATGGCCTACAACAGTGACCACTGTTTAAAAAAAACTTAATTGCCTATAAAGAGCTTTGTGATGTCCTGATGTCTTGAAAGGTGCTATAGAAATGCAATTTTATTGTTTATTTCTTATGGACAGAAAGGACCTCTAAACAATGTTCAGATCTCTGACCACAAACATCACGAGTACTACAATTTAAATATAATTCACCAGCTTTAAAGCACTTGGGACATCCTAGGATGTCAAGGGTGCTATATGAATGCAAGTTTGCTCTTTCTTTCTATAATGCACATTGATGTTCATTTGTCTAAGCTGCAGCCAGAAGCCTTTATTATACTGCAGGCTATGGTAGCTATCTTCCTTCAGACTGAACAAACAATGGTTGGATGGTTGCTGGAGCCCAGGGAATCCTCTGCACTCATGGCTGCTGACTGCACTAAGAAAATTGCAAACATAGCAGACAGAGGTGCAATGAGGATCATTCCTCAATGTTTAAACATACCAGAGGCAGGTTGAAATGTAGGTTCTGCTGTTTGGACTGTTAATGTGAGGTATTTTGCTCATTCCAGCAAAGGAGACCCAGAATATAACAATCTGTTGTGTGCAGCTTAACTTTGCAAAATGAAGAGGAATCAGCAAACAGCATGACTAGGAGAAGGCCTATGTTTTAAAAAAAAATTATTATTCATTCTCAGGATATGGGCATCGCTGGTAAGGCCAGAATTTATTGTTCATCCTAGCCTAGTAGATGGTGGTGGTGAGCCACCTTCTTGAACTGTTGCTGTCTGTGTGTTGAAGGTACTCCTACAGTGTTGTTAGAGAGGGAGTTGCAGGAATTTGACCAAGTGACAATGAAGGTTCAGTGATATATTTCCAAGCCAGGATGGTGAGTGACTTGGAGGAGAACTTGGAGGCGATGCTGTTACCATGCACTTGCTGCGCTTGACCTTTCACATGGTGGAGGTCACACATTTGGGAGGTGCTGTTGAAGTAGCATGTTTGTGCAGAAACTGAGGAGGAGAAGAAGGAAATGGAGGAAGTGAAGATGTAGTCCAGAAGAACAGGGGCGGCACAGTGGCGCAGTGGTTAGCACAGCAGCCTCACAGCTCCAGCGACCCGGGTTCAATTCCGGGTACTGCCTGTGTGGAGTTTGCAAGTTCTCCCTGTGTCTGCGTGGGTTTCCTCCGGGTGCTCCGGGTTCCTCCCACAAGCCAAATACTTGCAGGTTGATAGGTAAATTGGCCATTAGCAATTGCCCCTAGTATAGGTAGGTGGTTGGGAAATATAAGGACAGGTGGGGATATGTGGTAGGAATATGGAATTAGTGTGGGATTAGTATAGATGGGTGGTTGATGGTCGGCACAGACTCGGTGGGCCGAAGGGCTGTATCTCTAAAACTAAAAAAACTAAACTAAACAGTATTTTCAGGGAAGCTAGATGAGAGAGAAATGAATAGAAGGTTATGCTGATAGGATGGGAGGAAGCTCATATGGAGCGTAAACACAATCGTTAACCAATTGGCCTATTTTTGTGCTGTAAATTCTATGATTTGGTAACTGCTTCCAGTAATTGCCACGTCCGATCATTATCTTTTAACTTTTCTTTAAGAAATGGACCTATTTTTGAAATAGAAATGTTACAAATTTGAATATTCACAAGCAAACCCAAAATGGCTCAAGTGGGGTGTCATTCCATTGGCAGTCATTGCTGATTAGTGTTTCCCCATGTTTTGAATGTCTCCTATAGCCAGGTTTATGATGCAAAAGATATTATTTAAATTACCATTGATGAGTAAAACATTTCATGTGTGACCTTCATCTCACAGCCTACAAGGAACTAAGCATTGAACTACATAGTTTTATTATAGTATTGAAAAGAATTTATGACACATTGAAGGATGAGATGGCTTTTAGATTGTTTGTTATCCAAAATTCCGCGATGATGGGATATATTTGGATCCTGACTCGTGGCAGACCGGGATTCAGACAATGCTTGCTCAGTTCATCAACAGAATTGTACGCGTGAAGTTTTTTTGTTTGAGTCAGTTTGCAACAGTAAAGGAATTACACTTGATAATATGGGAGATTTGAAAGTTAGCTGTGTGAACTGTATGCTTCAGAGAAAAGCAATTTGACTTTAATTTGGCATTGATCGTACAGTGAGAATTTGACAAAGGACACAGTGGGCACAATTATTTTGCTAACCTTAGTAATCTCACCAGATACCAATTGATTCAGGATGCCCTTGAATAGGGAAGATGACTACCATCACAGTTTGATAAAGCAGGCATTATAAAGTATTGTGTAATGAATAGTAACCACATGTTTGGATTTACAAGATCAGTGTTAGTCCAGTAGCATTAGCCTGTACCCACAATGAATTGATTTGACTTAAGTTTTCTAATCATACATGGCTCTCCTTTAATTGTTTGGTAAATCAGATCTTGCTGACTACAACAACGACTTGTATTCATGTAGCTTCTTTAACATCATAAAATGTCCCAAGGTGCTTCACTAAGGCATTATAAAACGAGATATGACACCGAGCCACACAAGCAGATATTAGGGCAGATGGCAAAATGCTTGGTTAAAGAGGAAGGTTTTAAGAGTGTCTTAAAGGAAGAAAGTGAGGTAGAGAGGTTTGGGGTTGGGGAATTTAGGGAGGAGCTAGGCAGATGAAGACAAGGCCACCAATGATGCAGCAATTAAAATTGGGGATGCTCATTTTGCGTTTTATGTAGTGCCTTCCACGAGCTCGGACCACCCAAAGTGCTTTAAAAGAAACTAACTATTTTGTTTTGAAGTGTTTTCTCCGTGTAATGTAGGAAATGCAGCAGCCAATTTGCACACAGCAAGGCCCACAAACAGCAATGTGATGACCTGACAATTAGCTTCAGTGATGGTGGTGAGGGATAAATATTGGCCAGGACACATGCAAGAACTCCCCTGCTCTTCTTTGAGCTAATGTCATAGATTTTTATTTATATTCAACTGAAAAGGTAGACAGGGCCTCAATTTAACATCTCATCCGAAAGACTGATTTAAAGGCCTCTGAACTTCCCCCTCACTCCTCGTGCTTCCATGCCCAAAATTGCCCTCTCCTCAGAGGAGGATTAGGTGATATCCCTCCCTCCCTCTTCTCCCTTTCATCTCTCTTCCCTGCAGCAGCTGGTGCCAGTTATGGTAAAACTTCTCCTGCATAAGGGTGGTGGAAGCAGAGACAATCAATGACTTCAAGAGGAAGTTGGATGGTCACCTGAGAGAAATAGAGTCGCAGGGCTATGGGGATCGAGCCGGGGAGTGGGGCTGACTGCATAGCTCCATGGAGAGGTGGCATGGGCTTGGTGGGCCAAATGGCCTCCTTCTCTGCCATAAATGATTCTTTGACTCGATGGCATAACTGGCACAAGCAGATAGAAAAGGGACAAATGTTAAAAACAGGAATCTGAGAGAAAGCACATGCCACTCAAAAGCTGGGCTAGTAGCCACTGTACACGAAGATGGGGGCATGCAGCCTGTTTGGTTTTTGTTGCTTACCTTATTAATGGGACATGGCAGTAATGCATATTACCCATTTAAAAACATGGGCTGGCCTTTACACCTGGAAAGTGCATGCATATTTACCTACTTTCTAAGAGATGCTGCAAGCAAGTTTGCAATGAATTGCTGTTAAGTTGCACTATAAGGCAACATCATAACAGTCAGCACGAGGTGACTGTAGTGTTTTGAAACTGCAATTGCACTGTACATTGTGTACTCTAGAGGCTGCTGTAGAACGCAGATGCTAGCAAAGGGAAAATGAAAGTAAAACAATAAAGAAGAAGCCTTTATGTTCAACAGCCTGCTGCTCTGTTTCATCATGCTGTTTCAGTCTAAGCCTCACATCTTATACTAAACTTTGCTAAACCTCACTCCAGTCCCAAGGACATCACAATGGCAATGAGGTAAAAAAAAAAATGGCTGGTGAGGAACCGGAACTTCAATGCCTCCGTGACCCTGACATTTTTTGCAGAGGTGTGTAAAAATAATAGGGTAATTATATTAGGTGATTTCAACTTTCCCAACATTAATTGGGATAGTCATCGTGTTAAGGGCTTAGATGGAGTGGAGTTCTTAAAATGTATACAGGAGAACCTTTTAACTCAGTATGTAGAGGATCCAACAAGGGAGGGTACAGTGCTGGACCGAATTCTGGGGAATGAAGTCGGACGGGTGGTTGATGTGTTGGTGGGGGAGCATTTTGGTGATAGCGACCACAACATGGTACAATTTAAGCTTGTCATGGAGAAAGAAATAGACAAGTTGCAAAAAAAGGTTTTGGATTGAGGGAGAGCGAATTTTTAGTAAAATAAGGCAGGATCTGGCCAAGGTAGACTGGAAAGAGTTACTTGTCGGGAAATCCACAGAAGAGCAGTGGGGGGGGGGCATTCAAAAAGGAAATGGGGAGGGTACAGGCCCAACATGTTCCCTCTAGGGTAATAGGTAGGAGCAACAAGCCCAGAGAACCATGGATGACCAGAAACATTCAGGGTACAATGAGAAGGAAAAGAGAGGCTTTCAGCAAATACAAGGAGAGCAAATCAATGCAAGCATTAGTGGAGTACAGAAAGTGTAGGATGGAGCTTAAGAAAGCAATTAGGAGAGCAAAGAGGGGATATGAGAAAGCTCTGGCTGGTAAAAGTAGGGAAATCCCAAGATATTCTAAAAGCATATCAATGGGAAGAGGATAACCAGGGAAAGAATAGGACCTATTAGGGACCAAGAGGGAAATTTGTGGGTGGAGCCAGAGGACATTGGTAGGGTGTTGAACGAATACTTCACATCGGTCTTCACCCAAGAGAATGAGGATGTAGATATGGAACTTAGAGAGAGAGACTGTGAGGTTCTTGAGCAAATTGTCATAGGAAGTGACAAGGTATTGGAGGTTTTGGGAGGCTTAAAAGTGGACAAATCTCCAGTTCCCAGGATGTTGTGGAGGCGAGGGTGGAGATTGCAGGGGCTCTGACCCTAATTTTTAATTCTTCTCTGGCCACAGGGGAGGTGCCAGAGGACTGGAGAACAGCTGCTTTGGTGTTTTTTATTTTAGAGATACAGCACTGAAACAGGCCCTTTGGCCCACCAAGTCTGTGCTGACCATCAACCACCCATTTATACTAATTGCCATTAATCCCATATTCCTACCACATCCCCCCCTACCTATACTAGGGGCAATTTATAATGGCCAATTTACCTATCAACCTGCAAGTCTTTGGCAGGAAACCGGAGCGCCCGACAAAAACCCACGCAGTCACAGGGAGAACTTGCAAACTCCGCACAGGCAGTACCCAGAATTGAACCCGGGTCGCTGGAGCTGTGAGGTTGCGGTGCTAACCACTGCACCACTGTGCTACCCACTATTTAAGCTAATGTGGTCCCACTATTTAAGAAAAGTTGTAGAGATAAGCCAGGGAACTACAGACCAGTGAGTCTCACGTCAGTGGTCGGGAAACTATTGGAGAAAATTCTGAAGGAAAGAATCTATCTCCACTTGGAGAAGCAAAATTTGATTAGGAATAGTCAGTAGGGCTTTGTCAGAGGGAGGTCATGCCCAACAAATTTGATTGAATTTTTTGAGCATGTGACCAGGTGAGTAGATGAGGGTAGTGCAGTTGATTTAGTTTACATGGATTTCAGCAAAGCCTTTGACAAGGTCCCACATGGGAGACTTATCAAGAAAGCAAATGCACATGGGATACAGGGTAACTTGATAAGGTGGATTCAAAATTGGCTTAGCTGTAGGAGACAGAGAGTGATGACAGACAGCTGTTTTAGTGACTGGAAGTTAGTGTCCAGTGGCGTACCACAGAGATCTGTGCTGGGTCCCCTATTGTTTGTCATTTATATAAACGACATAGATGACGCAAAGATTGGCCGAGTGGTTAACAGTGAGGTGGAGTGTCTTAGGTTACAGGAAGATATAGATGGGATGGTCAAATGGGCAGAAAAGCGGCAGATGGAATTTAATGCTGAAAAGTGTGAGGTGATACACTTTGGAAGGAGTAATGTGACTCCTTCAATGAATGGCCTGACACTGGGAAGTTCCGAGGAACAAAGGGACCTTGGCGTGTTTGTCCATAGATCTCTGAAGGCAGAAGGGCAGGTTAATAGGGTGGTGAAAAAGGCATATGGGACACTTGCCTTTATCAATCGAGGCATAGATTACAAAAGCAGGGAGGTCATGTTGGAGTTGTACAGAACTTTGGTAAGGCCACAGCTGGAGTACTGTGTCCAATTCTGGTCGCCACATTATAGGAAGGATGTGATTGCATTGGAGGGGGTGCAGAGACAGTTCACCAGGATGTTGCCTGGGATGGAACATTTAAGCTATGAAGAGAGGTTGGATAGGCTTGGGTTGTTTTCACTGGAGCAGAGAAGACTGAGGGGTGACCTGATCGAGATGTACAAGATTATGAGGGACATGGACAGGGTGGATAGGGAGCAGCTGTTCCCCTTAGTTGAAGGGTCAGTTACGAGGGGTCACAAGTTTAAGGTGAGGGGTGGGAGGTTTAAGGGGGATTTGAGGAAGAACGTTTTTACCCAGAGGGTGGTGACAGTCTGGAATGCACTGCCTGGGAGGGTGGTAGAGGCAGGTTGCTTCACATCCTTTAAAAAGTACCTGGATGAGCACTTGGCACTTCATAACATTCAAGGCTATGGGCCAAGTGCTGGCAAATGGGATTAGGTAGACAGGTCAGGTGTCTTTAATGCATCGGTGCAGACTCGATGGGCCGAAGGGCCTCTTCTGCACTGTATTATTCTGTGATTCTGTGATTATTGAGAAAGTAGGGGATGAGCCTATCCCTTGGGTCTTACCTATACAAGTCGTCAAGAAATTCAAGGGTGAGAACCAGATTCAAATCTGCATTGATGTGCGATCACCAAACCAAACCATACAACGAGAAAGACACTTGACACTGACAACTGATGATATCATAGAGAAAGTGAATGGTGCTAAACACTTCACCAAACTTACCCTCTATGCAGGATATCATCAAATCAATCATGCAAAAAAAACTGAGATGTCATACTGTATTCTCTACTCACATCAGACTTTTTCAATACAAGAGGCTCAACTGAGTCAGCTCAGCAGCTGAGGTATTTCAGCACTTGATTCAATCTGCACTTCAAGGACTTGAAGGCACTTTGAACATCAGTGATGACATTCTCATCTAGGGCCACACTGAAAAGGAACTTGAGACATATCTACATGCATGCCTACAATGTGTCAGAGAATGTAACCTCACCTTGAACAAAGACAAGCGCTTGTTCAAGAAAAGCAGGTGTTCAGTGGTGAAGGAGTATCACCAGATCCATGGAAAGTTGAAGCCATTGCAGATGCTGTGGATCCTTCAAATGTGCAGGAAATCCAAAGTCTGCTCGGACTCATCATGTACTGCAGTCGTTTCATTCCTGACCTTGCTATGCTGTCTGCCCCCCATGCAATCTAACAAAGGAGACGACCAATTGGGAATGGACTAAATCACACAAACAGGCAATACACCAGATTAAACGATGTGTGTCATCAAGTTGCACAAATGCCTATTTTGACCCTGAGAAAACCACCTAGTTAGTCATAGATGCAAACCCAGTTGGCTTAGGTGCAGTTCTTGTACAGTTCTTGGGCCTCATCAATCATTGCAATGGCAAGCAAATTGTTAATACCCATAGAGCAACATTATTTGCAAACAGAGAGAGAAGCACTCTCAATCACATGGAGTATTTTACACTTTCATCTCTATTTATATGGAAGCGAATTTAAAGTAATAACCGATCATAGACCACTAGTGAGCTTGTTCAACAATCCACATAGCAAACCATCCACTCGAATAGAACTTTGTATACTCAAACTACAAGAGTACGATTTCCATGTTGAATATCAGCCAGACAAGCTCAACCCACTGGACCACCTTCCGTGCCATCTGTTGCCGATAATCAGTCCAACTAGTTGTGAGGAAAAAGTTACTGAACAACATCTTAACTATGTAAGCCTAAATGCGATGCAAAAGTCACTATAACTAGCTGACATCAAAGCAGTAACAGAACAAGATGAGGCTTTGTAATCACATATGAAGGCTATAGAATCACAAAACTGCAAAGACGTGATCGAGAAAGCATCTACAAACAAAATCACTCATAAACTACAAGGTCTTCACAATGAGTGAAATGAGCTCACTGTTACAACCACATCTGATCTTGTATTACACAACATCTGTATTGTCATTCCACGCTCATTGAGGGAATATGTTGTTGATATAGCACATGAAGGACACCAGGGAATAGTCAAAACCAAACAACTCTTCAGGGAAAAGGTATGGTTCCCAGGAATTGACCTCATGGTAGTGCATAAAGTCAATGTTTGCCATGTCAAGCGACTATAATGTCAAATCTTCCTGATCCTGTCAAGGAGGATTAATGAGGGCAATGCAGTGGATGTTGCCTGCATGGATTTTAGTAAGGCATTTGCCAAGGTCCCACGTGGCAGATTGGTCAGAAAAATTAAAGCCCATGGGATATGGGGGAATGTGGCAAGCTGGATCCAAAATTGGCTCATTGGCAGGAAAGAAAGGGTAATGGTCAACGGATGTTTTTGCGAATGGAAAGCAGTTTCAGTGGGCTCAGCGTTCAGTCCCTTGCTGTTTGTGGTATATATTAATGATTTGGACTTAAATGTGGGAGGCATGATTGGGAAATTTATAGATGACACTAAAATTGGCCGTTTAGTTGATAGTGAAGAGGATAGCTGTAGACTCCAGAATGATATCAATGGTTTGGTTGAGTGGGCGGAAAAGTGGCAAATGGAATTCAATCTGGAGAAATGTGAGATAATACATTTGGGGAGGGCAAACAAAGCAAGGGAATACACAATAAATGGGAGAATATTGAGTGGGGTAGAAGAAGTGAGAGACCTTGGAGTGCATGTCAACAGGTCCCTGATGGTGGCAGGACAGGTAGATAGCGTGTGAAGAAGGCAAATGGAATGCTTTCCTTTATTGGACGTGGTATAGAATACAAAAGCAGGGATGTAATGCTGGAACTGTATAAAATGCTGGTTAGGTCACAGCTGGAGTATTGCATACAGTTTAGATCACCACATTACAGAAAGGACATTATTGCTCTGGAGAGAGTGCAGAGGAGCTTTACAAGAATGATGCCAGGGCTTGAAAGTTGCAGCTATGAAGAAAGATTGGATAGTCTAGGATTGTTTTCCTAAGAACAGAGGAGACTGAGGGGTGGCTTAATTGAGGTGTACAAAATTATGAGGGGCCGAGATAGAGTAGACAGGAAGGACCTGTTTCCCCTAGTGGAGAGGTCAATTACCAGGGGGCACAGATTTAAGGTGATTAGTAGAAGGATTAGAAGGGACATGAGGAAAAACTTTTTCACTCAGAGGGTAGTGGGTGTTTGGAATTCACTGCCAGGAATGGTGGTGGAGGCAGAAACCCTCAACTCTTTTCAAAGGTACCAGGACCTGCACCTGAAGTGCTGTAACCTGCAAGGCTATGGACCAGTTGCTGGAAGTTGGGATTAGATTGGGAGGCTAATTTTTTCAGCTGGCACAGACATGATGGGCTAAAAGGGCTCCTTCTGTGCCCTAACTTTTCTATGGTTGTACGGTTCTATGTCTGAACTACCTCCAGGACCAGAGTGTGAAGTTTGCGTAGACTTCACAGATTTGCCCACAGGTTTGTTTGTTGTCACTAACAACTACAGCAGATTCCCAATCATGGAATTAGTCATGTCAATTTCAATGAAAGCAGTTATCCCAAAGCTTAACCAGATATTTGCCTTCCTTTGAATCCCTATAAGTGTTAGAAGTGACAATGGACACCCTTTCTGTCCGGTAAACTTTCTTTGATTCAACAGTGATGAGTTCGGTAAATTCGCAAACAACCTTGGGTCACTCATCAAAAAATCACACCCTGTTAGCCAAGTGCTAATGGTGAAGGCAAAAGATATATGCGAACCTTAAAAAAATGATACGTACAGCTACAGCTCAGAACAAGTCATGGAAGCAAGAGCTATATCACTTTCTTCGTAATTACAGAGCGACTCCTCAACTCGACTATTGGAAAACATCTAGCTACACTCATCTTTGCACATCCTATGTGCACATGTCTCTCTGAGCTACCTTGTGGAGCTAATGATCAACATGTACATGAACGCGATCGAGAACAGAAGGATTGAATGAAAGTAAATGCAGAGCAAAACACGAAACCTACACTGCTAAAGCCAGGAGATAAAATACTTGTGAAACGTGATGGTCATGTTGGAAAGCAAACAATCCCTTATGACATCCAACCATTTGTTGTGATCAACACAAAAGGATCAATGATCACTGCTAAGCGCGGTTCACAAATCATCACATAAGTGCATCATTTTTGAAAGCATTGAAAACGCCACTCGCAAGCATTGAACCCAATTCCAACATCGACACCACAGATGAAGAACATGAGTCAAATGAGAATACATCTGATGTCAGACGATATCCTACTCATAAGAGAAAACGCCCACCATATTTAAGTGACTTTGTTATGAAGTGGACTTTTTATGTTTAAGTTTATTGTTTACACTTTTGGAATCAAACCATTAGAATAGCTATGCATCTCATTTACATCCCTCTCCTTCTTAGTAGTGTTGTATTGTTTTGAAATTGCAATCGCATTGTGTATTCTAGAGGCTGCTGTAGAATACAGATGCCAGCAAAAGGAAAGTGAAACGAAAACAGAATAAAGAAGAAGCCTTTATGTT
Source organism: Heterodontus francisci (assembly GCF_036365525.1). Lineage (NCBI taxonomy): Eukaryota > Metazoa > Chordata > Chondrichthyes > Heterodontiformes > Heterodontidae > Heterodontus > Heterodontus francisci. The sequence goes on from NC_090389.1 coordinate 24,546,974, forward strand.
CAACAGCTTGCTGCTCTGTCTCAGTTTGTTTCTCACATATCTTATACTTAACCTGGCTAAACCTCACTCCAGTCCCGAGGATATCACCATGAGCCTCAACTACCTTGCCAGCCTTTCTGGTACCTCACCCTGCCCAGGCTAAGATACACAGTGTGGCAGCACTGACACTTCCAACCACTTCCAAACAGGTTGCTGTGGAACTTCTATGTACTTTGTTTTAAAGTCAACACAGTTGGTTTTGACTGGATCTTTCCTGGCGTTAATGGGGTCAGTAGCCATTAACACCTGCAACACGGTGGGCTCCATTTTGAAAGGGGCCTACAGCTGGCTGGTCAAAGTGCCCACCTGTTTCCCTTTTAATAGGGACCTAATTGCCATTTTTGGTCAAAGCCTGCACTGTGCACATTCCAAACAATGCCACTGGTAATGGAAATGGTAAGGAGTGTATCAGTAAGGGACAACACCTCTGAACTATGAGATCCTCTGAATGGGCAGGACATTTTAGTTTTCATTTAGTCATAGGCGCATTATGGTTATGAAGAGGCTTGCCAAGGATAAATGGTGAATTATTTTTGTGGGCTATAGAGGTGGAGGAATGCTCTTCTGTGCCCATTAAAATAATCTGGGACCAGCACCTCTCTAGTAACTTACCTTGCTGGTGGCTGCCCTAGCCTGATCTTGACAGCTCAGTCTGATGAATTGCATTGGGAGGCGTGGCTAGCTTAAAATCACAAGAGCCTCTTCGCTAGAATTAGCATCAAATTGTGCCTGACAACCGTCCTGTGAAGGATCTTGGAATGTTTTACAATGTTAAAGGCACTATATAAATGCAAATTGCTGTTGCTGTATTTGTGATTCATCCTCTATGTGCATGTCAGATTATGGGTTGAAATTTATCTCAGGTGAATTCCATTAACTGCAATTGAATTAAATACCAGGTGTTGGCTGTAATGGGCATTTTACACCACATCCCGAATCAAAGCTCAACCTTTTATTTCATAAATCAATTGTTAAAATATATTTAATTTATTGGAAGTGAACACAGGCTTTCCACATTTGTAGGATTTTTGAAAGACTGTCTCAAATTAGTTTTTTTTAAATGAACACGGATCAAAGCAATTTTTGATAATTTTACATCCAATGAAGGGAATCATTGGGGCTATTTTGGCCAGTGACTTACCCACTCCATTCCTGCCCTGATCTGACTGACTTCAACTTTAAGTTGTAGGCAGAATAGACATGCTTTCTAAACTGATGGGCTGCTCCTTTAAGTATGTAAGTTGGGCTTTGATGATCTCATCGGGGCCCAACAACTATTTTTACCCAAGGCCAGAGTGGAGGAGCAGTTCTAGCTTCTCACCCAGGGCAGGGACGTCGGGGCCCGGAATGAGAGTCAGAAGAGACCCAGAGCTCCTCTGGGCCCAACAGAAAATCATGGGCCTCCTCTGCCCCAACTGCAATTTCCCCTCCCCGAGCTTCTCGATGCAATTATCTTGTGCTGGGGACCCGTTCCCCCATGGGTCTCCCGATGGCCTCGGCATCCAATTTTAACGACTGGACAGACAGCTCCCAACCAACATGCCCTCTTTTACTCTTCTGAATGTGCAGGCAATTTCTTTAAGTGTGTGGCCTCTTTAAGTTTTATTGTGTGGCTGCGCACGTGTGGTAATTTAAAGGGGCCAACTTGTGCACAGCCTATGAGGGGACTTTCGGGTTGCTGCGTGGCCGCAACTATTTTAGGTCCGAAGTCAGCAAGCAGTATGCTAATAGTCTCCCTGCTACCCCTCCAGATAGACCAACCATTGGCTAGGCATGTTCCTGCCCGGTAGTAAAATGAATCCCATTCCATGTCGCAATGTGTAACTAAATCCTAAACCTGTGATTAAGAACACATTTATAATCTCACTAACGAGATTCCCTCTTTCCCCCTACCCCTATGCTCACACATTCATGTGGTCTGCCGAAATCACCCACTCAAATTCTTTCAAACCCTCCTGGCTAAATTCAAAGTCCCAAGTGAAAGTGGGTGTTGCAATTTAATCTAATCAGATCTAATATGTGACAGTAGCAAGACATTTTAGATTCCACCTGAACCTGTATGGTAATCAGGAGGTTGTCTGTATATTGTATTATAAATAGTTTGGTGCTATACAACTCAACTGATTCTTCTATCAAATGGGATTGCAAGCTGATGATTAGTAAAAGATTCTAAAACATTTAATTGACTGCACTAATATTGCTGCACATAACGTGCTGTATGGATTTCTTACCAGCTTGTATAGATTTGACTTTGTACAGGTTTGCCAAGTGCTCTAATTTATAATTGGAGTATTTTATACCAGAGGTTGTGTCTAAGTTAACTGTTGACATCTTTTCTTTTGGAATGACGACATTAGTTAAATATAGCTAGGTACGACTGAACAACTTGCTCTCTAATTGAGGGTGAAGCTTGAAGAAAAAGTACAGATTGGAGGGGAATAGAACATGGCTTTCCGTACATAAACTGTGCATTCAAAAGTGACAGTACGGATCATTCTTTCTACTTGCATTAATGAAATGACGCCAATGCTGTCAGTCAGTGTGCATATAGATGGTGAGTGATTCCTTCGGCTCAGATTCATCCAAACATCCTCGTCATTGTTCCTTTCTTGCTCAGATAAAAGGGTGGATGAAGACCATCACACTCCTGACTGCCTTGTAGATGGTGGACAGGCTTTGGGGAGTCAGGAAGTGAGTGCTAGCCTCAGGATTCCCAGTTTTTGACCTGCTCTTGTAGCCACAGTATTTATGTGGCTGCTCTGGTTCAGTTTCTGGTAAATGATAACCCCCAGGATGTTGATGGTGGGGGATACAGCAATGGTAATGCCATTGAATGTCAAGGGGAGATGGTTAGATTCTTTCTTGTTGGAGATGGTCATTGCTTGGCACTTGTGTGGCATGAATGTTACTTGTGTCATGCAGGCCCCCACCTGCCGAGAATGAGGCACATTAATTTCACCACAGGGACATTAAATTTCAAATTGTTGCTGGGAAGAAGAGAAGGCCTGTGACAAGGGGTTGCCATGTCCCTGGCTGGAAAGACATTTTTGCATATTAACAGACAGTGGTTGGAACAAAGGAGCTATCCCCTGCTCCAATACAATCCATAAACAGACGTGGGCAAACCAGTTAGTCACATGACTAAACTGCTTGGCAGTCTTTTTTTTTCTGAATTGTACAGTTTGGAACTGAGAGCCTGCAGAAAGCAGAATGCTCCTGGACTGAAGAAGGCCTCCTGTCTGCTTGTCTGCTCCCATCTCTTTCTCACGGAACTCCAAAACCCACTGAAGACACATGAACCCTAAGCGAGAAAAGTCTCCCACACAGTGAACAAGGTTTAAGAAGAATACTGGGCGCCAATGAAAAGAAAGATCTACCTACAATCAAGGACTCTACAGTGAGCTCAAAGCACAGTAACAAAAAACCCTCTTCGGAGATTGCCTCAAACTTTTCCACTTTATTTTTCTTCTGCTCTTACTGTCCCTATCTGCATGTGTGTATCACATATGCATGCTAGCGTGGGCACGTCGTATTGGTAGGAGTGACCACCACTCAATCCTTGTGGAGACGAAGTCCTGTCTGAGCATACCCTCCATCGTATTCTTAGGCATTAATTGAATTAGAGTTTAAGTTTAATAAATTTCACTTTTCTTCTTTAAACCTGAGAAAACCTGTTGTGCTGTTTTCTTTGCCTTAGAATTAGAAAGCGGTGAACAAGGATTCACCAAGGGGGATCGAAAAACACGGTGTGTTTAAAAATAAAACCCTGTTACAGTAAGACCAGGTAATGATAAAGAGGGTACCCTAGACACCTTTCTCACTGGGTTGTAACACATGCCACTTATCAGCCCAAGCCTGGATGTTGTCCGGGTGTCCAGGTCTCGCTGCATATTGACAGGGAGTGCTTCAGCATCTGAGGAGTTGAAAATAGTACTGAACATTGTGCAATCATCAGCAAACAACTTCATCAATTCTGACCTTATGATGGAGGTAAGCTCATTAATGAAGCAGCTGAAGATGGTTGGGCCTAGGACACTCCCCTGAGGAACTCCTGTAGCGATGACCTGGGACTGAGATGATTGACCTCCGACAACCACAACCATCTTCCTTTTGTGCTAAGTATGACTCCAACCAGTGGAGAGTTTTCCCCCAACTCTCATTGACTTCAATTTTGCCAGGCGGGAGCAGGCAACATCGCAAACATTTCCCAATTTGTTTCCATCGCTGTATCTGGGAGGTGATGGAGCCCTGTATGCAAAGAAAGGCATGTTCATTGTTTTCTCTCTAATCAGGGAGCAGCAGGATGAAAGGGCATGTGACACTTTCAGGGTAATGGGATCCCAATAGTCCAGGGAGCCATCGACTGTACACATGTGGCTCTGGGGACCCCATGGAGAGGTAGACTAAACACAAGGGCTACCATTCCATCAATGTGCAGTTGGGGTGTGATCATGCATAAACCATGCCAGTGAATGTCCACTATCCTGACAGCAACTACAATGCATTCATCCTGAGGCAGTCTGCCCCTCTCGCCGTCTTTTGGCCACCGTGAAGAACCAGAGGGTGGCTTCTTGGAGACCACACATACTCCATCTACTCATGGCTGATGACTTCCCTCTGCCAGGCAAGCACATGAGGAGAATGGGCATACAATGGAAGTCATGCTGCTGCCAGAAACGTAGTGGAGTAGACCATCATTGTTCTTAAGCAATTAGCCACTTTATGGGAGCCTTACAATACTCTCCGGAGTGTGTATCAAAAGTTTATGGTGGTCTTCTGTGTCCTTCATAACCATCATTAGGGAGTAGCCATTGCCAGTAGGCATCGGAGGCCAACTTGGGAGGAGAAAGAGGAGGCAGGGAGGAGGCATTTGTGACCACTCCAGACAGGCTGAGCCCTTATTCAGATTCTGGTTCCCTGAGAAGATTATCCCTTCGCCACCATGGCATCGCTATTCTCCACCTTCCCATCAATATGGGACATATTGCCAAAATATGGGCCAAAATACTGCAATAAAAGCAACTCATAAAAACCTTTCCATTATATCTATATCCAACTATACATCCAATTATGCAATCAAATTGAACTATTCACCATTTTGCATTCTCTTAGTGCCTGCTTCATCTGCCTTTGCCTAGCCTAGTGCTCCTATACAGTTCTACCCTAGTGGCTGCACCATGGCTGGGGGAGGCTGCTGACTTTCAATAGGGGACACTGCAGATGGCCTTGCCGGTTGCCCCAGAGTAGGACTGTACCATCTCAGGATGGGCAGCAGCAGTCTGGGCTGGCTGGCTGATAGCAAGGGCACTGGCGAAGTGACAGTGGTGAGAGCTGGAATACTGTCATCCTGCGAGAGGACAGCAGGTTCGTGCAAAGTGGAGCCACTGCCACTCTCACAGGACAATCCCTCAGCAATCGTAGTAATTGTTTGGAGGACAGATTGTGGGAGAGCCTGCATGCCCCATTAAACACTGCTATTGCAGCCGTGATGGCAGCAGTCTGAGCCTGCATGGCAGCAAGCATAGATCTCATCATGACCTCAGCCTGAGCTTCCATTGCAGTACTGAGATGTTGGGTGACTTCTGCCCGAGCTACAGTGGAAGCTAAGACAGTGGACACCAGGCACTGCAACATTGCTGGGTTTGCAAGTGCTGTCATGGAGTTGGCCACTGCTTCCAAGCTCTGCACAATGCTTTTTGCCATGTTGAATCCAGACTCCTCATTGCTCCTCGTCAGTGACAAGAGGCTGTCTGGCAGGCATCAAGTATCTTGGTGTGCATCCTCATCAGCGTTCTCCTTTATGTCGCCCCATTGATGTCTTCATCTGGGCCCCTGCAGCAGAACTCTAGTGCGACCTCACCCTCCGGTGAGCTGGCACACAAGCTACCCTTTCCCCTGGCCTGGCTGCAGCCAGCTCGTACCTGGTGACTCGCCACACTCTGATCCCGATTCTACACTCGCCTCGAAAGTTCACGCAGTGCCAATATCTGAGATGGTGGCTTCAAATGTCAGACCAAGAGGTGATGCTTCTTCATCAATGCTGTGCTGTTGCCTTCTCTCTTCCTCCTGGGGCTGCTGTGGCTGGGCAGGTGACAGTTCTTGGGTGTCCGTAAGCAGGAGATCAGAAGGGGAGGGTTGTTGTGAGGGAAGGCAGGTGGGGTGGGAAGCAGGAGGTCTATAGTTACACCATCAGCAGCTTGCACTCCATGCCAGATAATGATGAGGGTGTGCTGAGACAGAAGGCAGGAACATATTGTCATCCTGACACCAGATGCAACAGGCTCTGTCACAGCTGCCCCATAACGTGGAGCACCACTTCCTCTGTAGGGCTCGGAAGTTGCAGGTGTGCCTGTCCCTTTGATCGCTTGTGACTTTGTCCTGTAAGAGAGAGGGAAGAATGTCTGTGATTGTGCTGCATTGTTTGGTTGATATTCTTGCCATAGCTGATTTTTTTTTATTGTTTCATGGGATGTAGGCATTGCTGGCATGGCCAGCATTTAGTACCCATTCCTAATTGCCTCTGAGGAGGTGGTGATGATGAGTTGCTTTTTTGAACTGCTGCAGTTCGTGTGGTGTAGGTGCTGTTAGGGAGGGAGTTTCAGAATTTTGAACCAGCGATGTTGAAGGAATTGTGATTCCAAGTCCGGATGGTGTATGGCTTGGAGGGGAACTTGCAGGTGGTGGTGTCCCCATGCGCCAACTTCCCTTGTTCTTCTACTTGGTGGATTTTGTAGGTTTGGAAGGTAACATCAAAGAATTCTTGGGGAGTTGCTGCCGTGCATTTTATAGATCAGGGTTGTCCAATATACGGCCCGCGAGCCAGATTCTTGCCCGCCAATATTTTCTATCCGGCCCATGGGTGCAAACTGTACCCAGGCCGTTCCTTATCCTCACCAGGATACCGTGACTGTAGATGAGAAATTTCCCTTTGTCTTCTACTTGGAGACCGGCATTTAAAAAAAAAAAATCGGAAGTTAGTTTCAAAGTTGACAACGGAATCAGCCATTTCCCAACTTTGGGCAGATTCGGGGTTTTTAAAAAGCCCGCCGGAAAACCCCAAATCTGTCCGAAGTTGGGAAACCGCTGTTTCTGCTCCGAGCACCTGTCAGCTGGGAAACTGACTTCTGATTTTTTAAAAATGATTACTTATTTGTTGAGTGTTCCTGCTCCCTGCAACTGTCAAAGAGAGTGAGAGGGATGGGGGGGTCAGAGAGAGAGAGAGAGTGGGGGGACGGTGGGGGGGAATGGAGAGAGAGAGGGGGGAGAGATGGAGAGAGGAGGGGGAGGGGGGGCAGAGAAAGAGAGAGGGGGGGGCAGAGAGCGAGAGAGAGAGGGGGGAGAGTGAGAGGAGGGGGACAGAAAGAGAGAGAAAGGGGGACGGGGGGGGGACAGAGGGAGCAGGGGACAGAGAGAGAGGGACAGAGGGGGACGGAGACTGAGGGAGATAGAGAGAGGGGGGCAGAGAGAGAGAGAGAGAGGGACCAAGGGGGCAAAGAGAGAGGGGAAGGGGGGAGAGGGGGCACAGAGAGAGAGTGAGAAGGGGGCAGAGAGGGAGAGAGAGACCAAAGGGGCGAAGAGAGAGGGGAAGGGGGGAGAGGGGGCACAGAGAGAGAGTGAGAAGGGGGCAGAGAGGGAGAAAGGGGCAGAGGGAGAAGGGGGAACAAAAAGAGAGAGAGAGGGTGAAGGGGGGACAAAAAGAGAGAGAGGGAGAAGGGGGAAGGAAAAGAGAGCGGGCAGAGAGGGGGACAAAAAGAAGGAGAGGACAGAGAGAAAGAGGGGACAGAAGGAGAGAGAGAGAGGAGTACAGAGAGAGACAGGACAGAGAGAGAGAGAGGGGAGAGAGAGAAAGAGAGCGGGACAGAGAGAGAGCGGGACAGAGAGAGTCAGGGGGGCGGGAACAGAGCGAGAGGGTGAGAGAGGGTGACAGAGAGAGTGGGACAGAAGGGGACAGAGAAAAAGAGAGAGTGGGACAGAGAAGGACGGAGGGGGGCAGAGAGAGGGAGGGACAGGGGACAGAAAGAGCGAGGGAGGGGGCAGAGAGAGAGGGGAGGGGGCAGAGAGAGAGACAGAGGGAGGTTGCAGAGAGAGGGGGGTGCAGAGGGGGAGGGGGCAGAGAGAGAGAAGGAGAAGGGGGGCAGAAAGAGGGTGGAGAAGGGGGATCAAAGAGAAAGAGGGAGAAGGGGGCAGAGAAAGAGAGAGAAGGGGGACAAAAAAGAGAGAGTGTAAAGGGGGCCAAAAGGAGAGAGAGGACAGAGAGTGGGGACAGAGAGATAGAGGGGGACGGGGGTGGGGGGTAGGGTGTGGGGGATCAAAGAGAGAGAGACAGAGAGAGGTGAAGACAATGAGAGAGAGAGAGATGGTGGGGGGGAGGGGGGTCAGAGAGAGAGAGAAAGAGAGCGGGCAGAGAGAGAGGGTCAGGCAGAGAGGTTGAGAGAGGGGTGGGGGACAGAGAGAGAGAGAGCAAGAGGGGTGCAGAGAGAGAGTGGGGGGCAAAGTGAGAGAGGGTGACAGAGAGAGAGAGTGGGGGGACAGAGAGAGAGAGAGGGTGTGACAGAGAGAGAGAGCGGGGGATGACAGAGAGAGGGGGAGAGAGGGGGACAGAGAGAGGGAGGGGACAGAAAGAGAGAGAGGGAGAGGACAGAGAGAGAGAGTGGAGGGGGCAGAAAGAGAGAGGGAGAGAGGGGAGGACAAAGAGAGAGGGGGGACAGAGAGGGAGAGAGGGGGACAGAGGGAGAAGGAGGGGGGATGACAGAGAGTGGGACAGAGGAGAATAGAGAGAGAGAGGGTGGGACAGAGGGGGCAGGGAGAGAGAGGGACAGAGGGGGACAGAAAGAGAAAGAGAGGGGAGGGGGCAAAGAGAGAGACGGGGAACAGAGAGAGAGGGGTGCAAAGAGAGAGAGAGGGGGCGCAGAGAGAATGAGGGGGGGCAGTGAGAGAGAGGGAGGCAGAGAGTGAGGGAGGGGGCAGAGAGAGGGGGAGAAAGGGGCAGAAAGAGGGGGAGAAGGAGGGCAGAGAGCGGGAGAATGGGGACAGAAAGAAAGAGGGAGAAGGGGCAGAGAGAAAGGGAGAAGGAGGGACAAAAAGAGAGAGGGAGAAGGGGGACAAAAGGAAAGAGAGGACAGAGTGGGGAGGGGGGCAGAGAGAGAGCGAGAGAGAGGGGACAGAGAGCGAGAGAGAGGACAGAGTGGGGGACAGGGAGAGAGAATGATCAAGATCACTCCAGACAGAATGACATCTATCCGAATACTCCGCATTGCAACATCAAGTGTGTGGGCAAACATTGACTGCTTGTGCAAGCAAAAAAATGCCAGGTATCTCACTAAACCAGTGTCCAACTTAATGAAGTGAATGTAAGCCAATAAATTAATCTTCGCATTTAAAGCTTCTTCACAAAAATGTACACTTGTTTTTATTATTAGCAAGATACATTTTAATGCCTTTATCTTCTGAAATTGTCTCACTGCCCTCTATGTGAGACAAAAATTGTAATGTGAGCCACCAGGCGAAAGGTTGGATAACCCTGTTAGAGATCGTACACATTGCAGCCAAGGTGTGGTGATGGTGGAGGGGGTGAATGATTAATCTTGTGGATAGGGTGCCAATCAAGCAGACTGCTTTGTCCCGGATGGTGTCGAAATACTTGATTGTTATTGAAGATGTACTTAACCAGGCAAGTGGAAGGCATTACATCACATCCCTGACTTGTGCCTTATCGATGGTGGACAGACTCTGGGAAGTCAGGAGATGAGTAACTCACTGCAGAATTCCCAGCCTCTGACCTGCTGTTGTAGCACAGTATTTGTTTGTCTGGTCCCAGTTAAGTTTCTGGTCAATGTTGACCACCAGGATGTTGGTGGGGGAATTCAGTGATGGTAATGCCATTGAATGTCAAGGGGAGATTGGAGATGGTCATTGTCTGGCACTTGTGTGGCACGAATGTTACTTGCACTTATCAGCCCAAGTCTGAACGTTGCTCAGGTCTTGCTGCATATGGACACGGATTGCTTCAGTATCTGAGGAGTTACAAATGAAACTGAACACTGTGCAAACATCCTGTGAGCATCTCCACTTAAGATGGAATCAAGGTCATTGATGAAGCAGCTGGAGATGATTGTGTCTAGGACACTGCCCTGAGGAACTCCTGCTGTGATGTCCTGGGGATGAGATAATTGACTTACCAACACCACAACCATCTTCCTTTGTGTTAGGTATGACTCCAGTCAGTGGAGAGTTTTCCTTCTGATTCCCATTGACTTAAATTTTACAAGGGCTGCTTGATACCACGCTTGATCAAATGCTGCTGCCTTGATGTCAAGGGCGGAAAACTGCGAGATGTTGCAAATATCTCCACTTCAGTTTTGGAAGGATTCCGACGCATGAACTTTCATGGCCATGGTTACTTTCACAGTCACTGGCAATTTTGTCTTCGCCCTGGTCTGAGGTTGCATTTGTGGCTGCAGCAGGAAGTAGATTTCAGTGAGGGTATCCTTAGTGAAACACTGACAACTGACGCACTGTTCCTCGCTAAGGTTCAGGTAGGGAAATTGCTCTCCAAAGATCCTGGGCAGATATTTGCAACATCTTGCAATTTGCCATCCACTGTTGTATGAGGAAGGTTAATAAGGCTCTCCACTCAAAGACGGCTGAGTATGTTCCATTCTCTTTTGCCACAGAGAAGCAGTCGGAATGAGTATGTGGTTTCGTGAGGATTCCAAGACCTCCTGCTGAGAGCCCTTCTCCCCCACACCACCTCCTCCCTCTTTTAGCACTTATCCTGCTCTGCCTGACCTCTGCTCATTCTGTCTGTCATGCTGTATGCCAAGGGGAGTGCTTACTACAGCACCCAATTCTAGGAGCAACTGGTTTGTGCATAATCTTTAAAGTCAGGGCTAAGTCCTTCAGCACGTACCACAGCACACCCTGCAGACTTTAGTGACTTTAAAGAATTCTAGAAACCACCAAACACTTCTGCAATTGCAGCAATAGCCAGTAAAAATCAATCAGCCACGAACCTGAGAGCAGTTAACGGTCCCTTTTAAATAGTGTTGTTGAGTGGTCCATCTTGCTGCTGAAAGTGCGTTCAGCCATATGTGATTAAGAGACAGGGTTAGCTGAAGTATTGAGCTGCAAAATGTCAGTGCTGGCATCAAATCAGCGTTAACTGATGGTCACGTCATGGTCTGCCTAACCTGCATACTTCTAGCAAACACTCTGCGCACAAGCTAATGCTGTCCCCACTGTGATGTTACACCAGAAGTGTGCGCATCTGAATTTTACACCATTTAGACTTTAAAGAGGGCAAAAAGATGGAAAAAAAGTTGGTTGTTTAGTTCATGTAACACCTCTTGAGCTCTGCCTTTTGAAGGTTTTGACCTTACATTTTTAGGAGTTATTCTGTTTTCTATTGAAAACTGCAAACTTTAATGAGGTGTTAAATCACTTTGTGATGCTAAGACTGTGGTCCAATACTATAGAAACAATTGTGCCAGATAAATAGGTACATTACTAGTATAGGCAGCTTCAACTGGGCTTTAAGAAGGTCATTGTCAGAATAAAATCTATCTCCACCATTGCCTGAAGTGCCCATGAGGACAAAATACAACCCAACAGTTCCTACACTGTCCAGCAGTCAGGAATCCACCTCACAGGTGAAATTAGAAAACGTCACACACTACTGCTGAATATCTTGAACTATGTTTGAAGACCATATGAGTGTTAGTAAGGGGTGTATGCGTAAAGCAATTTGGAGTAGAAGAGGACAGCCTAGCAATTTATAATGTTTTCACTTGTCAGTACATAAATATCTTGAGCATCATCGGGGAGCTTTGGTTTTCGCAGATGGATGCAGGCATAATATTGATGTGGCTTTCAGCTGGCGATAGGGATTTTTTTAAATCTTAGAAACGTTTGATAGCAGTAAAGGTGAGGATTAAGGAGGATTAAAATGATTGACTCTGGCAGAGTTTTAATGGATTTAGCCAGTTGAAATCTGACTAAACCTCATGAAGCCAGACCCGTTAGGACATCCAACTGTGTGATTTTGAGCACAAATGCTTCTGTGTTTCTTGGGGCACAGCAAGGGCGCAGGCTACAAGATGGCGATGGCAAAAGTTCCAGCCCATCTCCAACACAGATTTCCATCTCCTGTGGCACAGCATTCAAATTTGGAATTGCTGGGTTAATCTGCGCCCAGGCTGGTTAGCAGTTTTAATGCGAGCTAATGATGTAACTGAAATCTGCGATGATAAGATATCAGAGTAAGCTTTTAAAGGGAAATTCAACCCTGCTGCTCCTTGGTATAAGCATAGGCTTAATCTTCTTGCAGGGACATCAGGTGGTGAGGTCACACATCCCATGTGCCTGCTGCATTCCTCATGGATGTGTTTCTTTAATGAGATTCAGTATTAGAAGCACCTGACTATAATAAATACATTGCTATTGACAACTCTGGAATAAGTGTAAAAAAGAAAAAAAAACTTGCATTTATATTGTGCCTTTCATGACCTTTACAGCCATTTAAGTACTTTTGAAGTGCAGTCATTGTTCTAATATAAGAAGGTATCTCAGTTTTTAGCACTGTCAGAAGAGGTTTACCAGGATGTTGCCTGGTCTGGAGGGCATTAGCTATGAGGAGAGGTTGGATAAACTCGGATTGTTTTCACGGAGGTGGAGGGGCGAAACGACAGAGGTTTACAAAGTTATGAGCGGCATCGACAGAGTGTATAGTTGGAAGCTTTTTGCCAGGGTGGAGGAGTCAGTTACTAGGGGACATAGGGTTAAGGTGAGAGGGGCAAAGTTTAGAGGGGATGTGCGAGGCAAGTTCTTTACACAGAGGGTGGTGAGTGCCTGGAACCTGCTGCGGGGGAGGTGGTGGAAGCAGGTACGATAGTGACATTTGAGAGGCATCTTGTCAAATACATGAATAGGATGGGAATAGAGGGATACGGTCCCCGGAAGTGCAGAAGGATTTAGTTTAGGCAGGCATCAAGATTGGCACAGGCTTGGAGGGCCGAATGGCCTGTTCCTGTGCTGTACTGTTCTTTGTTCTTTGTTCTTTATACGGAAAATGTCCACCTTACAATATGCTGCAGAATCATTTAATAACAGTGTTATTATGTTAGTGCAGCATTACTATGAATTTAAAAAAATAAGCTATTTTACCAGCAAGCCTCCTATGTTTCAGCAAACGCTTTAGGTGTTGTAAGTAATGGTGCGCAGGTTTTTATACTATACTGACTTTTTAACAGGATTCCGCAGCTTAAGATATTTGTTACAACATGAATATTGATAATGAAAGTCAATCCCTCAGGGCAGGTTTTTTTCCCCAATATAGGGGTGGGGATAGAGGCAGGTGGGTAATTTTGCGCTACTGGCCAGCGTACCGGTTTGCTGACACCATGCCCCTCCCGAGCCATTTTCCTGGAGGCCAGACTGGGGGTGGCATAGCTACACGCTAACAAGTGTGGCTAAGTTGTTATGGTCATTAAGAGGTCAATTAAGGCCATTGATCAGAGGCCCACTGGAATTTTCCAGTCTATGGGCCCTCTGTGGTGTCGGGATGAGGGCAGCTGCCTGGAGGCTGCCTCTGGTGGCAGAATGGGGTGGGGTCAGCACTCAAGGAAGGCTCTAAAGCCTTCCAACCTATTTGGCCACAGCCTCCACAATGGTGGTCCAGCTGTTGTGGCCATTTTTCACTTCAAAAGTGTTAAAAGTCGAAGAGGGTGCTTCAAGATGGAGGTGACCTCTCTCTCTATTTCTTATCTGAGCAGCAGGCTGCAACTCCTTCCATGCTGGAAGGCCTCCTATTGGCCCTCCAGCTTCATGAGCCTGCCCGCTGTCCTTAATTGGATGGTAAGCGCACCCTCTGACTAATTGGCCAATACAGGCAAAATTGATGTCGGGTAACTGCCGCCTGACATCGGGGTCCCGACCTAAAATGCAAAATCATGCCTTCAATATCCCCATTCCACCATTGTCTCTCATTCCTATTACCTCACCATCTCTCCATCTAGACATCCAATTAGCCATCCAGTTGTACATGTTGATAACTTTTGTCCTCAATATTTGATTTAATTCCAGTTAGTAACTTTTCACAGAATCACAGAATTATTACAGCACAGAAGCAGGCCATTTGGTCCATCGTGTCTGCACGGGCTCGCCGGAAGAGCCATTTACTTAGTGCCATTCCTGCCTTCGCCCTGTAGCCCTGCACATTCTTCCTTTTCAGGTAATATCAAATCCCTTTCGAATGCCTCAATTGAACATGTCTCCGCCACACGCTCAGGCAGTGCATTCCAGATCCTAACTACTCACTGGGCTTGTCTTGTTCTCCTCCCGATGTTGGGCTCTGTGGCGGGGGATGGTGGGGGGGGGCGGGTGAAGATTGGAGCAGCAGTGGCCTGCCATGGAACCCGACACCAGGATTGCCGGGACTGATCTTCCTGGTGGTGGGGAAGCTCCGTGGCAGGCTCTGTGACAGGACCCGACTTTGCATATTGAAATTACCTGTTTGCATTAATTAAAATCTAATCTGCAGCGATCTTACCTGCAGTTCCAGATCTTCAGCGCGCCGGGAGGCACTCACATGCCTACACTTTTCCATCCAGGGAAAGAGGCGCCACCAAGGTGGGGAAGGGGTGAACTCTGCATTTGTAGTGTAGTGGTAGGGGGGAAGGGGTGAACTCTGCACTTAGTACAGTTGGTGGGGAGAAGGGGTCAACTCTGAAATAAAAACAAGAAATGCTGGAAATACTCAGCAGGTCTGGCAGCATCTGTGGCGAGAGAAGCAGAGTTAACGTTTCAGGTCAGTGACCCTTCTTCAGGGGTCAACTCTGCATTGGTAGTGTAGTTGAGGGGGGTCACAGGGGCAAGTCTGCAGTTTCCTCGCAGGGCTGGCCACCTTTAAAAATGGCGCCAGCGCCTGTGCAGAAACAGTTGACACCGTTCATTGCGCCGCCAAGGCCGTCCCCGCCATATGATTGGGTGGTGGGGGGAGGGGGGGGGGCGCAGCTGCCCTGCACCAGCTGCTGGGCTCAAGATTGCGGCAGTGCATGGCCCGCTCACAGTGGCAGGACCATAAGATTCAGCCCACTGTGTGTGAAAAAAATATTCCCCCATTGCTTCGTTTGCCAATTACCTTAAATCTGGGCCGCCTTGTTCTCGATCCTTCCACCAATGGGAACAGTTTTTCCCTCTCTACTTTGTCCAGACCCTGCATGATTTTGAACACCTCTATCAAATCTCCTCCCAACCTTCTCTCCTCAAAGAAAAACAGTCCCAACTTCTCCAATCTATCTACGGTAACTGAAGTTCCTCATCCCTGGAACCATTCTTATGAATCTTTCCTACACTCTGATGCAGTCCCGCACCTTCAGATCCCGGGGAGATGGAACACCGGGGACCAGGTAAGTTTCTCAGTGTGGGGGCAGGGAGGAGCGGGATCAAACTCATCTCATTGGTGTGAGGGATGGTGGGAAGGGTTATAGTGCACAGTTTATAAACTTTGCGGGCATGGCGGGAAGGTCAGGGGCACAAGGTAAGTATTTTGGTGGGGGGGGAGGGAAGAGGGCAAGGAATTAATTCTGTAGGAATTGCGGGTGGGTAGGAGAGGGTCCAGATCAATTTATTTAACTTTTTAAGAGCAATGCAGCTTTAAATATTTAAATTGAATGTTAGGGCTCAAAGCCCTTTAAAAATGGTGTCAGCACCTTCGCAAAGGCAGCTGATACCATTGCCGGGGATGGACCACCCACCCCCTCCACGTCATCGGGGAGGGCGGTTCGCCCCAGCTATTTAAAGGAGCCGCTGTGTTTAAACGTGCGGCCCGCATGGGCGGACCGCCATAGTGAAGTATAAATTTTGGCCCCTGCTGTTCTTACCCAGTCTGGCCTAAATTTTAACTCCAGTCCTACACAATGTGGTTGACTCTAAACTGCCCTCTGACCTATCTCGCAAACCGCTCAGTTATATCAAACCACTACCAGCAGATCAAGAAGGCCCACCACCAACTTCTCAGGGCAACCAGGGATGGGCAATGGATGTTGGCCTTGCCAGTGATTCCCGCATCCTGAGAATGAATAATTTTGTAAAAAATTGTTTTGTTCAGAACGGAATTCTGAAAGTTTCCTTAATATTGCACTGCAAGTCGAAATAAAAATAAACAATTTAATTGTTTGTCTGTGGATGAAAACCATCAGATCCCACTTCAATAACAGCTAGCCCAACCTTCTAACCAATCTTCCCTTCGCATTCCCATCTTGAGCAAATTATGCTCCTCAGCATTGCTGTTAATGGAATGAGAATTATTGAAAAGAATGCATGGATAGAGGGTAAAAATATTTACCTTGGCACACATCAAAGACATTTTAAAAATAAAAAAGTCAATATTGAATAAATTATGTAAATGTTATCAGTCAGTACACCAACCATTATCCATAAACTAGTCTCAAAGGAAGCAGGAGCTGCGAAGGGGGCAAAATGCATTGTACATTCACAAGTAGGTAATTTATCTCACTCCATTTACTTTATAGCTGCCAGTAATATTAAAAAAAATAGAATTTAGTGCAAACTCATTTTGTTGGAGATGTATGAAGTTTCACAGGAGCTGGAAAATGAGCTATATTGCAAAATAAAAGCAAAATAGAACTAGTAATTATTCCAATTAAGTCCAAATTGATTGATAGACATCAGTCTGCTCTTGTGCGATGTATCATTTCTGCTTTGAAGGGACATGGTAGATAAATAAATAGAAGAACATTTTGTGTAGAACAATGGGCTGGCTGGCTGATAAGGATGGTAATTTATTCTAGGGCAGGGAGAAGGAAGGGATGATAGAAAGGGTGCATGTGTTGATTCGGAGAAAGTGTCCTCTATCCAGATCTGCCTATTGCCTCTTGAAGTTGCCAAAAGTGTTTGTGCAGCTGCAACCTCTGGTTTGCCAGGCTCTTCTGCAATGTCCTTTAACTGCTCTTCAGCTGATGGTGTGCTTAATAGTGGAGGCATGTAACTCTGCTCCATTCCTGTCCATGGGTCTGGGCTATGGCTGCAGCATATATCCCTGATCTCCCAGGGGGTCACCTTCTGAGTATCAGTAAATAAGGGCACCATGACCTTAAATAATATGAATGCATCATGACTATCCCCAGAAAAATGGGCAGCCTCCTGCACTACCCCATGAAAATGGTCACATATTAATTGACTGACTAAAACCCTTGCAATTCATGAATGGGACTCTCCTGTCTGCAATAGCACATAGCATGACGTGTGTGTCCTAAATGGCATGCTGGACTTTTGGAAATTTTGCCATTTGGGAAAATCAAAAGCCTCTTTGCTTTTGTTGGGACAGGAAGATGAAACTCAGGCTCCCTCAATAGTGTACCAGCACACATCAATATAGATTATGTGCTCAGCTCCATGAAGGGCCTTAAACCCACAACCTTCTATTACCAGTAGCTAGTGTTCTACCACTGAGCCAAATCAAGATTTAAATATCATGCAAGGGTATGCTAAAAAAGGGGGACCAGGAGAAAGACTTGGACACAGTTATTTACTAAATGCTAAAAATGTTATATTTCTGGTGTTGCCCATTTAAAGAAACACAGGAGGTGGAATTGGACTACACCAGTCAACCGAAAAGGGCTCATACTGAATCATCAGCCATTTTACACTGCACCCGACTTTCCTTTCCATTGGCAAAGACCAAGTTCACCACAATAATGCTAATGTGTAAATGTTAATGTATGTATCATACCATATCACATTTCTCTTGGGCATCTCAAAGCCCTTCACACAATGAATTACTTCAAGTGCAGTTTGTATTGCACTCGAATCCCAGAAACAGCCATGAGCTGAATGATTCGATCTTTTGTTTTTGGTGTTGGTTGAGACAGAAATTATGATCCAGGACTCAGGGAAAATTGCCTGTTCTTCAAATAGTGCCATAGATTCTTTACATCACTATGGAGACCACCAGACAATATCTTAACTTCGTATCTCATCAGTAGAATTACATACTGCAGTTCCGAGGAGGGATGGAAGTCAAATTTGCAATCTGAGACAGAGAAATGAGAGTGCAACCAACTGAACCAAGCTGACGTGTTTGATTATTGATTTGGTCAGAAAGGAACATGATTTATTCCAGCCTTAGATCATTCAGCATTGGAAAAAGGTTTGGGTAACTCAGATTGTTTTAAAAAAAGTTTGTTTCCAAGCGTTTAAAAATATGAAATGATGTGGTTACACAGAACTTTTCTCTGCAGAACGAAGAAGCAAAGATCAGGGACATGATTGGAAGCTTAGAAAACTAAACGGAGCTCAGCTTGTGTTGTAAATAAATGGAATAAATTGCTGTAAGTGCAGGAATGCTGACTGATTTAAAACATTAGATGGTCTTGGTGACGAAGTAGGAGTAAAATATTGCCATTCTGGGTTTGCAACATGAATCTACATGATTTAAGTCACACAGCATAAAAGGCCTAATATTTTGTTTCAAAAACTGTCATGTTGCGGCTTCACTTATTCCATATCTCCTTATTGCAGAGTCGAGTAAAAGCCACGTGGAATTATACCAAAGGCATATGACGTCCTATGGGATTTAGGTATTTTTACTGTTGAATATATTTTTTGTTTAAATAAGTGCAATTTGTAAAGGAGAATAGTCTTAGAGAAGCTGCTGAGCAGTTTGAGGGAGGAAAATTAGCTGGTGGAGTTGAGATGATCCAGTTGGTTAATGAACGGATCCCTGCTGATATGAAGGGCTGATACTAGATCTTGTGCCTAATTAAAAAGCACAAATTGCAGGAAATATGAGTGCTGTCTTACAATGCCAGAATTGCACTACAGTTAATTTTTTTCTCCCTTGCCTGCTCCATTTCACATGCAGGTCGGTGCCGTTGACAAAATGGCAGCCATTTACATGCTGTGTAAATAAGTGTCACATGCTGTCAGTTTTGCTTGCAACAAGCTCTCCTGCATTTCTGCTGGCTTTAGGTGAGAAGCAACCCTCACCCAATGAAACAGACCCAGCAAAATTGCCCTTTGTATTAGCAGAGATACTTTCATTAACCAGCTGGGCCATCCCAACTCTACCGGCGAATTTTTCTCCCTCATACTGTTCAGCAGCTTCTCCCAAGACAGTTCTCCTTTCTGTCGATAAAGGTTCTGCAGAGTGGTCTGGGCAAAGTGTATGGTAATTGTCCAGAGAGAAGTGACAAAGTGTGCTGCTGATGTTGCTAATGAAGACTTTTGTTTCCTGTTTAGAGGTGAACACTTCAAAACCTCAATCCATCCTGTGAGAGCATCTTTTTAAACACATAAAATTTTGAGAGGCCTTGACAGGACAGATGCTGAGAGAATGCTTCCCCTCATTGATAAATTTAGAACCAGGGCGCATAGTTTCAGAATAACGGTCGCCCATTTAAGACAGAAATGAGGAGGAATTTCCTCTCTCAAAGGGTTGTGAATCTTTGGAATTCTCTACCCCAGAGAGAATGACCGTTGGGTCATTGAATGTATTCAGGGCTGAGATAGACAGATTTTTAAGTTATAGGGAAGTCGAGGGTTATGGGGACAAGCAGGAGAGTGGAGTTGAGGCCAAGGTCGGATTAGCCATAATCTTACTGAATGATGGAGCAGACTCGAGGTGCTGAATGAACTACTCCTGCTCCTATTTCTTATGTTCTTATAATTGCATCCCCCATGGAAGGACCTTTTGGAACCCCGCTGTACCTAGCTTAGTTGGAGGAGGAGGAAGACAAAAAAACTACTGCCAATGAGTTTGGGAAGAACATAAGCGTTGCCTGTGTCCAAGGATTTACTGAATCCGCAGAACATTTTTAGACTTCATGGAGAATGCTTTCGAGGGACTTTACCAAGGAGGTAAATAAAAACAAGAAATGCTGGAAAAACTCAGCAGGTCTGGCAGCATCTGTGGAGAGAGAAGCAGAGTTTTATTTAAGATTTCCAGCGTTTGAAGTATTTAAATTTTATTTTACCAAGGAAGTGTTGGAGGAAATTTCTGCTATGCTGGAGGACGATCTCATGATCCAATCTATAGTCACAGTGGCACTGCTGTAGCAGTGGATGCTACTAATGCTTTGGATTTCTTTGCTTTGGTATAATTCCAGGCTTGCATAGGTGTTGTGTTTTCTTTTATTCATTCGTGGGATGTGGGCATCACTGGCTAGGACAGCATTTATTGCCCATCCCTAATTGCCCTTGAGAAGGTGGTGGTGAGCTGCCTTCTTGAACGGCTGCAATCATTGGGCTGTAGGTACACCCACAGTGCTGTTAGGAAGGGAGTTCCAGGATTTTGACCCAATGACAGTAAAGGAACAGCGATATAGTTCCAAGTCAGGATAGTGTGTGCCTTGGAAGGGAACTTGCAGGTGGTGGTGTTCCCATGGATCTGTGCTCTTGTCCTTCTAGGTGGTAGAGGTTGTGGGTTTGAAAGGTGCTGTTGAAGGAGCCTTGGTGCATTGCTGCAGTGCATCTTGTAGATGGTACACACTGCTGCCACTGTGCATCGGTGGTGGAGGAAGTGAATGTTGAAGGTGGTGGATGGGGTGCTGATCAAGCGGGCTGCTTTGTCCTGAATGGTGTTGAGCTTCTTGAGTGTTGTTGGAGCTGCACCCATCCAGGCAAGTGGAGAATATTCCATCACACCCCTGACTTGTGCCTTGTAGATGGTGGACAGGGTTTGGGGAGATAGGAGGTGAGTTACTCACTGCAGAATTCCCAGTCTCTGACCTGCTCTTGTAGCCACAGTATTTACGTGCTGGTCCAGTTCAGTTTCTGGTCAATGGTAACCCCTAAGATGTTGATCGTGGGGGATTCAGTGATGGTAATGCATCAAGGGAACATCAAGGGGAGATGGTTAGATTCTCTCTTGTTGGAGATGGTCATTGCCTGGCACTTATGTCATGTGAACGTTACTTGCCACTTATCAGTCCAAGTCTGGATGTTGTCCAGGTCTTGCTGCATTTGGCATAGGCTGTTTTAGTATCTGAGGAGTTGCAAATGGTGCTGAGCATTGTGAAATCATCAGCAAACATCCCCACTTCTGATCTTATGATGGGGCGAAGGTCATTGATGAAGCAGTGACGATGGTTGGGCCTAGGACACTACCCTGAGGAACTCCTGCAGTGATGTCCTGGAACCAAGATGATTGACTTCCAACAACCTCAACCACCTTTCTTTGTGCTAGGTATGACTCCAACCAGCGGAGAGTTTTCCCTCTGATTCCAGTTGTGCTCGGGCTTCTTGAAGTTGAAATTTGGTGTCATAGTCAGGGCCAGCAAGTGACAGTGGCCCTGTTTGTACGTGCCAACTAGATTACATTTCTTATGCAGGGCAAGGATGTCTAGGCTAGAGCAATCACAATGGGGTTTCCCAGAGTGCATGGTGTTATTGATGTGCCTCACATAGCCTTTAAGCTCCTCTTGGAAGAAGCTCAGGAAGGGTTAATATTCCTTATGCGACTACATTTCAAAACTAGTTCATCAGCTGCAAAGCACTTTGGAATATCCTTGTGAAAAATGATGTGTAAATGCACACCCTTTTCTATAATGTCTAGGCCATGACTTTTCTAATCATTTTATTTTGAACATCGAGACTTTACTTTTACAAATCAAATACTCTAGCATTGTGCTACCTAGATCATTTGAAGCATTTGGCCTCATTTTAAAGATGCATTTTGGATTGGATTTCAGCAACAACTTATCAGTTTGCTCCCTGTCACTGAATTTTCTTTTAGTTTTTTTTAGCCACTGTATTAAATACTGCAGGGAAATTCATGTAGCTGTGGGGACTGTCTCTCAGGATATTCCTTCAGTTTATACATTCACAGAATCACAAGTCTGTATGATTTCCCGTCTCCCTCCAGAATGTACACTCACTTGTGAATAAAGCTCTTGCCACTCATGTTCTATTCATAATCAAATTATTTCTTGTTTGAAAGCACAGTAGTATTGCAGTATTCTGGCACCGACACAAAGGGCTGAATAGCCTCCATCTGTGCTGTAAATTCTTATTGTAAACCACGTGTGAAATTATTAATCTTTCACCGAAACAATTCCTGATTCTCAGTTTTGATGTTTGGAGCAATGGCACCTTGTTATTCCGACTTTATCAACAATGATTTCTGGAGAATCCGTCCACAGCCACCAGTGGCCGTCTTGTCTTCATTTGCAAGTCTAGGCACCAGCAACCGCTGTTTGAATCCAGCCACAGAAAATAGTCAAATTTTTGAAAATGCACACCTCAATGTTCGGCCTGTCACATAGCCTCTGGCCTCACTCACCTGTCCCGGTACCGGGTACCTGGACGTTAATCTACCCCTGATAACATTCTACCTACATACATTTTATTAACCTCTGACTTTAAATCTAGTTTTTCCCATA
The DNA here is from genome assembly GCF_036365525.1 of Heterodontus francisci. Lineage (NCBI taxonomy): Eukaryota > Metazoa > Chordata > Chondrichthyes > Heterodontiformes > Heterodontidae > Heterodontus > Heterodontus francisci. Next base: position 24,569,410 of record NC_090389.1, read on the forward strand.
CGTTATTTGTTCTTTACTCCCTGTGCATTTCAAAGCATAACTGTCTTAATCCAGCACGTAACCACATCAAGGTGGCTTTGTTTCCCCTGTCCATTTGCATGTGCATTTTGGCTGCCGCTCCAGATGCGAGACTATCGCTAATATTTCTCTTTCCCTCCTTTTCCTCTTTTCTCTTTACCCCTCCCTGCCATCTTCCCTCCTTTCTTTTCTCCGCCCTTATGTACGCTATCTTCACAAACCCCAATTCTTCAGCACTCATTGTCTTTCTTACTCCCATGCCGCTATCCCAGGCTTGACTCTCTATTCACAGTTTCCTTCTGTGCCTCTCTTGACATCCTTAAAAAAGCCCACCAAGGCACTGGTTGCTGCTTCTAACAAGCAGAAACTCCAACTTCCCTATCCTGTCCCCTCTTTACCCTTCCCACCCTACGTGCCTGCTGGGGCTAATCTTGCAAACCTCCTTCCCGTTTCTCTTATCGATTCCAACTCTGAATCTGTGGGTTTCAGCCAGTGGATCAGCTATCACCACCCTCCTCTACACCTCTCTCCAGAATGTACACTCACTTGTGAATAAAACTCTTGCCCATCTATGAACTTATTGTGGACAATCACACTGACATCATGGCCTTGACTAAGACATGGCTGAGGGATGATGATACCTTTCCCCTTTACTGAAGCTAATACTGAGTCCACCACTGGAAAAAACCTTCTCTCAAGTCACTTACCACTGCACTTTCAAATTACCAACTATCTCGCCTTTAGACTACACTCCATCATGACATTTCTGCAACTTCCGATTGACGAAATCACACTCTCTCTGCCATCTTTCATGCTCTTGTTCCCATTACAACTATTATCTTTCTCACTCTAATTGATCCCCCTCATCTCTGCTCCCTCAAGTTCCTCCTAGATCGCTATGCTCTTCCAATTCAGGCCTCTTGGACATGCCTGATTTTAATTGCTCCACTATTGGTGGCTGTGCTTTCAGCTGCCTAGGCCCTAAGCTTTGGAATTCCCTCCCTAAGCCTCTCCACCTTTCTTCCTCTCTTTCCTTTTTTAAAATGCTACTTAAAACCTAGCTCTTCGATCAAGGTTTTGGTCAGCTGTCCTGATATCTCCTTCTTTGGCTCTGTTTTTATTGATATTGCTCTTTTTAAGAACCTTGGATGCTTTGCTATATTAACTTCATGATATAAACATAAGTTGTTGTCTCTGGTTCAATTCTTGTGATTTGTGTTTTGTATAATTTTAGTTCTAATGGACACAAAATTTAAAGGTCCCAAATCATGGTGCAAAAAGTGACTGTGATTTTAACCAGACCATAATTGTAAATTGTTTTGACCCCTCCAGCACATTCAAGTACCATCATGTTATCAAAAACTGAATTATAAAATCTCTTTGTTTTTGTAATAGCATCAAAAAACAATTATACTAGATTTGAGTTAAATGCAAATCAACTGCCACCAGAATTCAAAATCAGAGCTCTTGTAGATATTTTGTTAAATTGATCCTACGCATTTAAGACTTCAAGTGGGTCGCATTCCCTGCTCATTAACTATAATTACTCATGAACTCTGTAATGTAAAGGTAGGACTCTCTGTACACATCAAAAACTGCAATAAAATAAAGTTAAGCAGCTCCTCACAATTATTTACCAAAACCTATTATAAAACGTGTGCTGTCATTAATATAGAAGCTGTACAACATAAGAACACAAGTAGGCCATTCAGCACTTCGAACCCGCTCTGCCATTCAATTAGATATGACTGCATTTGTTGACAGCGCTGTTGTGGCACATGCACAAATGCAGCATGTGCCACTAAAACATCACAGACTGCAACTTTAGGCAGCTGCCAGGACTAAAGATGGCTCTGCTCAAATAATCACACGGCGGCAACCTAACAAACACATGTCAGCTCAGCACACAATGGCGGAGTGAGAGAGCAAACGAGCTGGCCGGGGTGCGGGGAGGGAGGGAGCAGGCCGGGGGGTGGGGGGAGGAACGGGCCGGTGGGGGGGAGCGTATAACGGGCTGGGGGTGGTGGGGGGAGAGGGCCGGGGGAGCGGGCCAGGGGGACGGCGGGCCGGGGCTGGGGGAGGGTGGGGGAGCGGAGCGGAGCGGGCCTGGTTGGAGCGGAGCGGCCGGCAAGTGGGCGAGCGAACGGCCCGGTGATGGAGGGGAGCGGAGCGGGCCTGGGGGGAGCGGAACGGCCGGAGACAGCAGCGTGAGGGTGGGGGGGGGGGTGCGTTTTTCTACGCACGCACCATAAATGTGCAACGGCAAAAGACTTACCTGCACCCGGCGACACCAAGGTCTTTGGCCGCTCGCTCCCCACGGCTCTCGACGGCCTCTCGCTTCCGGCCCTCTCCATCCAGCCGTTCTTTCCAGCTGCAGATCCCCCATCCAGCTGCTTTCTCCCCTACTTCTCAACTGTCCTTCAGGCATTGCAGCTCTCTGCTCCCTGCCTTTTGCATCCCTCTCTTCCGGAGCTTCTGAATTAACTCCCTCCCACTATCCCCCCACACCCCCTCTCTACCTCCCCCTACCTCCCCCCACCTCCACCCTCTTCCCCCACCTCCCCCACCTCCCCCTCATACCCCTCTCCCCCCCACCCCTTCACAACCCCCTCTTTCTTCCCCCTCACAACCCCTCTCCCCTCACAACCCCTTCCCTCTTCCCCCTCTCTCTTCCCTCTCCCCCCCACCCCCTCATAATCCTCCCCCCCCCATAACCCACCCCCCCCACGGACCACACCGCAGTTGAATATCTGAAGTGCAATTGCAAAGTCGGGAAAATAACATCAAAAACTCAACAATTCCAGGTTTAATTATTGAGAAATTTTATTAAGTACATTAAACATTCGAGGCACTGCTGTGCATGGATATATGAGTGTTGTGTCCAGCATTCCCGTGAGACAGATAGGCCGAGTCTCTGCTATGCAGAACTAAAGAGATTGTTCCTGGAGAGCCTTGTGGTGAATGAACGCTTGGCTCTCTATTCCACTACTGTATTGTCCATGTGAAGAAGGCAAAGTCACAAGAGTCTGAGCTCAGTCTATTCTTGGTGAATGTTCCCCAAGCGCATCCCAATGTGCACTCCCACTTCATCCAGAAATGCAAGGTTCCTTTCCGTGTCATGACAAGCTCCGCAGCATGATCCAGTTGCCTTTGTTGCTTGAATGCTGACCTTAAGTCTCAAGGATTGTTTTCTCAAGGGCATGTTTTATGTGAAAAGAAATAAGGAAAGAACATCAGTGTCAGAGCTTCCCCCCCTCCAATGAAATGACTGTTGAGCATGCTTTATGTTCTGCAATAAAGCCATGTACTGATAACACTGCCAATGAATCACTTAGTACCCAACTCAGCTGTAGGAGTCAGGATGATGTTACTGCCCCTATCTCGTGATGGTTTAATGCTGCTCTCAGGGAAAACATGAATGATGTGAGGGTGCTGGAAAAAGAAGCACATTTCTTTTGGACTATGAACATAAAGCAGGCCACTTAGCCCAGCTGTTCCCTGCTAGTGGTTATGCTACTCGTGCGCCTTCCCATCCGCTCCCATTTAATCCTGCCTACTACTATCAGCATCACCATCCATTTCTTTCGCTCTTATCTAGCTTTGCCTTCAAGCAACACTGAGGATGGGGAACGGTGTGGCTGCACTCCCACCTCACCAGTTGTGTACTCAGCAAGAGCATTCACATTTGTGCTACCACTGGACACGGCATGCTTGTTTCTTTCAGTGCTCAGTCTCTTCTTTCTGAATGTTCCCCAAGTGCTTGACCACTTTGGATGCCCCTTCTGCTTGACAGGCAGCAGCTGGCAATTGCAGAGTCTCACAAGGCTCTGCATGGTTGTTTCATGGTTGGGGAAACATGTGGCTGTGTGTCCATGTGCACGGCTCTAATGGGTGCAGGAACAGAGCAACTTACAACAGGGACTGGAGCACATGTACTGCCGACACACAGCCCCAGACAATGGAAAAGATTTTAGTGCAGTGCAGTGGACTGGAGCACATGCAATGCCCCAGACAATGGAAATGTTTTCAGAGCAACTTACAACAGCAGAGCAACTTACCTTGGAGCAATCTCCTCTTTCTAATAAAAATGAAGCAGACTCAAATCTCCAAAACGACTAAATAATTGCGATAAAATGCGAGAAAATGCCTGACAAAACCTCTCCTCCTTCCACTTTCAGAAACTCGCGCCGAAGCTTTGACGCATGCGTGAATATCAGAAGGTTGACGCATGTGTGAATAACCGTTGGCGTTGCATAAAGCGCATGCGCAGAGGCCGACCTGGCGCGTTGCCTGAAGAAGCACACGTCACGCGATGACGTCATTGGCGCATGCGCTAACCAGTCCTGCCAAGTCGGAACGCAGCGCATGCGCAGAGGGCAGGAGACCGTCTGCGCATGTGCGCACAGCGGCTCAGCCTGATGACATCAGTGGCGGGCTGCGTTGTCAGGAATCACTTTGATTAGATAGTTAGATCAAAGTTGATCTATATCACAACTCAATCTACACACCTTGGTTCCATATCCCTTAATACCCTTGTACCCTTAACTAACAAAAATCTGTCAATTTCAGTTTTGAAATTCCAATTGATCTCAACAGATTTTTGAGGAGAGTTTTAGATTTTCACTATCCTTTGTGTGAAGAAGTGTTTCCTGACATCACATCTGAATGCCCTTGCTCTAATTTTAATATTATGCCCCCTTGTTCTGGACTCCCTGTCCAGAGGACATAGTTTCTTTGGATCTACTATATTAAGCCATTTAATCATTTTAAACACCTCAATTAGATCACTCCTTAATCTTCTGGCCTCAAGGGGAATATACAAAAAGGTCTGTCACACTTGATTCAGAAAAATGGTAGCCCCTAGGTGAAACGTGGTGTAGACTGTGATTGACAACATATGCTTACCCACAGCATCCTACCCAGCGAATTGCCCATTTCAGCAGAGCTATTGGGAGAGGGATTGATTGAAGGCAGTGGAACTACAAAGAGGAAGGGAGGAGTGTTGAGAGTTTGAGCTGTTCATAGTGGCTCTTGTGCCACCTCTCGCAGTTATTTGCAGACTAGCATTGGCAGAAAGTAGAGGGCAGGCTACCTACCCAACCAGCTGGAGAAAAAACTAGCAAAGATAGGATTACAGTATGGAATTTTTACTTCGAAGTTTGCACGCGACATACCGATAGACATTGCTAATAGTGTGTGAAGAATAGCCTTAATGCAGGATGAGTAAGGAATACACATCCAGCCTCATTGTAATTGGCAAATCTTCTAAATGGATTATCATAAAGCTAAAAGTTATGCTGGGACTTGCACATTAGAAGGTAACAGCCACACCATGCTTCACTAAGGTGAGTAAGAAAGTGTGAACAATGACTATAATACTGTTGAGGGCAGTCTGCTGTGTTTTAAATGAAGGAATAATAACAGTTATACAGATGGCACATTTTAGGCATTTTTTCCAAGAGATGGCAGGATATATATGATTTAATCCTTTTAGTACTGTGCAAATCTTTGCAAGAATAAAAGCTCACGCTGAAGGCAGTCATGTCAAGCTGATGTTAGAGTGAAATATCCCAGAATCTACAATGATTACGTAAGGTAATGTAACACCTCCTCTTCCATGGGCTGGATTTACGGGAGGCAGGAAGGCTTCCTGCTGCCGTGCCATTTTGCCAGTGGCGGGAAAGGTGGCATATGGCCCGCTCGCCCAGAGCCCAGTTGAGCACTTCAGTGGTCCTTTTTTGGGCACTCTTTGGTTCATGGAAAGGCCACCCAGTGACAATGACCTCCCTCATGGCAATGGTGCCACCTACCCTCAGTGACTGCCCTCCCCCCCCGCCCCTCACCAGGGACTGTCTGACTGGCTCTGGTGCCCCCAAAGCCCAGTTAATATGACTTTGAGGGTGCTGACCGTTGAGTCGCCCTCATCCTTCAGGTGCAACCCCAGCAGTGGCCACTGCTAGTGGTGCTGCTACTGAGGCTGCTGGCCCTCTGATTGGCTAGCAGCTTCTGGGGGCGGGCTGCCATTCTTAGTAGGGACAGCAGCCCCAGTGACAGCCACTTAATTGGTTGCCGCCAGCCAAATGGGGTCCTGGGTCCCTCTGCCTGCTGAAACAGGGTTGCCCCATACCCTCCCCCATTGGAATTGGAAGAAATGTTGTCAGACTGGTTCCTCGAAGTGTCCCCACCTCCTTTCGTCTTTCACAGAGGTGGAATGGTGGAGAAGTTGGGAACCCATGTGGCAGAGGAGGGAAGGTGATTAAACTGGTGAAGGAGGCAGTGAAGAGGGATTTTCCGAGTAAAAGCCCTCTTTCCCAACAGGGAAGCAGTCTCAAGCTGTGTCTCCAACCCAGCAGGTTGAAGATGGTGGAGGCACAGTGGGAAGGACTCCTCTGTGTAACTGGAAAGCTGTGAAGGCTTTGATCAGTTACACTGAAGAGCTGCAGACATGGCTGTAGCTGAAAGACTGCTTTGCAAAGCACTCCTTCAGTCAGAGAGTGCTATCACTGTATGACAGGTGATTGCCAACTGCCTGGATGGCACTTCAGCTGACCAGCACCTCCCCCACCTTCAACTGCACTTTCCTGCCACCAGCCAGCCTTCAGAGTGGCACAGGAGCAGTTTATGCAGCAACACGTTTCCCTCTGTGAGGGTCTAGGGCAGAGGGGGCTTACCTGCGCAATATGCTCCCGCTGCAGCTGGAGCAATACCAGCAGCAGCATCAGCTGCCTTCTCTGCAGCCACATACCCTTCCATGCATAGAGGGGATGGCCATTGAGGTAGAAGTGGATGGAGGTGAGACCCTCAACAGAGTGGATTATAATCCTCGCCCCATTTCGGACATACTTCTCAGATGATCACTCTCAACTTAAGGTGGAGAAAGACAGAACAAAAGACACTTGAATGGGTCTGAAGGACTGATCTAACTCACCCTAAAGGAAAAGAGCCATCTGAGAATATTATCATCCTCTTGATAGCCTTTTTAACAAGTTTCAGCTAGATTATAATCACCCAGATATTATGAGGGTCCAAGAATCTCTCCTCAGTAATGTACCTCCGCACCAAAGAGTGGATGGAGACAGATTCATGAGCTAGCGATACAGAAGACTATGTGAGACAATATAAATTCTAAATTCCGAACATGCAATTCACAGTTGGTGAGGCAGTCAATCGTAATGTTAAGAATTCTAGGAACAGATAGATTGCACAAGCTTGTTTCTAATACAGAATCCAATTTTTAAATCCAAATATTGTTACAGTAAAATATTTAAGCAGGATATCCATCAATTATTAAAGTAATATTTACCTTAAATCCCTGAGTAGAAGACCACAGAGTTAGTGAGATACCTCTGCCCAGTTAAAGGGAGAATTATTGCCTTACTCCAATGGATGTACCTTTACCGTGAGAAATGTCGGAGCGAGTCCAACAAACCTAAAAATACAATGTGTGCTTCCAATATTTATACTGTTTTTCAAGTTGAATAACTAATTTATTGCATATGGGGATGTTACCTCAACTGCATGTAGGTTTTTCCCCCCCCTTTATTTCCCAAATAAGGCTGTATAACTGTTAATTTCTAGGTAAGGTCCATCCTCTTTAATTCCTCAGAAAGGTATTATAACAATTAATTTCAAGGTAAGGTCTGTCTTCTTTTGATTCCTAAGAAAGACAAGCTGTGAGCCTTGTGATGGTCAATTTTCCATTAGTCATCTAACTGTATTTCAAGGTTATAATTCTGTTTTTGAGTTTGGTTAGCTTTGTCAAAAATTCAGTTGACTATGGTTTAGGGCTATCAGCATAAAACCATCTTTTCAACTATTACACTGTGGTAGCTTTCATGACAGTTTGCAAACATAACTATGTTATCAATGTTTTACCGTGTGATGAGGTTTGTGACTTTTTGAATTGGATCCTCTTCATCGGAAGCTGACTTTATGGTTCTAAGATAGAGTCATAGAGAGATACAGCACTGAAACATGTCTTTTGGCCCACCGAGTTTGTGCTGACCATCAACCACCCATGTATACTAATCCTACATTAATCACATATTCCCTACCACATCCCCACCTTCCCTCAATTCTCCTACCAGCTACCAACACTAGGGGCCATTTACAATGGCCAATTTACCTATCAACCTGCAAGTCTTTGGCTGTGGGAGGAAACCAGAGCACCCGGCGGGAACCCACACAGTCACAGGGAGAACTTGCAAACTCCACACAGGCAGTACCCAGAATCGAAACTGGGGCGCTGGAGCTGTGAGGCTGCGGTGCTAACCACTGCGCCACACGATGAGGCAAACATTTTCATTGAGGCTTTTAGTGTTACAGGAATGAACTTTTTTTTAACCTTTTAGGAGGATGAAACCTTTTAAAAAAAATTTTAATCCCTCATTCATAGGAAAATAATTATTTTAACCTTACAACCCCTCATTAGAGCCAGGTTCCTTCACAGTTCTACAAATAGAGGACCAGATTTCCCGACATGTGTGAGCACCAGTGCCTCAGGAGGCTCAGGCTCTCACAGCCGGTCACTGCTGACATTTGCATCCTCATGTTAGACTGCCTTTCCAGTGGACCAGCTGGGCATGCATTGCCAGTGACTTACAAGGTGCCTGTCTCTGAAGGCACACCCCTCTTTTGCATCCCATAGCCCCACTTCTCTGACACTTGCCAAGTTGTATGATCTCTTCTGCAAGGAGGGAAAGCAGGGAGATGGGAGTTAGGAATGGTTTCTGTGAATGGCAGGGAAGGACATTTGCATATGGTAATTGTGAGGTATGGGTGTGAGAGCGCAACAGATTGAGGGTCATTGTGAGTGTTGGCTGCTCACATGGGGACGTGAGGTGCCCGCAGAGAGAGGAATGAGTGGAGCTGCAAGGTTTGTTGTTCTGAGGCGTGCTATACAGGAGAATGCTGGGCAAGTCAGAGTGTGGGGCTTGGCACCTGACAACACTATGCTGCTCACCTGTCATGCCCTCCTGAGGGCTTGGATCCTCCTGGTACACGGTCTCCAGGTTAGAGGGGTCTCACTGCTGTTCATCTCTTCCTTGGCCACTTCCATCCATGGCCTGCTTGGTTGAAGAAACTGTCAGCTCACCTCATTACACCCCCTCAGCTGGACCTCCAGGTAAGAGTGGAGACCCAGGCGCCAGCCTTCCCAAGTCTCCTCAGCATTCCTGTGGGTGCTGCAGCTGAAAAAATCCAAGTGAGGTTAAGCTTCTCAGAAACGTGTCCCGGTCCCTTTAAACAGAAATCCTTCCTCTGATAAAATGACCATGTCATCCCACCCACCGGCCCTCCCTAATTGATCGAGAAGCCCGAAGCTGGACTGTTAATTGGTTTGCTCTGACAAACAGCAACCAGAAGGCTCGCTAATTAGTGATCGAGATCGCAACCCGAAAATGGTCCCAACGCCTGAGTAAAAAAAAACTAAGGGGGAAATATTCCACCCTGTAATTCTACATGTCATGATACAACAATTCAATTTTCTTCACTGGCAATCAGCTATTCAATTATGACAGTGGCTGGGATTTTCAGGCCCCCATTGGTGAGCTTGGAGGGGGTGGCCAGTAAAATACTGGGGAATCATATTGGGAGGATTCACTGATGCAGTCCTGCCTCCAGGCTATATTCCCAATGGTGGGAACGGCAGCAGCTCGGAGGCCCACTGACCGGAGTTGGGCTGCCAATTTACGTAATTAAAGGGCCTGTTGATGGACATTTTCCCACTGGCGGCGGAGCAGCTGGGCCATTTTGCCCAGTGATATGGAACACTGAAACAAAAGTAAAAGGAGCAACCATCTTCAGCTGCATCATTAATGACCTTCCCTCCATCATAAGGTCCAAAGTGGGGATGTTCGCAGAAGATTACACAATGTTTAGCACCATTTGCGTCTCTTCAGATACTCAAGCAGTCCTTGTAGAAATGCAGAAAGACCTGGACAATATCCAGGCTTAGACTGATAAGTGGCAAGTAACATTCGCATCACACAAGTGCCAGGCAATGACCATCTCAAATAAGAGAGAATCTAACCATCTCCCTTTGACACTCAATGGTATTACGATCACTGAATCCCCCACTATCAACATCCTGGGGGTTACCATTGACCAGAAAATGAACTGGAGTAGCCATATAAATATTGTGGCTACAAGAGCAGGTCAGATGCTAGGAAACCTGTGGCAAGTAACTCACCTCCTGACTCCCCAAAGCCTGTCCACAAGGCACAAGTCAGGAATGTGATGAAATGCTCTCCACTTGCCTGGATGGGTGCAGCTCCAACAACACTCAAGAAGCTCGACACCATCCAGGACAAAGCAGTACAGTGGCAGCAGTGTGTACCATCTACAAGACGCACTGCAGCAACGCACCAAGGCTCCTTAGACAGCATCTTCAAAACCCGCGACTTCTACCACCTAGACAAGGGTATATCAACACAACCTGTGACTTCTAAACTGAGAGGCCAGTAATAATGTACAGTAACTCCGTAGAGCTCTGACCTCTTCTACAGCAGACTGCAGACAATCGGACCTTTGATTCAGTTCCAATTCAGATCAGTACCTGTCAGTGATATTCCTGCTTTTGCTATAAGTATTTGACAGCAATTAGTACTGCCGATAATTTTCTGATGTATGCTGGAGGCTAGACAAGGCACGCACCATCCTGACTTGGAACTGTATTGTCTTTGCTTCACTGTCACTGGATCTAAATCCTGGAACTCCCTTCCTAGCAGTACTGTGGATGTACCTACCCCACATGGACTGTAGCGGTTCAAGGAGGCAGCTCATCACCACCTTCTTGAGGGCAATTAGGGACGGGCAATAAATGCTGGCCTGGCCAGTGATCCCTACATCCCATGAACGAATAAAAAAAATGTTCTTAAAAAAAAAGCACGGTAATATGTTCTTCAGGTATGTTCTTCGAGTAATGAAGAGCTGAAATTCACTCACAATGGTACGTCTCTTCACTTCATGTTTACTTGTTACTATACTGTTGCTACATATTTGTTCATACGACACATTTGGGAATATGTATTGATTTGTGGAATCTGTTGAACTTGTGTATGCCTGCATAGTACAAGAGTAAACAAAATAAACAATGTTTTGGGGCAACAGGAAAGGATTGCATGTGAGGGAGAAAAAATAAGCTCTCCAATTCAAAAACAAAATGACAAAAAGGAGTCACAGTGCTCACACAATATTTTCAAAAGATAATGGCCCCAATATTGATGGGGAGCCATGTGGGAGCAGAGGGTCTGATATCACGTGGGAAGCCTAGAAGTATGTTCAGCATGTCTGTCAGTTCTGTTCTTTCCATCCTTACAGAAGAAGGGAGCACAGAACACTAGAGATTGTGGGAGAATTGGGGGTGGTCCTCCAGCCATGTCGTAGCTGACAAATGCAGAGAAACTGGAGCTGGAAATCAGTGGTTTTTCAGCATCCCTGGCAGTCTGAGACGGGGAGCTCCCAGCTGCCTGGTGACACAATTAACTATCAGCTACCCAGATGTCATATGGCACTCACTCATGTTGAGTGATTCCAATAGCGAGTGAAATATGACCATCTTCACAATGATAACTTGCAATACTCTTAACTTGTCAGAACTAATTCATGTCTTTTATCTCCAACAGGCCTTCATGCGTACAACCGAAGTTGGTGGAAGTGGTCATCAACGATTCTTCAGAGGAACTGATGACTTCTGAGGGCGCACCATCATAAGACTCATGCAGACCATGAACCAGCTCAGATATGCACATTTTGGTGGGACCAGTGGGACCAGCTTTTCACCTGGTGACTCACACTTCACAAGTGGGCAAGAGAAGATGGTGGAGACAGAGACAGCAGCGCAGAGTCCGTGTCAGAGGGCGCAGCGTTCTGCACAATAAGAGAGAGATACTGTATCTCAGGGGGTCATCAACGAAGAGAAGAATCATCGAGCAGCAACAGACAATGTGCGATGCACTGACAGGCCTCCCAAGTACACTGACCACAACTGCAGAGTTGGTTGCTGTCACAGCATATAGCAATGACGTCTTGTTGCATGGATAGAATGGTCAGCGCCATGCAACATTAAAACTCCAAACAACTGAGTCCACACAGGCCTTGACCACAGCCCTGTGGACTCTGGATGGCAACTTGTCTGCCACCTTAAATAGGATGACAGACACCTTAGCTGTGGGTTTAAAATGCTGCTCTGATTAGCACCCAAGTGCTCAGCATGACAGTCTACGGATAGACTGGCGAACTCCATAGAACCTCAAACATGGCAATCACACGAGTACGTGCAGGCCTTGAGCAAGAACTCAGAGGCTGTGGATGCCACCTTTAATAGTTGACATTTATCCTTGACCTTACTCTGTTGCACTGACCTTCTCTCCAGTGCAGTGATAGCAGTGAAGTGAGGCTGGGCAATGAAAGAGATGATGGTGAAAGGGGGCATGGAAGTGAAGACTCCATTCAAAGCGCTTCCACTTCTCGCCCCCTGCCCCCCCACCTTAGTAATTATCCAACATGCAGTCTCATCTCCTGATGGCCGAGTCTGCTCCTGCACGGGTGCAGGTGGGTACGTCTTTGGAGGGGCCTTCACAGGCTTCAAATCCTAGAAGACACCAGCCAAGCGCATCTCAGCAGTTAGAGTATGGATCTGAGCAGCCTGTCTGTACCTCTGCTGAAGCACTGGGAGTGCACCATGTAGGAAAAGGAAGAGGAAGGCTTTGTAGTTACACAAGAGTGTGCACATGGGCGTAGGAGAAAGTGCTATTTATGTTGGTAAGCTTCACATAAATATTATACTTTTGCACCACTTTTCAGTTTTGTCCATTCTTGGATCCTCGCTGTTCAGTTGCTTTTTAACTTGTTTGATGATAAATGGGAAGACATGAATTGACGGGGGCCAATGGGGGTATGTTGAAGTGATGGTTGGTTGTTTGCAGGACTGCTTTGTTTGGCATTGGCGGGGATGGGAAGAGTTGCGTGTGCTTGTGACATGGGTTCGCTGGTGGAATCTGAGTGAACCTTGCATTAATAAGGGCATCTCTGGTATCCTGAGCAGCAATGTGAGCAGCTGGGAGTGCATTGCCCTCATCACTTTTGTCCTCCTGGCCTTTCTCCTCCCCCACCCCAAATTGTCGAACGACAGTCTGAATTCATTGCCCTGTTTCTTGTGCAGCTCCCCTCTCTGCTATTCAGCCACAGGACTCTGAACAGCAAGCTTGTGCTGTTGCTGGTCATATTGCTTTTTGTCAGACATCCTGTCATAGGCAGCCATAACGTTACCCATCCTGATGTGACTGACAAAAGCTCCAAAGTGTAGGAAGTAACCTTTCAGCAAAAGTATTGTGAATAAACTCTTTCCCACAAGCAGGTAAGAAAGCAGATGTGAATACTGCATATTTGTTTCAAAATTTCCATGAGATTGATTCAATGGCCTCTGTGATCTCGACTTGCCTTCACTAGCAACATTCAGGGAGCCCGGGAAACCTGTGAATCCAGCGTTATACTTGAAAATGTGTGTAAATATCACTCAATTGAGCGAATTAGCCCACCTCTCCCTAGGGGGTTGTACACACAACCTGACGCACTGGAATGAAATGCGAAAGTTGGCAGGTTCAAGCCGACTAGCTGTCATTTTCCCTGGATTTAACTCCCACCTGCTCACAAACCTACGTGCTCCTCCATGCTAAAATTCCCCTCAATATTTTAAAACCTGCTTTCTGAATAATCCAATATGACATCAGAAAGCACTTTAGACACTTATCCTCCTGACACAAATCTTGTTGGAAATATCACAAAGAATGCACTGGTTTTTCTGCTTTTCTGGTTTGTTCTGAAGACTGCAAATAAATTAAAGGTCAGAGCAGAATCCTCCCTGCTTTTGCCAAACCAAGCAGGGAACCCGCTTTATTTTTTAAAATTTGTTTTTTGGATGTGAACATCACTGACAAGGCCAGCAATTACTGCCCACCCCTAATTTCCCTTGAGAAGATGGTCTACCACAGTCCATGTGGCATTGGTACATCACAGTAATGTTAAGAAGAGAGTTCCAAGATTTTAACCCAGCAACAGTGAAGGAACAGCGCTCTGGTTCCAAGTCAGGATGGTGTGTGATTTGGAGGAGAACTTGCAGTTGGTGGTGTCTGCTGCCCTTATTTTGCTAGGTGGTAGAGATCATGGCTTTGGTAAGTGCTGTTGCAGGAGCCTTGGTGAGTTGCTGCAGTGCATCTTGTATATGGTAAACACTGCTGCCACTGTGCACCAGTGGTGGGGTGAGTGAATGATTAAGGTGGTGGATAGAGTGCAGATCAAGCGGGCTGCTTTTCCTGGATGGCATCAAGCTTCTTGAGTGTTGTTGGAGCTGCACTCATTTAGGATAGTGGAGAGTTTTCTATCACACTCCTGACTTGTGCCTTGTAGATGGTGGACAGACATTGGGGAGACAAGAGGTGAGTTACTCGACACAGGATTCCCAGTCTCTGATCTTATAGCCACAGTATTTATGTGGCTGTTCAAGTTGTTTCTGGAAAACGTAACCGTCTTGATGGTGAGAGATCCAGTGAAGGTAATGCCATTGAATGTCAAGGGTAGATAGTTAGATTCTCTCTTGTTGGAGATGATCATTGCCTGGCACTTGTGTGGCACGAATGTCACTTACCACCTATCAGCCTCAGCCTGAATGTTGTCCAGACCTTGCTGCATGTGGGCATGGACTGCTTCAGTATCTGAGGAGTTGTGAATGGTACGGAACACAATGCAATCATCGGCGAACATCAGCATTACATAACGACACTGAGATTACAGGATGTAGATACAGTTAAGCACAATAGTTGGAATGCTTTCAAAAACACTGTGTGGTAAGTGGATAAGATCCAAGACAAAGCAATTACAAGCAAGACATTTCAGAAATGACTTTTTTACTGAAAAACTAATGCAATGGGTCAAGACTGTTTTGCAGAACATTACATGGTTGATGAAGAGTGCACAAGGAAAGATAAATTAAGAGGTGCCAAACTTGAAATTTTACAGCCTTCAGATTCTGGGACACTAAGGAGATGAGATGTCCAGGTCGCATGTTGCATGGTCCATGTGATCACCTGGACTGGTTTCGATTGTCTGAAGCAGTGGGGGATGAATTTTCCAGATGTTTTTCCCTTTTTGGCCCAGGGATTCTTTTTCTGCATTTTTTTAACCTTTCCCAGGAGATTGCATGGCTGTTGGGGGTGCAGGAAGTGTCCGATCATGATGCTCCTGCCATCATGGTGTGTGGCAGGTGAGGTGGCCCAGATGGTATTTTCCTGTCTGTCATTTTTGTATATTTGTATGAAAACGAAGAACTGAGGGAGAGGATGCATTCCACAAGTTTGAGGTCCTGGAGTTCACTTGAATAACGCCTGTCTTCCCTGAGCAGGTGACTTTATAATGAATTTGGATTTCCACATGGTAAGTATGTAAGGAGGAAGAGCATAATGAGGGAGATATTTGCAGCTTGGAAGGAACAAGAGATAAATGTTGTAAGACCTGGTCTAATTGATTCCAGCCTTCACTCTGGGTATCAATGGCACACAACAACTTGGATACTGTTCCACTAGATGTGGTACACCTTTACTAATCCACTAAGCAATAGTACATACTCAAGATAATACCAGTTGCTTAGCAGCCCTGCAAGCCGGAGTCCGTCCTGGTGGTCAATCTTCCGACAAATCTTCTGTGTGCGACTCCGGATGGCTGACCATGCCACCAGAACCACTACAGCAAAGATGTTCTGTGGACTTTTCCTTTATACCTTTTTTTGCTGTGGCCCTGTGCCATATAAGGTAAAAACTGCCTTTGACTCCTTCAATTGGTCTGCAATTACCTCACTATCCTTTTGGAAAAACAAGGTATATGGCTACAGGCTTGGGCCTCATGTAGGAGTTTCAAGGCCCACTGCTTCAGATAATAAAGACAGTTGTTACGACCAGCTGAGAAAGGTGTCTAGGAGTCCCTGTTGGTCTTCGCCTGGTCTTATTGTAACAGGGTTTAATTTTTAAACACACTGTGTTTTGAGTTCCCCCTTTGGTGAATCCTTGTTCACCACTTTCCAATTATAAGGCAAAGAAATGAGCATAAACAGGCTTTCTTAGGCTTAAAGAAGAAAAGTGAAATTTATTAAAACTTAAACTCTAATTTGGTTAATGCCTACGGATACATGCCACATTGGCATGCATATGTGATACGCACATGCAAATAGGGAAAGAAAAGAGCAGAAGAAAAATAGTGGAGAGATTTGAGGCAATCTCTGAAGAGGAGTTTTTTTTACTGTGCTTCGAGCTCGCTGTAGAGTCCTTGATTCTAGGTAACTCTTGCTTTTCGTTGGGGCCCAGTATTCTTCTTAAACCTTGTTCACTGGAAGAGACTTTTCTCTCTTGGGGTTCATATGTCTTCAATGGTTTCCGAAGCTGGTGAGATGAGAGCAGACAGGAGAGAGGTCTTTTCAGTCCAGGAGCAAACAGCTTTGAGTTTCCAACACTCTGTGGCAAGTTCAAATTCAAACATCCAGTTAGTCATGTGACTAAACTGGCCTGACCAGGTCTTCTGTGTATTGGAGAAGCAGGGACTGGGTCCTTTGTTCCAACACTGTCTGCCAGTATGCAAAAAAGGTATTTCCGATGAGGGGCCTGGCAATTCCTTGCGATAGGCCCTCTTTTCTTCCTAGCAGCAATTTTAAGTTTAATGTTCATGTGGCGAAATAATGTGTGCCTCATTCTTGACAGGTGGGAGCCTGCATGACACAGTTTCTCTGCTTCATTATCTCTAGCACTGTTATCAATCTTCAGACTGATACAGACAGACATGTTTTGTTCGCTCTTAATGAGCAAGAATTGGATCTGTTCCCAGATGCTAGCACTTTTGTAGTTTCATTAGTTTTGCAGACCTTGCTAATTCTGACAAGGCACTGTCATGACCAGAACTGACCATCTTGTCTTACATTTTCAAGCCCACAATACAATTCATTAGATGTCTTCAGTCTGGGTATGCTGTTGCTTCATGTTGCCACCACGAGACACACACAGGACTCCACCACAACTGGTCTACATTCATTAATACAAAGAAATAAAACAACAGTTACCTGGTTAAAAAGTGATTTGTACATTTAAAGGTAAACTAATACATTGCCTTACAATGTCTGAGAAGCACTAGCTATAGCATTGATGAGATAGGGGGAATGATCTACTAAGACTCTACTAATGATCATATTTTGTGGGTGCAACAACAGCCAGTTTGGAGTTGGAGATAGTTTTGGCTGCAGGTTCAACCCATTTCCATTGATGGCAACTCAAGCAAATTTGGGAGATTAAAATGATTCAAGAGTTAATTAGGCTTTAGTTAACTGGAACCTTCTGTAACTTACTTGTTCCATTTGTCTTGCCTCTCACAAATTCCTTTTTCTCTATCACTCGCCCAAGTACCAATTGAAGTTTCTCGCTGAGACATTTTAACTGCTTTCCTCCCTTTGTACCAAGTGACTTCACAACCTCAGTGATTTCAACCTCCATCTCAACTCATCATTCTCTCTCTCTGCTCTGAGTTCACTGCTCTCTTATCCTCCCTTCATCTCTTCTGTCATATAAACTGGCCTATCCATATTTGCAGCCACATGGCTTGGCCATGTGAGCCGCATGGAAGATGGCAGGATCCCCAAAGACACATTGTACAGCGAGCTCGCCACTGGTATCAGACCCACCGGCCGTCCATGTCTCCGTTATAAAGACGTCTGCAAACGCGACATGAAATCGTGTGACATTGATCACAAGTCGTGGGAGTCAGTTGCCAGCATTCGCCAGAGCTGGCGGGCAGCCATAAAGACAGGGCTAAATTGTGGCGAGTCGAAGAGACTTAGTAGTTGGCAGGAAAAAAGACAGAGGCGCAAGGGGAGAGCCAACTGTGCAACAGCCCCAACAAACAAATTTCTCTGCAGCACCTGTGGAAGAGCCTGTCACTCCAGAATTGGCCTTTATAGCCACTCCAGGCGCTGCTTCACAAACCACTGACTACCTCCAGGCGCGTATCCATTGTCTCTCGAGATAAGGAGGCCCAAAAGAAAGAATCCATATTTGCAGCCACCCCTTGACCTTGTCATCTCATGTGGTCTCATTATTTCTATTGTATCAATCAGAGTTAAGGCCATCTCTGATCATCTCTCTCCATCCACATCCCCCCTCCCTTCCCAAATCAATTTCTTTCTGTGCTTGCCCCGAAAGAGAAACTCCTCAAGTGATTTAGAGCTGCACTTTCAAATTCCCAACAGGATTGCCTTTAGCCTCAATTCACCACAACATTTCTGCAGCTACAGATCTGCTTAACCACCTTTAATGCCCATCACAACCATTATTCTCTCTCACCTTGGTCATTCCCCCAGGTACAGCCCTCAGCTCTGCTTCCTTATGTCCAAGCAATGCTGACTTGAACATCTATGTCTTACAATTGATTTAACCAGCCATTGCCTGATCTGGCTGAACCATGTAAAGTACTATTAGGTTCTGCTCTCGTCTGTGAAAACTGCTTACTATTCTAGGATCTTGAAATGCAAAGAATAACCCCTGGCTTCTTTTCTCTACTGCAAACTATCTTCTTAAATCCCCCCTCTCTCTTCCTCCACCCCCTGCTCCTCCAACAACAAACATGAGGAGCTCATGGACTTTTTGTCACAAAGATTGAGACCCTCCAATCAGCTGCCTCTGCCTCTTTCCTCCCTTCCCCTAACCTGGGCCAAACTTCCCCTAAGGTTTCCCACTGCCCTAGCCCTGAACTCACATAGGATTACATAGGATGTATAGCACAGAAGTAGGCCAATAAGCCCAACCAGTCCATGATCAGAAGATTTATACTCTACCAGAGTCTCCTCCCGACTTTCCTCAACTAGTTCTATTAGCATAGCCTTCTATTCCCTTCTCCCCCATATGCTTATCTAGCCTCCCCTTAAATGCAGCGATACTATTTGCTTCAACCATTCCCTATGGTAGCAAATTCCTCATTCTCATCGCTCTCTGGATAAAGAAGTTTCTTCTGAATTCTTTATTTAATTTCTTGTTGACTATCTTATATTGATGGCCTTTATCTTTCTCTAGTTACTCTGCTATCTGCCCTAATTCCCTCTCTGAGCTCAGTTTGTCCTTGAGATCCACCTCCTGTTCCCTTCTCACCAAACTGCTGGTCACCCAACTTCCCTCTCTGGTCCCCATGTTAGCTAATATTGTTAATGGTTCCCCCTCCTCAGGTGCCATTTTCAAATCTCCTGTCATCACCTTCTGTTCAAAAAACTGACCCTTGACCACTCTTTTTTTAGAAAGTACAGCCCAATCTCCAAGCTCTCTTTCCTCTGCAAAGCACTTGAAGGATTGTCAGCTCACAAATCCAAGCCCATCTTTCCCGGAACTCCTTTTTGAATCACTGCAATCAGGTTTCCACCTCTAGCCACAGTACCAAAACACCTCTTATCAGGTTCACAAATGACATCCTGTATGACATGTCTGCAACCATTGACATTGTTGACCACACCGTACTCCACTGTTGTTCAGCTGGGTGTGACTGCACTCGCTTGATTCCATTCTTGTCTATCCAGTCATTGCCAAAGAATCACCTGCAATGGCTTCTCTTCTGGCTCCTGCATTGAAGATGGAAACCATTGTCTTCTGTCCATGCCACCAACTCCCAAGACCTCAGTTCATTGACGGCTTCGATTCATCTGCTATAACCTCAATCATTTCTTTGTTACCTCTAGACTTGACTATTACAAAGTTCTCCTTGCCAACTTCCCATCCTCCACTCTCCATAAACTTTACCTTAGTCAAAATTCTGCTCCCATACACTAATTTGCATCAAGCCCCGTTCACTCATTACCCCGTAACTCACTGACCCACATTAGCTCCTGACCTGGCAACGCCTTAATTTTAAAATCTTTGTTTTCAAAGCCCTCCATGGCCTAACTCATCCTTATGTCTGTAACCTCCTCCAGCTCTACAACTCTCTGAGATCTCTGCACTCCTCCAATTCTGGCTTATTCTACATCCCTGATTTTAATCACTCTGAAACTGGCAGACGTGCTTCCAGCTGCCTAAGCACAAAGCTTTGGAATTCCATCACTAAATTTCTCCTTTTCACTGCCTCTTTCCTCCTTTTAAGACTTTCCTTAAAACCTAGCTCTTTGGACAAGCTTTTGGTCATCCGCCCTTATGTGGCTCAGTGCCAAATATTGTTTGCTAATGCTCTTGTGAAGCATCTTGGAATGTTTTACTATATTGAAGTATGTGCATAGAAAGTATATGGGGGTATATGTGCACAAATCATTGAAGGTGGCTGGGCAGGTTGGGAAAGTGGTTAAAAAGGCACACAGGATCCTGGGATTTATAAATAAAGGCATAGAGTACAAAAACAAGGAAGTTAAGATTGAGCCTTTATAAAACTTTGGTTTGGCTTTAGCTGGAGTATTGTGTCCAATTCTGGGCATCATCCTTTAGGAAGGATATGAAGGCTTTAGCGAGGCTGCAGTAAAGATTTATGAGTATAGTTCCAGGGATGAGTGACTTCAATTATATGGATAGATTAGAGAAGCTGGGGTTGTTCTCCTTAGGGAAGAGAAGATTGAGAGGAGATTTGATAGAGATGTTCAAAATTATGAGTGATCTGGACAGAGCAGATAGAGAGAAACCATTCCCAGAAGGGCCAAGAACCAGAGGACACCAACTTAAAGTGATTGGCAAAAGAACCAATGGCGACATGCGGAAGAACATTTTTACGCAGTGAGTGGGTAGGATCTGGAATGCACTGCCTGAGAGTGTGGTGGAGGCAGACTCAATCTGGACTTTCCAAAGGGAGTTTGAGAAGCACCTGAACAGAAAATAAAATGCAGGGCTTTGGGGAAAGAGCAGGGGAGTGGGACTAGCTGAGTTGCTCTTGCAGAGAGCTGGCACAGACTCGACTGGCCAAATGGCCTCCTTCTATGCTGTATCCATTCTATGAAAGGCGCTATATAAAAATAAGTTATTGTTGTTGTAACTAAGAAAACTAACAAGACAATTGTACAAAATCAGCTATTCGTATTTCCCTAAACCGACAATGAACAATAACACAAAGTTTAATTTGATGTCTCTCAGTGGCCTGAGACAATCCTGCATCACCTGTGCTCTTTATTCTGCTTTCCACCTTTCATTATGTAATTTCACTGCAAAGTATCTTGGGAAACATCCTACTTTAACTAAAGCAGAGGATGCATTAATGTTTTTCTGAAACCATCTGAGAGCCTATAACCCTGAATTGGGAGCACCATATTTTTAGTAATGCTAACCTGTCCAAGCCATGAAACTAACTTGAGGACTCATGGGGCTATTTTTAACTTTCAGTGATAGTATGAGCAGGGAAAGATCGGATCAGTCACCGGTTATACTGCTTCTCTGATTCTTCTTTCAATGTAAATGAAAATTGGGAGAGGTGTATAACTTGCGGCTGATCTAATGCCACTCATTTTACACTATTGTTAAAATTGCCTCTGTATTTTTTTTTAATTCTTTCATGGGATGTGGGCATCGCAGGCCAGGCCAGCATTTATTGCCCATCCCTAATTGCCCTTGAACTGAGTGGCTTGCTAGGCCATTTCGAGGGCATGTAAGAGTCAACCACATTGCTGTGGATCTGGAGTCACATGTAGGCCAGACCAGGTAAGGACAGCAGATTTCCTTCCCTAAAGGACATTAGTGAACCAGATGGGTTTTTACAACAATCGACAATGGTTTCATGGCCATCATTAGACTAGCTTTAAATTCCAGATTTATTAATTGAATTCAAATTCCACCTTCTGTTGTAGTGGGATTCGAACCCATGTCCCCAGAGCAATACCTGGGTGTCTGGGTTATTAGTCCAGTGACAATACCAGTACGCCACCGCCTTCCCCAGTTAATACGCCCCCAATTAATACTCAAACATTCAGGTAATGTTTTATCACCTCACTTTAAAGGAGGCTGGATTGAATCTGATCGGGTGGAGCCGGGTGAGTCAATATTACCAAAGGATAAGTCCCATGAGGTCGGCAGATGAGTTGCCAGGGCAGCCTGGCTTTTCTCACCCGTATTTGTGACCTCATGTTTGTTTGTATGTGTATCTAATTTCTTTGAAGCTCCTCGGATTAGTTGGGTTCATGAATGGTCTGTACATAGATAAGAGGGCATTTTCAGCACACTGAGAGATTTCATCCTGCAGTCCACTGCCATTGACTCCTCCTATGTCCAGATTAATGAAATTGGCTAAAAGTGGTGGCTAGATCACCACAAAGAGAGAAAATGATTTGAATCACTTGCTAGGCATTTGTACATCAGTTAACAGCCTTTATAAATCCCTATTTGCAGAATTAAATGAGAGTCCTGCCAATCAAAGACTAACACTGTAATAATTTCTTCCTCCTTTTCATCCTCCTCCACCTGTGCTAAAGCTTCAGGCTGCCCCTTTTGATCCCACTACTGCCTGCTTTCCCCTCTCTGAATGGTGAGATCATGTGATATACAGCAAACACAGGTCATTCTGGACACCTTATAAAGGCTTACTAATGAAGAAGGCAAATCGAGTTACCTTCCCTGTCTTCACATACAGAGTGTGTAACCAGTGGACTAGTTTATGACAGTTATATCACTGCAGCTATAATAACCTACCAAAGAAGTTTTCAAGCAGTAACGCTGAATTATGATGTCAAGGAAATTAGTTTTGCTTCAGGAAACAGTAAACTTGGGAATACATTGCTTCACTCATGATATGAGTTATATTTTTCTCTAATAGAGCTGGAAAAAACTTAAAAGTAGGTCAAATTAAACTGTGCTAAATGGATTTAATTTGTTTTATTTGGCAGTCCACCTTTGTTCAGCCTTGGTCCACAGTTTTTCAGGTTTAGTCTGAATCCTTTTGGAGCTGGGTTATTACAGTGCACTGAGTCATTGATCTACACTGTAAACTTGAGGCATGGGAAGAGCAGCTCTTTTTCTGGCTATTAAGAGCTCATTAAATGAAATGAATGCTGGAACACAGTTTGCACAGTGCAGTGAATGAGGTTTTAGGCTAACAGTTGAAGCATTCAGAGGGGAGTTATTTGCTTGCTCAACTTCACTGCATTCTAACTTAAGGATTCATACTTTAAAATCAGATGTATTGCTACTTCATAGTTCTGTATTTGTAACTTTCCTATGCACAAGAGAATTTAGATTGTTCTGATGTCAAAAATGGAATGAGCATGTTACCCAGTAAAGGGTGCTCTTCTTATTTGCCAGTTCTGATGAAGGGTCACTGACCTGAAACGTTAACTCTGCTTCTCTCTCCACAGATGCTGCCAGACCGGCTGCGTATTTCCAGCATTTCTTGTTTTTATTTCAGATTTCCAGCATCTGCAGTATTTTGCTTTTATTTTATTGAAGGGTGCTCTTCAGTTTGATTCTTCTTGTAAAACAACGTAATCCAGAATTACCACAACAGGAGAAACACCAGGACCCAATAATAACTTTTGCATTGCCAGTGTTAAATCATATCTTCTCTCTCCGCCAGGGCCTTACAGCAGGGCGTACAGCAGCAGTTGCTGGACCTCACTGATGAGGAATCCTCAGAGGAGCTGATTTCTTCTGAGGGCGCACCATCACAGGACTCATGCTTACCATACACCAGTGCAGATACTCACACTTCATTTGGTCCAATGAGATAGATAATTGAGTTTTTACCTGGTGACTCGCACTTCGTAAGTGAGCAAGAGCAGATGATGGTTGCAGGGATAGCAGTGCAGAGTCCGCGTCAGAGGGCGTAGCCCTCTCCAAGCTCTGCTTAGCTGGGCACAGGGGGCAGTTGATGAAAAGGATCAACATTGAGGGGCAGCTGAAATTCTGCAACATAATGGTAGGCGTTCCATACACACTGTCCGCAGCTGCAGAGAGAATGGAGGCGTCCACCTCAAGTATGAGTGGTTGGATGTCGCAGGACGTTGTGAGGATGTCTCCTTCCATGGATAAATTGACCAACTCCAAGGGACATCAATCAGGGCAATGAACTGAATCCATGCAGGCCTTGCCCATGCTGTACAGGCTCTGGTTGCCAACATGTCTGGTGTCTTAAATAGGATACCTTAGCCTTGGATTTACAGCACGTCACTGACCTGAACCAAAGTGCTGTCCAGCAGCAGCAGTGAAGTATGGTTCGTCCATGAGAGCGATGACGGCGAAAGTGGACTTAAAAGTGGGAACTTCACTCAAAGCATTCTCACTTCTCACACACCACCCCCACCGCCAACATCCCCCCCCCCCCCCCCCCCCACCCATGCCCAAATCTGCCCAGTCAGTTCCCGACATGCTGTCTTGTCTCCCAGCAAGGATCTGAGCAGCCTGCCTCTACCTCCTGGTTACTCATGTAAAGATGGGGGTTGGGGTGGGGGTAGGAGGGCATGAAGATATACAGACAGTGTGGCATCAGCTTACAGACAGACATTGCCACAATTCCAGCCCCCATCAATTAGTTTCAGGAAGTTCAAGTAAAACATTTTAGAATGGGCGATTGTACAAGATGGCATGTTTTTGCTGAAGTATCGAACAAATGTTGTATTGATTTTCCGCTAAGGTCGCTGTATGGATTGAAGTAATGTCGTAGGTTAAAAAGATAGGCCAAGCATTCTATTACCATCTTAAAGGAATTCCAGGATAAGAATCACTGTAAGCCTACTTATGGATAGTTAACATTGAATTTTGTGATTGCCTCTTCGGAAAAAAATGTAAATTTTTATGCTCGGCATTCAATCGTATTAATTTTTTTTAAATGTTTCTTTTCTTAACCTGTCTTTTGTAAGAGATGGTTATAAAGGGCTTTATCGAACAATCTATGTCAGCAAGGAGATCTGAAGGCAACTTAAAATAGATTAGCACTTTGATTCCCGAAATTCTACTCCTGGTCACCCAATGTTTTGAGGTAAGGTTTGTGTTGGAATTCTGGATTTCACATCACAATCTGTTGGACCAGTAATGTTATGATGTGGAATGCACTGCCTGAAAGGATGGTAGAAGCAGATTCAATAGTAACTTTCAAAAGGGAATTGGATTTATACTTGATAAGGAACAATTTGCAGGACTATAGGGAAAGAGCAGGGGAGTGGAATTAATTTGATTGCTCTTTCAAAGAGCTGGCACAGGCACAATGGCCTCCTTCTGTACTGTATGATTCTAAATACAGTGACTAGAGCACCAGTGCCATACTTGCTCGGGCCATTTCTTATTATTTATCAGTCAATCTCAGATGGGTGTTAGACTCCTTAAATATGCAAGTTGGCACCCCTACTCCAGTTGTTGGAGGCCATGTAAATTTCATGTACAAATGGGCAGATCTTGCACCAAGTTTTGAGTGATCAAACCAGTGATCCTAAAGTGGCCACTGGAGGCTGTACTTAAGAATTCCTGCTGGGTCATGAAAAAATCTTGAACCTGCTTCTGGCGAATCGAAGCGCCGTCGGTTGTCGTTTATGCTGAAGGCCTGATATAAGTGGAAGCTGTTGTTGCTGATCTACCAATAAACACTGAGTTCGAGATGTTTTCAATCCCATGCTAAATTTCATTCTTGCAATGTTGTGATTAGTGTGAAATGTTCGAAATCCTGGATTAATTTGAGCTGTTTGTAATCGTGTGCTTAATTTCACATGAAGGCAATCCTGAGCTGAAAGTCAGACATTTGTAATTCAGTGCTAATTTTGATTCTGGCATTTCTGTGTGAAGTTTAACATGGTTACAATCCAGTGCTGAATTTAACTTATTTAATCCTGTGCTCAATTTGGTTTCTTTGAGATGATCGAATTCCTGAGTTAATTTGGCATGTTTGAAACTGTTGAACTAATTTGAGATATTTATAATTCTGTATTGAAATTTTGATCCTGTACTAAATGTGATTCTTACAATGTGGTGCTTAGTTTCAGATATATGTAATCCTGGACTAGCTTGAGAAGCTGTTAATATTGTGCTACATTTGAAATGCTTGTAATCCTGTGCTTAGTTTGACATGTTTGCAATCCTGTACTAAATTTCACAGGCTACTAACCTTGTGCTGCATTTCATGTTTTTAACCATTGCTAAATCATGGGCTTAGTTTTGATTTTAGCAGTCTTTGGTTTGGCTTGAGATATATCCGGTGCTTAATGGAAATTTCTATCTTGTGACAAATTTTAGAATTTTGTAATTCTGTGCTTGGGTTTGATTTTTGAAATCCTGTGGTTAGTTTGAGATATATGTCATCCTGTACTAAAAATGAGATGTTTGTAATCCAGTTCTAAATTTGAATATTGAAATCATGTGCTAAGTTTGCAATATTGTATTTAGATTGGTGTATTAACTAATCAAAGTGTCAGCTGTGGCTCAATGGTAGTCCTCTTACCTTTTGAGTCTGAAGGTTGTGAGCTCAAGTCCCACTTCTGACACTTAAGAGCAAAATCTAAACTGATAATTCAGTAGTAATGCCAACACCACTGACTCAGAAATCATGAGACAAGCTCTTAAAAATCAAGAAATTTGGTATAAAAATCATGAGTTGCTTTTCTTTCCAAACATAAACCAATCTAGATTGACTGCTGGTTTATAAACCTCATTAGTGGCTTATTTAATCTCTAATAGGTCAGCGCTCTTTACAAAAACTATATTACTGCATCTGAAAATGCTCTACAAAAAACTCTTCTGGAGCACAAGACATGAAGCATTTCCTGCGGAAGTGCCCGTCAGAAATGAACACTCGGAAATACGATGATTTTTAATCTCCAGAAACCAGCGATTCTGACACCAATTCTGGAATCCTTACCACCAACCTGACCCAGATTGAAAATGCAGCACAGACACCAACTTTTATAGCATTTTTATAGCACTTTAAATAAAACAGGAACGTTATCAGACAAAATCTGATACCAAGCCACATAAGGAAGAAAAATAGGAACGGTGACCAAAAGTTTGGTCAAAGAGGCAGGTTTTGAGGAGCGCCTTAAATGAGGAAAGAGGTGGAGAGGTTAAGGGAGGGAATTCCAGAGCTTCGGGTCTAGGTGTTATAGCCACCAACTGTGGAGTGATTAAAATTGGGGATGCTCAAGAGGCCAGAATTGGAGTAGCGCAGATATCTCAGATATTTGGCTGGATGACATTACAGAAATAGCAATGGGTGAGGTCATGGATGGATATTTCTGACCTGTGAGGCTTAGCTACTCAATGGGAGAACTTTCTCAAGCAATGGAAGAACCAGATCTTAGATGTTTTTCATCTATTCCAACTTGTTGAATCAGGAACCTCAAATTTACCAAAACAAAATATGCAGGTGCCACATTCTAGCAGATAGAGGAGAGGGTGGGAAGTCTGAGATAAGGGAACATGCCAAATAATAGAAACATGAATTTAAAAATGTGCACCTTTTGGAGAAAGGACTGGTGGAATGGATTACTAAGCAGGCAAGAAAAACCCACAACCCTCTTTATTGTACTCAGAATCAAGTCAAAAGGATTTGCTGATTTTCATAAAAGGGTGAATAGTTTTTGCTGGTGCCCCATTTATCCTTCAGGGTTCAGGATGCTTTTTAAAACCATTCCCTTACTCCTTGGAGGTTGAAATGAGGCATTGGTTGCA
Source organism: Heterodontus francisci (assembly GCF_036365525.1). Taxonomy (NCBI): domain Eukaryota; kingdom Metazoa; phylum Chordata; class Chondrichthyes; order Heterodontiformes; family Heterodontidae; genus Heterodontus; species Heterodontus francisci. The sequence continues at coordinate 24,597,051 of NC_090389.1, forward strand.
TTTTTTACCCCCTCCTTTATCCTTCTTTAAGCCCCAATTTTTAATATTGCTTTGTAATTAAAATGCAACAAGTAGGAGAGCGAAGGGGAGGAGGAGGAAACATCAATTTGCAGCAGTAGACTGACAGAAGACATTTGTTGCAGCCAATAATTCCTTTGAACAACATTTTCATATTGCAAACCATCTTAAGTGAAAAGAAAGTGAAATTGCAGAGGACAGATGAGGTATTTAAATCTCTGCTTAGATGGCATGGCCATGTTTTTTTCTCTTTTTTACCTTGCTCATACCCTCAGATTACATATAGTCAAGTCAAGGCCAGAATTCTACAGAGATGGCAGAAGTCCCGTGGCCAGGGCCAAAAATGGGGGGGCTGACCCTGCTTCGGTGAGTGGCAGAACTAGGGCTGCATTTTGCTGGCGGCAGCCTATTGACTGACCTGCCCCCAAGAGCTGCCAGCCCAATCAGCGGGCATAGCAGTACCACCACTAGTGATGACCATTGCTGGGGCTGCACCTGGAGGATGAGGATGCATTGATGGCGGTCATTGCCCCCTGGTGTCCCCTCTGTGAGCCAAATAGTGCCCAAAAAAGGAGCCCCCCCTCCCCCCGCAACACTGGAGGCCAGCAGGGTTTACCCTAATGGCACTATGAGTGTACCTACCCTATATGGACTGCAGTGGTTCAAGAAGGCAGCTCGCCATCACCTTCTCAAAGGCATTTAGGGATGGGCAATAAATGCTGGCCTAGCCACCGATGCCCACATCCCATGAAGGAATAAAAAAAACCTGGCAGTATCCCACTGGTGGCAGGCCCTTCCAACATGGGCAAAATGCCTGCGGAGGCGGGAAGACATCCTTAATTGGCCACTTAAATGGCTCAATTGGGCACTGTGTAGGGGGGTGGGGGTCTTCTGTCACTTTTCCCACCACTGGCAAAATGGCATGGCGGCGGGAAGACATTGGTCATGCCATCCAACGCTTTACTGCACCATTTTACCAGCCTTTCTGCCTCCCAGGCTGTCCCTAAAGGGTTGGTAAAATTCAGCTGAAAGAGTTCCCAGCTTGGGTTCCGCCCCTGCTGTCAATCCCAAGTGAGGAAACAACTGCCAGCTATTTGGACATTCAACGGTCACCTGCTTCACCCAGAGTGTCCTGCACGCAGTAACCAGGCAACAACAACAGGCATCTTGTGTCTGCGACCCCCCTCCCCCTCTCCGAGCATGCACAGTGCAAAGCAACTGAGGAGGGCGCGATGCTTTAGGGGCATCCAGGATACACCAGGGTGCTTGTCAACATAGGGATAGAGAGATTTCTGGAGTGCAGGGCATATTGGGATGTAGGGTGTCATTAATAATAATTTATGGTATCTGAAAACAGCCTTCCACATAATAGCAAAATCTAGGATTTCGGAGCCCTCTTGCAAGATCGCAAGTGAAGCTCAATTTTATTTCCAAATCATGTCACTTGCCATAAATTTGCAACATTCATTGCAGTACTGAGGGACAGCTGCATAGTTGGAGGTGGTGTCTTTTGGGTGAAACCTAAAATCAAGGTCTCTTCTGCCCTTTTAGATGGACGCCAAAGATGCCATGACATTATTTGAAGAAGAGCAGGGGAGCCCTCCTGAAGTAAAATAGAAAATGCTGAAAATACTCATCAGGTCAGGCAGTATCTGTGGAGAGAGAAACAGAGTTAACATTTCAGGTCAATTGTCTTTGATCAGAACTGTTCTCCTGGTGTCCTGGACAATATTTGTCCCTCAGCTAACATCACTAAAGCAGATTATCTAATCATTATTCATTGTGGGATGCTGATGTGTGCAAATTGGTTTCTTATATTGTAACAGTGACAACACTTTGAAGTACTTCATTGGGTGTGAAAAGCACTATATAAATGATAGTTTTTATTTCTCGCTGGGCAAAGTTTGAGATGTTTACAATCTAGTGCTGCATTGGACACATTTGGCAACTTGTGCTGTAGGGAAATAATATTCTTATTTGTTTTAATTCAATGTGTGTGAATGAAAAAGCTTGAAATTTTTGGCCTTTGTACATAATTGTTGATCTAGATCTATTGGACCGGATTTTTTTTTTATAAAAGCCTTTTAATAAAAGCTGATCTCAGATATCTGTTGCAAAGCTGGAGATTGAATGTGGGAGACATTCAATTATTCAAACAGGGGTTCCAGATTAGGAAAGGGTCATAAAAGTTAAAATAGCAATGTTGCTTCAGTATTTTGCTTGGGAGAAGAAGTCAATTTTAATGCAAGCAGTGGCTAAATTAATAATTCCTTTCGTCCTTTGTTTATGATGTCCGGAGAATTGCTCATTCAAAATACTGTCTTTTCATACTGTATTAAATCCAACAATTGCATTTTAAAAGCTCATAATTAGGAGCCCTACTAAATTCATGGTCAAATTTTACAAATTTCGCAATCACGGCATTTTAAGAATTGTAAATTTCACAATTTCACAAATTTAAATTGTAAATTTCACAGTGTTGCAGCAAACCAAGAAAATGATTTGTTTAAACAAAAAAAAAAGACAAGGGAGGTTTCTGGTTTCAAAAGGCATGTATGTGTACTCAAAATCTATTGTAAAAAGTTGACTATAAACAGGTCACATTCTTTACTCACTGAAGTCAGTGGTTGAATGTGAGCATGGAGGCTCATGCATTAATCTGAGACTTCATCTCCTCACAAAGTGTTGCAAAAACTTTCAGTAAGTAGCCCTGTTGTAGTTTATTTGCAATTGGCAAGCAACCACCACTTTGCACGTAATGTTGAAGGAATACCCACAAGTTTGGGTGATCAAGTTTTTCCAATGTGTTGTTGACACTTGCAAAAGCATCTACAAGTTCAATTGTAACCATCTGGCGATTTTCTGATCTTTCTGTCGACTTGTTAAAAAGAGATGAAATCATTGCTTGCTTTTTTTTGCATGTTTGTTTTCCAGCAGTGCGGATGCTCTCTTTCTGCTGCAATGACTTTTGGACTCGAAGTGGTGCTGAACCATTGCCCGCCATGTGTGATCCAACAAAACATTGCAGCTTGTTAAAAATAGTATCCACCATCGGCATGTAGAATTTGGCTTCCAAATTCTTTCACTCAATGTGCTGCAATAATGGTTGTGGCGTATTTGATTTGCTCATTCTGGCATTCTCACTTGTCTGCTAATACTCGAGACTGTTTCTCTCAAAACTACACTGGAAGCCCTCTTTCATCTATCAATCGGCACGTTGAGCCTTGTGTCAATCACTAAAATGTGCAAAGTTTGCAAAATGGCTGATTTCACGGAGGACCCGAGATTTCACGGTCCACAATGCATTTTTCACGGCTGTGAATTTTGTAGGCCCTACTCATGATCTTCTAACTACATTTACAGATCATTTGCCGTTATGCAAGACCTAACTTACAGCAAAGTGTGGTTTTATTGCTTCAGAATTTTCCCTATCCAAATCATGGAATCACTGAATTATAGAATAGCGAGTGCACAGAAGGAGGACATTTTGACCCATTGAACCAATGCCAGCGCTCTGCAAGAGCAATTTAGCTAGTCTCACTCACCCCATCCTTTCCTTGCAGCCTTGCAAATGTTTCCCTTCAGGTGCTTATTCAATTTACTTATGAAAGCAACGAATGAACCTGCCTCACCACACTTTCAGGCAGTGCAGGATTGTACCGTTCGCTGCATAAAAAAGTTTTTGCTCATGTCTTTTGCCAATCATTTTAAATCTTTGTCCTCTGGTTCTTGACAGTTTTTCTCTATCCATTCTGTCTAGACCCCTCATGATTTTGAACAGCCCCAGCTTTTCCAATCTATCCAGGTAAGTCCCTTATTGCTGGAACCATTCTTGTGAATGTTTTCTACAGCCTCTGTAATGCCTTCACAATGATCCTAAAGTGCAGTGCCCAGAGTTGGACACAATACTCCAGTTGAGGCCGAACCAGCATTTTATAAAGGTTTGCCACAACTTCCTTGCTTTTCTACTCTATGCCTCTATTTATAAAGTCCAGGATCTTGTATGGCTTTTTAACCACATTCTCAACCTACCCTGCCACCTTCAATGATTTGTGCACAGATACCCCCAGGTCCCTCTGTTCCTGTCACTTTAGAATTGCACCCTTAGTTTATTCTGTCTCCCCTTATTCTTCCTACCAAAATGTATCATTTTGCACTTCTCTGTGCTGAATTTCATCTGCCATGTGTCTGTCCATTCCATCAGCCTGCCAACAACAGATCAACTGCCACTGTGATACCTGTTCTTTGCAGTTCTCCATCAATGTTGACTTAGTGCAGGAAGTGCTTTACGGAGCTGATAGAGTCACGGCAATGAATCCCAAGGTAAAGCCCCTAATGTACTTTTTAATCCATTTGTTCCATTAACTGGGCAATGCATTCCTGCCCAGTGCAGTGCCAGAAGATCAGAAACTGGAAGAATGCCAATGGATTACTCTTTCAGTACAATTGCATCAGATATTATTTTTATCCTGTGTAACTGGACCACTTTATTAAATATTGACATTATTTAAAAAGTGCAAAATCATATATATGATTAATGATTAAATACTGGCAAGCATTATATTTGAATTTAGTCAGTATAGGTAGCATGTCGTTGGCAGTCTAGGAACCTGCACTATCCTTCATCAACACCCATACTGCAATGCTTGGTGTAAGGCACTACGGACTAGAAATTGGTATGCATTGCACCTCGGGTTTTAGGGTGTAAAGTGGATGTGACCCATACCAATTTTGCAGTGGGATGGCCTGTGCCTAATTCCCACTGCTAAATACATAGGACCCTTTTTTAGGTATCCTGAACAGATCTCTCAAACAGTTGTTAGGGCCCCTAAATATGTAATTTAGGGGACTGTTCAGGGACCCCCATTAAGAAAAGTCTTGAAAATGTATCTAGTGCTACAGATCCTGGGAAAGGTCTTGGAAAAGTGCACCAAAGTTTTTAGATCCTGCTGGATGGGTAATGCTGCGTTGGTCTGTCTCTCCACTGGTGCTACCTAATGAATGTGGTTTCCATACAGATTTCCTCCAGCATAGATCATTGTAGAAGTGGGATTCCCATTGATCAATCCTAGCTGAGTAATTGGGCTGAATCTTCTTCCCCGAGTCGCTGGTGGAAAGGCGGGATCATTTTTAGGTTGGGAACCTGATTCAGTGGTTTGGGAACCCAGGTGTTACTCTTTCTCAGAGTAATCTAATTATCATCCCCACTCTGGGCTCCCCAACCAATCAGGGAAGATGGGTGCGATGACATATCCATTCCGTCAAAGTAAGGATTTCTAATTAAAGGGGCCACAGCATGGGTTACAAGGGTTCACCAGCACTTGGATTTTTCAGGCTGCAGCAACCACAGGAATGTAGAAGAGACCTGGGAAGGCTGCTCTCCTGGTCTCTCACTCTTACCTGGTAGTCCTGCTGTGGTATCTGAGGGGCTGTAGTGAGGTGAACTCTCCCAAGGACGGGAGGAAGAGGACAACCTCGCCAATCCAGCAGGCATTGATAGAACTGTCTTGAGGAAATCAGCAGCAGAAGTGTTGCCCCTCCAACCTGGAGACAGTGCACCAAGAGGATCCAGGACCTCAGGAGGGCATGAAATGTGAGTGGTATAACACTGTCAGATGCCAAGCCCCACACTCTGACATTCCTAGCATTCTCTTGCACGGCACTCCTCAGTGCATCACACCGTGCAGCTCCACTCATTCCTCTCTACGGGCACCCCATATCCCCATCTGAGCAGCCTACTCTTACACTCACTCTCATCCTATTGCTTTCTCGCACCCGTGCCTCACAGTCTCCGTCCACAAATGTTGTCCTTCCCTCCTCTCTTAACAAGCCATTATGAACACTCATATCTCTCTGCTTTCTCTCCTTGCAGGGGAAAAGAGCACTTGACTTGGTGATGTGGCTCTTCAGTGACAGACACCTTATCAGCCACTGGCAATGTATACCCATCTGGTCTATAGGTCTTGTTCCAGGAGGCTGCAGATGTCAGCAGTGACCTGATCTTCCTGAGGCACTGGTGCTCAGATATGTCAAGAGCGATGGTCCTCTGCCTCTAGGCCTTGTGCTGGCCTCCTTCCAGCTGGATCTCAGTGTCCATCAGCTCTGCCCTAGGGAGAGGCATGTGGCTGAGGAGTAGGCAGCTGGTGTTTTTGCTGGAGCAGTTGGCGGTGGTGTGGCTTCTGCTCTTAACTCTCAGCAGAGGTGGAAAGAGGAGATGCATAAGCTGCTGCCACGCTGAAGGCTGGCAGCAATGAAGTGCAACTGAAGTTGTGTCATGATATGTACTGGACAAGTGAAGTGCCTTTCAAGAAGCTGGCATCATCCGTCAAGCAGTGAAAGCACTCTCTGAGAGAAGTGCTTTGAATGGCATCCTCTCACCCGGCCAAGGATGGAGCTCTTCAGCGTAACTGATCAAAGCCTTTACAAAAGGGGAGGTGGTGGAGTAGTGGTATTGTAACTAGCCTAATAACTCAGATATCCAGGGTATTGCTCTGGGGACATGGGTTCGTATCCCACCATGGCAAAAGGTGGAATTTGAATTCAAATAATAAATCTGGAATTAAAAGCTAGTCTCATGATGGCCATGAAACCACCATCAATTGTTTTAAAAACCCATCTGGTTCACTAATTCCCTTTAGGAAAGGAAACCTGCTGTCCTTAACTGGTCTGGCCTAGATGTTACTGCAGACCCACAGCAATGTGGTTGTCTCTTAAATGGCCTAGCAAGCCACTCAGTTGTATCAAACTGCTACAAAGTCAATAAGGAATGAAACCGGACGGACCACCCAGCATCGACTTAGGCACCGGAAACAACAACGGCAAACCCAGCCCTGTCGACCCCACAAAGTCCTCCTTACTAACATTAGGGGCTTGTGCCAAAGTTGGGAGAGCTGTCCCACAGACTTGTCAAGCAGCAGCCTGACGTAGTCATACTCACAGAATCATACCTTACAGACAATGTCCCAGATACTGCCATCACCATCCCTGGGTAAGTCCTGTCCCACTGGCAGGACAGACCCAACAGTGGTATACGTTGACTCCGGACCCCATGAGGTCTCATGATACCAGGTCAAACCTGGGCAAGGAAACCTCCTGCTGATGAATCAGTACTCCTCCATGTTGAACACCACTTGGAGGAAGCATTGAGGCTGAGAAGGGTGCAAAATGTAGTCTGGGTGGGGGGTCTTCAATGTCCATCACCAAGAGTGGCTCAGTAGCACCGTTGCGGGCCACTTCCTAAAGGACATAGCTGCTAGACTGCATCTGCGGCAGGCAGCGAGGGAACCAACAAGAGGGAAAAACATACTTGACCTTGTCCTCACCAATCTGCCTGTCGCAGATGCATCTGTCCATGACAGTATTGGTAGGAGTGACCACCGCACAATCCTTGTGGAGACAAAGTCCCATCTTCACATTGAGGATACCCTCCATCGTGTTGTGTGGCACTACCACCATGCTAAATGGGATAGATTTCGAACAGATCTAGCAATGCAAAACTGGGCATGCATGAGGCGCTGTGGGCCATCAGCAGCAGCAGAACTGTACTCAACCACAATCTGTAACATCAGGGCCCGGCATATCCCTCACTCTACCATTACCATCAATGAACAGTGAAGGAGGGCATGCCAGGAGCAGCACCAGGTATACCTCAAAATGAGGTGTCAGCCTGGTGAAGCTACAACCCAGGACTACTTGCATGTCAAATTGCATAAGCAGCATGCGATGGACAGAGCTAAGCAATCCCACAACTAATGGAGCAGAGCTAAGCTCTGCAGTCCTGCCACAACCAGTTGTGAATGGTGGTGGACAAATAAACAACTAACTGGAGAAGGTGGCTCCACAAATATCCCCATCCTCAATGATGGGGGAGCCCAGCACATCAGTGCGAAAAACAAGGCTGAAGCATTTGCAACAATCTTCAGCCAGAAGTGACGAGTTGATAATCCATCTCGGCCTCCTCCTGAAGTCCCCAGCATTACAGATGCCAAACATCAGCCAATTCGATTCACTCCGCGTGATCAAGAAACGACTGAAGGCACTGGATACTGCAAAGGCTATAGGCCCTGGCAATATTCCGGCAATAGTACTGAAGACCTGTGCTCCAGAACTTGCCGCGTCCCTAGCAAAGCTGTTCCAGTACAGCTACAACACTGGCATCCACCCGGCAATGTGGAAAATTGCCCAGGTATGTCCTGTACACAAAAAGCAGGACAAATCCAACCCGGCCAATTACCGCCCCATCAGCCTACTCTCGATCATTAGTAAAGTGATGGAAGGTGTTGTCGACAGTGGTATCAAGTGGCACTTGCTTAGCAATAACCTGCTCAGTGATGTTCAGTTTGGGTTCCGCCATGGCCACTCAGCTCCTGACCTCATTATAGCCTTGTTCAAACATGGACAGAGGAGCTGAACTCCTGAGGTGAGGTTATGTGAGGTGAGACTGACTGCCCTTGACACCAAGGCAGCATTTAACTGAGTATGGCATCAAGGAGCCCTAGCAAAACTGGAGTCAATGGGAATCAGGGGGAAAATTCTCCGCTGGTTGGAATTGCACCTAGCACAAAGGAAGATGGTGTGGTTGTTGGAGGTCAATCATCTCAGCTCCAGGACATCACTGCAGGAGTTCCTCAGGGTAGTGTCCTAGGCCCAACCATCTACAGCTGCTTCATCAATGACCTTTCCTCCATCATTAGGTCAGAAGTGGGGATGTTCGCTGATGGCTGCACAATGTTCAGCACCATTTGCGACTCCTCAGATACTGAAGCAGTCGTGTAGAAATCTAGCAAGACTTGGACAATATCCAGTCATGGGCTGATAAGTGGCAAGTAACAATCGCTCCACACAAGTGCCAGGCAATGACTGTCTCAAACAAGATAGAATCTAACCATCTCCCCTTGTCATTCAATGCCATTACCATGGCTGAATCCCCCACTATCAACATCTCGAGGGTTACCATTGACCAGAAACTAAACTGCAGTAGCTATATAGTTACCATGGCTACAAGAGCAGGTCAGAAGCTAGGATTCCTGCGGTGAGTAACTCACCTCCTGACTCTCCAAAGCCTGTCCACCATCAACAAGGCACAAGTCAGGAGTGTGATGGAATACTCTCCACTTGCCTGGATGGGTGCAGCTCCAACAACACCCAAGAAGCTCAACACCATCCAGGACAAAGCAGCCTGTTTCATTGGCACCCCATCCACTATCTTCAACATTCACTCCCTCCACCACCGATGCACAGTGGCAGCAGTGTGTACCATCTACAAGGTGCACTGCAGCAACTCACCAAGGCTCCTTAGACAGCACCTTCCAAACCCGCAACATCTAGCACCTAGAAGGACAAGGGCAGCAGATGCATGGGGACATCACCACCTGCAAGTTCCCCTCCAAGCCACACACCATCCTGACTTGGAACTATATTGCCGTTCCTACACTGTCGTTGGGTCAAAATCCTGAAACTCTCTTCTTAACAGCACTGTGGCTGTACCTACCCTACACAGAATGTAGCGGTTCAAGAAGGTGGCTCACCACCACCTTCTCTCGGGCAATCAGGGATGGGAAGTCACTGCTGTCCGAGCCAGCGACGCTCATATCCCATGAACAAATTTTTTAAAATAAGAAACTCTTCACACTGTGCACTCACTTCAGTAACACTGGATAGCTGACAGTGCGGCAAACAGGTCCCATGGCCGGCAAATCCAGGATTCAGGTTCAAGACAGGTCTTAATTGCCTTCTTAACTACCTCAACCACTTCCTAATTACGTACCCAACAGATCCAAGGGGGTTCCGCACTCACTTTCAATTCTGCCCTCGGAAGAGGGTGGAATCTCATTGGGATCCCGCCCTGACATCAATTTCCAGGATTTTCCCTCCCCACAAGCACTGGAACCTGTCTCTGCTGGGGTGAGAAAATTCTGCCCATATCATGAAATTTAGGATGGGTGACATCTTGTGGTCTTAACTTTACCATTTGTATGTTATGGCCATTGGAAGGGTGGGCCCTTCTTCAAGCACACTCCCTGAAACTGTATGGATGTTTCTCCAGTAGTCTCCCAGCATCAGTCAGTTCCTGGCACATAAAGGCATAATTGCCAACCTATGCCCTTTAATTCAGTAGTTTCGGGGCCTACCTTTTGACTGAGATGGCCAGGCATTCACAGCATTCAAACTGTGCTTGCCCACACCAGAAACAAAAAAAAACACATGCACTGTAATCAGTTCCACAGGATACTCTCAGTTTAATGGAATGGCTTTCCCCATTTTTCAGTTCCAGACACTTAGAATGACTGATGTGATCAGTTCCAACCAAGGACAATGGCAGCAACTGTTCCACAGCTTTCTTGGCCTTCCTTTATTAGCCTCGCTCTCTACTTTGTTCTGAGGTGTCACATTAATCCATTTGGAACATGTATTCTACAGCTTGTAGGCACACCCAGCAGTAACTAATTTTATCCCGTTGTGATCAAAGGAAGAAAGATTCTGCACTTATATATCACCTTTCATGACCTCAGGTCCTGTCAAAGTACTTTATATTGAAATAATGGCAACGCGGCTGCCAGTTTGTGCACAGCAAGCTCTCACAAATGGCAATGTGATAATGACCACATAAGCGCTTTTTTTTATGATGTTGAGGGATAAATATTGGCCAGGAAACTGGGCAGAATGATAGGCCAAATGGCCTCCTCTGTGTCATAAATTTTTTATGTTTCTATGTAACTTCACTGGCCTTCAAATAGTGCTATGGGATCTTTTACGTTTACTTGAGAGGGCTGATGCAGCCTTGGTTTAATGTCTCATCCAAAAGACAGCAGCTCTGAAAGTGCAGCACTCCCTCAGTACAGCACTGAAGTCATTGTCCATTTTGAGCTTCTTCCCAAGATAAACTTGTACCCCAGAAGTCTAAAACATATGTAACAGAAGCTCAATCCTGCCCTGATTGACTTTAGTCCATCTATCCTATGGGACACATTTGCAATTTACCCGGTGGAGAAAATTTTGGTTACGGTAGTTGAGCCAAAATAATAAACTCTCTAACAAACTCTTTTAAGAATTGACAATAAGTAATTGAAAAAGATCTTAAGCCAATTTCTGCCTTGTGTTGTAATCCTTTTATCTATATTTCAAACAATCTGCACTAAGTTAGAAATCAGAGTTTACCTGATACTGAGCCAAGCTTCAAATTTGTACTTTTCATGGTTCTTATATATATATTTTTTAAACTGTTCTACAAACTGGTAAAATAGCTGTTATCAGGAGGTTGTCTGAATCTTGGTAAATGGTAGCGTGAGTACAGCAGACTTTAGCACACAATTCTGGGACTGAGTGACTCAGTAATTTGTGCAGAGATGATCAGTGTATTATTTAATAATCATTCTTTGCAAATAAAGCATTCACCTTGTCACTCCTTGGACAAATGAAAAGGTGTAACAGAGACTAATAAATGAGTGCCGACCTGCACATTAAAAAAAAATAGGCAACATATTATTTTTTCTATCTTGACAAAGTTTTTCCTCTCCTGTAGTGGCGTTGACTCCTTGCTGTGACGCAGTTCCATGGATAATGTGCATCCATCCACATATTGGCCAATGACTGTTTTCCACATGCATCTTTGCAAAATAACAGGAGTTAAAGATAGTACTAGATCAAAAGAAGAGGTTTATAATGTTACCAAAAAGAGTGGTAAGCCTGAGGATTGGGAAGATTTTAGAATTCAGCAAAGGAGGACCAAGAAATTGATAAGAAAAGAGAAAGAGAATATGACAGCACAGTAGACATAAAAACAGATTGTAAATATTTCAATAGGTATGCAAACAGGAAAAGATTAGTGATGCCCAACAGAGGCAGAGAAAAGTGAAAGTATAATGGGGAATAAGGAAATGGCAGACATTAAACAAATACTTTGTTTCTGTCAAGTGTTACGACCAAGGCAGGAGGAGTGCACTGTTTATTCTAGTCCCATTTCTCACAACATATATATTTTAAATTTTCCCACTTACTAAAACAGTCAATCATATACTCTATTTTTCCCAGAATAGAACACACTAACCAGGTTTCTTTAATGAACAACAACATTAATATTTTATTGTAGAACAATTCTTACTAGCAATGAAGTAAAGCATAAACACACAGACGTAAATTTGAAAAGTTCCTTTTTTTTAACCTTAGCCCCATACACTCACATACACATACACCGGTTAACCGAAAAAAAGAAGAGATTTTTAAAAATTCAGAGCTCTGTTACAGACAAAAGAACACTTGGGCGGATTACTTGCCCACATTTGAAGTAAACAGCAGATGAAATATGTTGTTCCAAAACTGGCATATAGTCTAACTTCCGAGTACACAAATACAGGATACTGGGATCTTTTAGAACGGTTCTTTTCAGGCTGCGTTGAGAATTAATGTAGCAGGCTTTCTTCAAAGACAGGAGATGAGATGAATTGACACAGCAGACTTCTCAGGGTCTTTTAGAGATTTGCTGGAAAGTAAACTGGGGTGTGGTTTTCTCTCTGTTCTTCACTTCTTCTTCAGGTTAACTTTATTAGCTGCTGCCCTCTCAGGTGCACACTGCTGCTTCCTGGGCTTGTCCAATCAAGGGGCGCATGATTGACTTCTCTGACCACATCTCCGTGCTGCCAGAGTTTCTGTTCTATTTTTAACTTGAGTCATGTGACAACCAGTATAAGTTGTTGCCAAACTATTTCTTTCAGTGCCCTCTTGAATACCCTCTTGATGACCCTTTTGGAAAAAACTGGTACAACATTTATTCAGTTTGACCATGAATTCCTCAAAAAATATTTGAACAAAAAAAACAGAATCACTTCCATAACACAATGATGAGGATAAGTCCTCAGTATAAGTAAAGAAATAGTACTGGAGAAATTAATCGGACTAAATGATGACAAATACTCTGGCCTGACGACCTGCATCCTACGGTTTTAAAAGAGACGGCTGCTGCGACAGTGGTTGCATTGGTTTTGATCTTCCAGAATTCCTTAGATCCTAGAACAGTTCCCAAGGATTGTAAGGTAGCAAACATAATCCTGCTATTTAAGAAAGGAGAAAGAGAGAAATGGGGAATTATAGACCAGTTAGCCTAATATAAGTAGGAGGCAAAATGCTAGACTATATTATTAGGTACGTAATAACAGGTCACTTAGAAAATCATAATATAATTAAGCAGAATCAACATGGATTTATGAAAGGGAAATTGTGTTTGACAAATCTGTTAGAGTGTTTTGAGGATATAACTATTGAGATGGATAAGGAGAACCAGTGGATGTAGTGTACTTGGATTTTCAAAGAGCTTTTGATGTGGTGCCGCACAAAATTATTAAACAAAATTAGGATTCATGAGATTGTATACATTCGCATGGATTGAGGATTGGTTAATGGACAGAAAACAGAGAGTAGGAATAAACAAGATGTTTTTGGGTCGGCAGGCTGTAACTAGTGGGGTAATGCAAGGATCAGTATTTAGGCCTCAGCTATTTACAATCTATATAAATGACTTAAATGAGGGGACTGAGTGTAATGTATCCAAGTTTGCTGATGATACGAGGTTAGGTGGGAAAGTAAGCAGTGAGGAGGATGCAAAGCGGTTACAGAGGGATTACAAACAGGTTGGGTGAGTGGGCAAGAACAAGGCAGATAAAATAATATGTGGCGAGTGTAAAGCTATCCACCTTGGTAAGAAAAAAAAAATAGAATTGTTTTGAATGGTGAGAAAGCGGAAAGTGTTGTATTCAGAGGGACCTGGCTGTCCTTGTACACAAATCACAGAAAGGTACAGCAAACTATTAGAAGGCAAATGGTATGTTAGCTTTTGTTACAAAGGGATTGCGTATAAGAGTAAAGAAGTCTTACTGTAATTATACAGGGCATTGGTGAGGCCACACCTGGAGTATATTGTGTGTAGTTTTGGTCTCCTTACCTAAGGAAGGACATACTTGCCTTACAGAGGATGCATCGAAGGTTCACTAGACTGATTCCTGGGATGAGGAAATTGTCCTTTGAGGAGAAATTGAGTAGACGCGGTCTATATTCCCTGGAGTTTTGAAGAATGAACGCTGATCTCATTGAAAAATATAAAATCCTAAGGGGCTTGACAGGGTAGAGACTAAGAAAATGTTTCCCCTGGCTGGGGAATCTAGAACATGGTGTTACACTATCAGAATAAGGGGCCGGCCATTTAGAACTGAAATGAGGAGAAATTTCTTCACTCAAAGGGTTGTGACTTTTTGGAATTCTCTACCTCAGAGAGCTGTGGATGCTCAGTCATTGAGTATATTCAAGACAGAGGTCAATAGATTTTTGGATACTAAGGGGATTAAGTGATATGGGGATAGTGCGGGAAGGTGAAGTTGAGGTAGAAGATCCCATGATCTTATTGAATGGCAGCGCAGGCTGAAAGGGTCAAATTACCTACTCCAGTTCCTATTTCTTATGCTGTTCTGACTCAATCATTAGGAGATGAGGTAGCACATCTGATACTGCCTGAGGGGAGCAATGGGTGAGATGTGAAAGCATTTTGAGAGGAATTACCACTTCTAAGCCACCTTTTACCATCATCCCTCTCACGGCCCAGCCACACCTCACTGCTACCACTGTGCTGGAAAACATTTTGCTGTGGGTCAGTAGTGTGCGCAAATGCCAAAGCTAGGGTATCATTCATCCTATTTAAGATGGTATCCAGAGTGTTCAAGCCCTTGTTCAAGGCCTGCATGGACTCATGTGATTGCCATGTTTGATGTTCCTTGGAGTTGGCCAGTCTATCCATTCAAGAAGACATCATCGCAATGGCCTGTGACAGCATCCCACTCATGCTTCAGGCAGACGCCTCCATTCTCTCTGCAATTGTGGAAAGTGTGCTTATAACATTTATCAGTACATCCTCTGCTGCTGCTCAATGATTATCTTCTTCATTAACAGCCCATGGGATACAGCATCTCTGCCCAACGGAGCAGAGCTTGGAGAGGGTTGTGCAAAGTCTCCACTGCCTTGCAACCACCATCTACTTTTGTTCACCTATGAAGTGTGACTCATCAGGTGAAAACCCAACCGTCATCCTATGTTGCCCCATATCTGTGCTGGTGTGTGGTACATATGAGTCGTGTAATGATGCACTCTCAAACATTAAGCTCCTCAGAAGAATCAACATCTGCACCCTCCACCAACTCCTGTTGCACATGTGAAGGCTTGTGGAAGATAAAAGACATGAATGAGCACTGGTGAGGTTAAGAATGTTGCAACTTACCATTACAACATGATCATATTTCAATCACTGTTGCCATCAAGTCAACATGACTAAGTGCCACATGACGTGGCTGTCTAATATTTAATTGTGCCACTTGGTAGCTGGGAGATTCGTTTCTCCCCATCTCCAATGGCCAGGCATGCTGAGACTCCACTGATTTCCAGTGCCGCCTCCTCTGCATTTAGAGTCATTGAGTTATACAGCACAGAAACAGGCGCTTTGGCCCATCATGTCCATGCTGGCCATCAAGCACCTATCTATTCTAATCCCATTTTCCAGTGCTTGTGGGTTACGAGATGGCTGGAGGACCATCTCCTGTTCCCTTCCTCTCTCTGATGTTCTGTGCTCTCTTCTCTTGCAAGGTGGGAAAGAAGAGACCTTTGAGTGAGAGTAATAGCATATGCTCATCTGGAGGATGGAGAGAATTTGTTAAGGGTGTATCTGAGGGAGAGGCATAGCTTTGCGTAATGATGTGAATGAATGAGAGTGGTGGATTAATAGATGGGGATGTGAGAAAATGAATAGACCGAGAAGCATGGGTGCACCTGCCATGGAAGTGGGTATGAGGACTGGTGTGATGGAGTAGGCTTGACAAGACAGAGTGAGGGTGATGCGCACAACAGTCTGCAGGTGAATGTGCTACTGTACTTACCTTTCCTGACCTGATTCGGTCATTAAAGTGCCTCCTGCACTGCATCCAAGAACGTGGAACTATGCTCCTGCTGCTGACCTCCGTGGCAAACTCCAACGGTGGCTTCTTGAACTCTGCTGCAAGTTTCTTCCTCCCACTGATGGGAAATACAGTGTCTCTTTGGCTCCTCACAGCTCCCAGCAGCACATCCAGGAATGATCATTGAAACGAGGTGCAACCTTTGCTCGTATCGTCTCCCTAGAACAGAGAGGTTAAGGCAAGATTTAATAGACTTGTTCAAAATTATCAAGGGTTTTGCTAGAGTAAACGAGGACAAAATGTTTCTATTGGCATGAGGGTCAGTAACTAGAGTACACATATTTAAGATAATCGACAAAAGGAACAGAGGTGAGATGAGGCAAAATATCTTATCTGGAGCAATTCATTGTGATCTGGAATGCACTGACTGAAAGGGTGGTGGAAGTAGATTCACTGGTGACTTTCAAAAGGGAATTGGACAAATACTTGAACAGGAGAGTGGGATTAATTAGATATCTCTGCAAAGATCCAGCACAGGGAAGGTGGATTGGATGGCCTCCTTCTGTGATTTTATCATTGGGTGAATTCCAAAGGATATTTGCAGTGAATGTATTTAGAATGTTTTATGATGAGAACAGCAAAATGTTGGTTTTCATTTTACTGTGACAAACCTTCTAATTAAGTTTGAGAACCTCTATTTCAGATGGTGTTTTTGGGGAGGTGGAGTTGGGGGTGGAGGTAAAGGAAAATGCCCACACCAATGCGCTATTTTCAGTCAATGCAATACACATGAAGCAGATGTAGATTTCTGGCAATTTAATAGAAATTGTTAAATAATCACTCATAATTATAAGGAAAATGTGGTTATAATAACCAGAATCCTGTGCTGCCCCAGGTGCCCTTGATTGTTAAACAAACCAGTCAGGACAAACAGCCTTAATTAAACATCGATGACATATTCAAATGTGCATGACCTGTTGGCATAAAGCAACAAGTGCAATTTGTTCCAGAGAGAAGAGTCTCTGAAAGGGGTTGGTATTGCAGTGCAGTTTTGAAACAATGCATATATGATATTTTTGGAAGTGCGTTACAAAGTGGAAGCACATGAAGAGCTTTGGATAACTTTGTAAGCTTCAAAAACAAAGAGCAGTTGGGAACATGATCTGAACCCGATAGGTTGACACATGTTCCATTCCAACATTGTTGTTATCTTTCATAATAAAAAGAGAAGAAAGACTTCCACTTAGTATTTCAGGTTGATGGCCGTTCATCAGAACTGGAAGATGTTAAAAATGAATGGCTTATCCCCTAGCAGCTTTAGTTTACAGATGTCACGTTAAAATACAGAGGAATAAGAACATAAGAAAAAGGAGCAGGAGTAGGCCATTAGGCCCCTCAAGCCTGCCCCAATAAGATCACGGCCGATCTGCCCCAGACCTCAACTCCTCTTTCGTGCCAGCTCCTCATAGCCCACAACGCCCCGATATTTCAAAAATCTATCTACCTCCTCTTTAAATACTTACAGTGATCTAGCCTCCAAAACTCTCTGGGGTCAAGAATTCCAGAAATTCACCAACTCTCTGAGAGAAGAAATTCCTTTGCATCTCAGTTTTAAATGAGAGTCCCCTTATTTTGTAACTATGCCCCCTAGTTCGAGATTCCCTCACTAGTGGAACCATCATCTCAACATCTACCCTGTCAAGCCCCCTCCAAATCTTGTACGTTTCAATAAGATCACCCCTCATTCTTCTAAACTCCAATGAATAAAGGCCTAACCTGTTTAGTCGTTCTTGATACGTCAATCTCGTCAACCCAGGAATCAGCCTAGTGAATCTCTTTTGAACTGCCTCCAATGCCAGTATATCCTTTCTTAGATACGGGGACCAAAACTGTACACAGTACTCCAGGTGTGGCCTCACCAACACTCTGTACAGTTGTAACAAGACTTCCCTATTTTTAAACTCCAACCCCCTAGCAATAAAGGCCAAAATTCCATTTACCTTCTTAATTACTTGCTGCACCTGCATGCTAACTTTTTGTGTTTCATGCACAAGAACACCCAGATCCCTCTGTGCTGCACTTTTTTGGAGTCTGTCTCCATTTACATAATAGTCTGCCTTTTGATTCTTCCTACCAAAGTGCATGACCTCATACTTTCCTACATTAAACTCCATCTGCCAAGTTTTTGCCTACTCACTTAACCTATCTATAATCCCCGAGCAGATTCCTTATGTCCTCTGCTTGTTATATCCTCAAAGAGTTCTAGCAAATTTGTCAAACATGATTTCCCTTTCACAAAACCATGTTGACTCTGTTTGATTGCATTAAGCTTTTCTAAACATCCTGCTATTTCTTCCTTAATAATGGACTCCAGCATTTTCCCAACAGCCGATGTTAGGCTGACTGGCCTATAGTTTCCTGCTTTTTGTCTCCCTCCCTTCTTGAACAGGGGCGTAACATTAGCAGTTTTCCAATCCGCTGGGACCCTCCCGGAATCCAGTGAGTTCTGGAATATTGCGGCTAATGACTCCTCTAACTCTGCAGCCACTTCCTTTAAAACCCTTGGATGCAGGCTATCAGGTCCTGGCGACTTGTCTGCCTTTAGTCCCATTAGTTTGTCAAATACTTTGTCCCTCGTGATAGAGACTGTTACAAGATCTTTCCTCCCATTAGCTCCTTGCTGATCTGATATCTGTGGGATGTTTATAGTGTGCTCCACCGTGAAGACTGATGCAAAATATTGGTTTAAATTATTTGCCATTTCCCTGTTCCCCGTTATCAATTCTCCAGTCGCATCATCCAAGGATCCTATGCTCACTTTAGCTACTCTCTTTTTATATATCTGTAGAAGCTGTTTGTTTTTATATTTTTTGCCAATTTATTTTCATAATCAATTTTCTCCCTCTTTATTTGCTTTTTAGTCATCCGCTGCTGGTTCCTAAAAAATTCCCAATCCTCTGGCCTACTACTAGTTTTCGCCGCTTTGTATGCCTTAGTGTTTGATTGGATACTCTCCTTGACTGCCTTTGTTAACCACGTTCATCCTTCTCATCGAATCCTTCTTTTTGACCGGCATAAAGTTTTGTTAAGCGTTATGAAATTTCTGCTTAAATGTCTGCCACTGCTCATCCACTGACCTTCTCCTTAGTCTATTTTCCCAGCCTGCTTTGGACAACTCTTTCTTATTCCTCTGTAATTGCCCTTGTTTAAGTTGAGGACACTGGTTTGAGACCCGAGTTGCTCGCCCTCAAATTGAATTTGAAATTCTACCATGTTGTGATCGCTACCCCCTAGAGGATCCTTAACTGCGATATCTCTTATTAATCCTACCTCATTACACATTACTAAATCCAAAATAGCTTGTTCCCAGGTAGGTTCTGCAATGTATTGCTTTAAGCAACAATCCTTGATGCACTCTACAAATTTGTCTTCCATGTTACTTCTGCCAATCAGATTTGTCCAGTCAATATGCAGATTAAAATCACCCATGACAATTGTAGCACCCTTCTTACACACCTCCAATATTTCCCAATTTATACTTTCTCAATCAGTGAGGCAACTCTTCGGGTGCCTATAGACATCTCCCACCCATGACTTCTTCCCCTTGCTATTCCTTATTTCCACCCAAAATGATTCCACATCATGATCTATTGCAGCTATATCTCTACTCACCACTGCACTGATACCTTCCTTTATTAACAAAGCTGCCCCACCTCCTTTTCCTTTTTGCCTATTTTTCCGGAACGTCGAATACCCTTGAATATTCAGTTCCCGGTCTTGGTCACCCTGCAACCACGGGCTGAATTTTACGCTGCCCCAGCGGGTCGGATGATGGCGTGGGGGCTGCATAAAATTGAGCGGGAGGCTCCGGGAGGCCTACCCGCTCCACTCCCGCCTCAGGTGAACTTTATGGTGGTCAGGCGGGGAGAGGCATCGGCCCACCCGCCCAAGGCCAATCAAGGCCCTTAAGTGGCCACTTAATAGCTGGGGGCATGAAAGGCCGCCCATCGAAAGCTGCCAACCTTTCTGTCCCCTGGTGTGGGGGGGCCCAAGGCAGTCGGGCACAGGGTGCCCGATTGAGGGCCACCCCTGCCTCCCAACCCACCCTGGGGACCCAAAATGCCCCCTCCCCCCAAACGACCACCTCAGCCTCACCAGGGCACCACCGATCCCCCTGGTGAGGCATGCCCCTACTTACCCACTCTCTGGGGTCCATGGTGTCGGCTGGGCTGCAGTCCCAGCAGTGGCCACCTCTCCCAGTGGCGCTGCTGGGACTAAGATCTGCCAGCCCGCTGATTGGCCGGCAGCTCACTGAGGCGGGACCTTATCCCTCAAGCGGGTGGAAGTTCCGCCTCGTGACAATTAAAGCCTGGGGACCCGTAAAATACGGGATGGATCCCCAGGCTAGGCGGAAGCGGGTAAGCCTAAGGTAAAATCCAGCCCCACGTCTCTGTAGTTCCGAAGAAGGGTCACTGACCTGAAACGTTAACTCTGCTTCTCTTTCCACAGATGCTGCCAGACCTGCTGAGTGGTTCCAGCATTTCTTGTTTTTATCTCTGTAATAGATATCAAGTCATATCCATTTATTTCTATTTGTGCCGCCAACACATCTATCTTGTTACAAATGCTAGGTGCATTCAGATAAAGAGCCTTAAGCTTTGACTTTTTACCATTATTACTCATTCTGGTTCTAATTTCTGTTGCACTCTTCTGCTTATATTTTCTGCCCCTTCTTGCCACACTTTGATTACCATTCACCTCTTCACTACCCTGCACCTCTGCTGTCTCATTTCTTTTTGATTTTTTAAACTTCCCTTCAATTGAACCCTCCCCACCACTAATTAGTTTAAAGTCCTAGCTACAACCCTAGTTATACGATTCACCAGGACACTGGTCCCGGTTCAAATGAAGCCCGTCCCAATGGAACAACTCTCTCCTTCCCCAGTACTGGTGCCAGTGCCACATGAATCGGAACCCATTTCTCCCACACCAATCTTTGAGCCACAAGTTGAAACAAATCCCGCTTCCTTCTCTTAATAGTACTTCTCTCCTGGAAAAATTGAGAAAAAATTATACTGTACATGCTGTGTTTTTTGATAAGCTGACTTTTCTGTTTTTGGCATTACCTTACTTTCTAAACAACTAAGTGCAATAGATGCTGACCTGTATTTTAGCTTTTAGCACAAGACCCAAGTCTGTATCTCACAGTCTCCCTAGTTTACAACATAACTGATTGCAGCAGTGTCTTTTTGTTATACTCTGAATGCAGACAAAAAGAGGAAGGGCGAGGCTGCTGATTCCTTCCTCTTTCAGTTATTTACCACTAGATATGTCAACCAAATCCGCCATTCCCCGTGATATATTCTCAATTGACCCCTGGGATCGCCCTGATTAGAAACATTTCCACTTCAACAGATGCAAATACTCAATGGAATCTCTAAACTAGCTTTCATTGTCTAAACCACTTCATCTAAATCCTGATATACAATCCCCAGCTCTGTTGTTCTGTAAATGTAATTAATTGAGAGCTGCACTTCACACTAGCAGTACTTTGAGCACAAGTTATGACCAGATCCTCTGTAGGTGCAATAGTCAGCAACCTTGAAATGTGACTGGGAACATCTAAAAATGCTCAGCACTACATTGTCTTCTAATACATTTATTATAATGAGACTATTCAGTACTAAGGTTGTGTTCCAGAGACTTGAGCCCATAATCTAGGGCTGAGGGATTGCTGCACTGTTAGAGGTACTGTGTTTCAGTTGAAGCATTAAATTGAGGCCTCATCTGCCCTCTCAGGTGGGCATTAAAGGTCCCATGCCATTATTTTGCAGAAGAGCACGGGAGGTCTCCCTGGTGACTTGGCCAATGCTTATCTGCCAACTAAAATCACTAAAACAAATTATCTGGTCATTATCACATTGCTGTTTGTGGAAGCTTGCTGTGCGGAAGTTGACTGCCATGTTTCCTACGTTACAGTTGTAAAGCACTTTGGGGCATCCTGAGGTTGTGAAACGCACCACAGAAATGCAAGTCCTTCTCTCTTTCAATGGACTGGACCGTAGAACCAGTTAGGAACATTCTTAATTAGGCCATCAATTGGAATCTGTCTTTCTTTAAAATTCAACTGCTGTTGGGATGTCATAAGTTTGGCAATGAGCCTTTTATCTAGCCTTGTTCTTAATTAATCCTTAGCATAAGAGCTTACAAAATGAAACGTTCAGAACATTATTCAATTCAAATAAAAGCGAAAAGTAACAGCCGTGTTTTTATTGAAGACTAGAGACATTTATAGCAATAAAGGCTATATCACCAAATGCTAGAATCATTCGTTGGTTTGTCACGGAGTTATCGAAGGCTCATTGATATTATGTAACCTTTCAGTGTCTCTGAAACAAATTGCCATCTGAAACTTAACTTCCAAGTAATGTTCTGCATGTCACTGTGGGAAAAAATTGTTTACTGCTTACACTCACAATTTGGTCACTTCTTTCTCTGACAGTCTGCTTGACATTTTTATAGGGCAGTCTGAAAAAATTCTATTCAGCTCGTTTAGTCTTGGGCCATGAAACATGCAGATAAAACACAGTTAATTTTCTTTTACTAACCCTCTTAAAAATGGTGGACAGTTTCCAGGGGATGGGGGTGAGGGGAGAATCTATTTTAATGTTCATCAGCTCGTAATTAAATGCAAGGTACATAACCGATACTCCTGTGTTTGCCAGCTTCAGCCAATGTCTGGAAGAATTATAAGGAGTTTAAAGATGTTCAAATGCAAATTGTTCTTGGACCCCTGTAGTTAGGGTGATAACCATGTTTGTTGTGAGTCCCTCTAGTTAGAAAGATAACCATGTTTGTTATGAGTTAGGGAGATAACCACCTTTGTTGTAGTAAGAAAGGCTTCGGCTATGCCCACCAAGGAGAATGAAAGTGGTTGCTATGGTGAAAGTTGCTCAGACCGAATCTCATTTATAACTTGGTTCTGCTTTTCAGTATTCAACTAAATGCTGTTTCTCATGAATTTCTGCATAGTATAAGATGCTTCATACAAATATCCTTAGGGCAGAAAATATTCAATTTATTTGATTTGTTCTCTCCTAAGCAAACACTATTACTGAGCCTGATTGTGGTGTCGCATTTGTCAATCCAGAGGAACTAAAACATATTTTTATACCATATTTTTGCCTCTGTGCTGTAACCATTCTATGATTCTTAATGGGATGAAAAAACATCAAACCAACCTTATTAGATCAACTGAGTTTCTTCCATACGGGGTCTATCAGATCGCAGTAAACCAAAACTATATTCTTCCATCTCAGATAAATGTTATCCATTAGGAAGGGAATGAGTCAGTTCACAAATCTCCATAATAAGCTTCCAAATATAGTATAAACGAGGATGAGGAATGGCCCCTGTACTTAACAACTGTTTGACACAACCATCCCTCCATCGTGCTTAGTTAAAGGTGGCAGTGACAGATTGAGCCCATTAGCATTTCATTGTCCTGTACTCTTAATACTCTTAATCCTGCTGTATATTAGGCCAAAGACTCCTTAATTAAAAAGGAAATTGATATCAACGCTCAGGTCAGATACTTTAGTGCCAATGCCCAAAATAATCATCAGACCCATGTCTTCAGTGTTGACCTTGAGTTCTTGGAAAAATGTATCAAATGGACATTCTGGAATGCGCTCTTGAGATGCAGGCAAAACAGCGGCTGAATTTTATCGGAATGTTGGGGAAAGGAATGGAGTCTTGGGGGACATTCAATCAGGATAGGACACGTGGGACAGGACATCCGACATTTTGGTGTCCCATCCCATAATTGCGAACATGTGGGCGGAGATCTGAAAACAGTGCAGCGGGCAAGTAATTAAGATACTTAAGAGGCTAATTGAAAGTGATTTTATGGTTGGGATTGCATTTTATAAACAGCGCACGGGTTTCATGGGGCTCCGTGATAGGGAGGGTTGTAGAGGCTGGAGGAGGGTACAGAGATAGAGAGGGTTCTGTGGCTGGAGGAGGTTACAGTTTTAGGGAGGGCTGTCGGGGCTGGAGGAGGTTACAGTGATAGGGAGGGTTGTAGAGGCTGGAGGAGGTTACAGAGATAGGGAGGGTTGGCAGGGCTGGAGGAGGTTACAGAGATAGGGAGGGTTGTCGGGGCTGGAGGAGGGTACAGAGATAGAGAGGGTTCTGTGGCTGGAGGAGGTTACAGTTTTAGGGAGGGCTGTCGGGGCTGGAGGAGGTTACAGTGATAGGGAGGGTTGTCGGGGCTGGAGGAGGGTACAGAGATAGAGAGGGTTCTGTGGCTGGAGGAGGTTACAGTTTTAGGGAGGGCTGTCGGGGCTGGAGGAGGTTACAGTGATAGGGAGGGTTGTAGAGGCTGGAAGAGGTTACAGTTTTAGGGAGGGTTGTCAGGGCTGGAGGAGGTTACAGAGATAGGGAGGGTTCTGTGGCTGGAGGAAGTTACAGTTTTAGGGAGGGTTGTCGGGGCTGGAGGAGGGTACAGAGATAGAGAGGGTTCTGTGGCTGGAGGAGGTTACAGTTTTAGGGAGGGTTGTCAGGGCTGGAGGAGGTTACAGAGATAGGGAGGGTTCTGTGGCTGGAGGAGGTTAAAGTTTTAGGGAGGGCTGTCGGGGCTGGAGGAGGTTACAGTGATAGGGAGGGTTGTAGAGGCTGGAGGCGAAATGGAAGCAGAAGAGCATGGCAGGTTACAAGGGGAGGGCAACCATCGACTGCCTGGCATCACGCATTGCATGAGAAGTGAGGGAAAGAGTTCCTGAGCTGCAGGGGAAGGGGCATTTCAAGGGGGACAATGGGCAAGTGCAACCTCAGCAAATCTCACAAGTAGGGGAAAGGGGTGGGTGAGGGAGGGGGTGCCTGGAAGTGAAGGACTGTCATTTAGGGAGAGGCTACCTATCATATGCCTCATTCATCCAAGCTTTGGGGACCCTGTTGAAGTGAAGGTGTAGAAAGTGGGAGAGAGGGTTGGGACCTGCAGTGGCACCGCAATGACCTGCGAGGCCAGGGAGGGTCAGCAGCGGCCTCCAGATGGTGGAGAAGGGCACTGAGGAGGAAGAGAGGGGGCTCCCCTATGCAGAAGAAGATATCCTCAAGAGAGGATCTACAGATCTAGGCTCAACTGCCTGCAGATGTCCAAGTGTCAACAAAGACTCCGCCTCTCCAAGGAGGCCATCAGTGACCAATGCACTATGATGTAGGATGAGCTGTGCCCCAGGGGATTTGATGGGAATCCAATGCCAGTGGTCCTGAAGTTCACTGTGGCACTGAACTTTTATGCCTCTAGATCATTCCAGGGATCCACTGGGGACATGTGTGGGATCTCATAGTCAGTGGCCCATTAGTGCATCAAGGAGATGACCAATACCCTGTTCAGGAAGGCTGGTGACTATGTATGCTTCCACGTGGATCCCAACTGTCAAGCCGAGAGGGCCATCAGATTCGGGGCCATCGCTGGATTCCCCCAGGTGCAAGCTGTCATCGACTATACACATGTGGTCATCAAGGTTCTTGAATACCAGCCAGTGGCCTTCATCAACAGGAAGGGCTTCAACTCCCTCAATGTGCAACTGTTCTGCAACAACCATAAATGGATCCTGTAGGTCTGTGCATGCTCCCTGGGAAGTTACCACAATGCTTACATTTTGAGGCAGTCAAGGTGCCAAAACTTTCCGGCCTCCCTCTCACCTTCAGAAATGGATTCATGGAGATGCAGAGTAGAAGTACAATGCCTGCCATGGCACAACGCGAGTGATCACAGAACAGGCCATTGGTTTGCTTAAATGAGAGTCAGGTGCCTACATCGATCCGGTGGAGCCTTTCAGTATGCCCCAGTGAGGGTCTTGTGTATTGTGGTGGTCTGCTCTGCACTGCACAACCTGTAGTCAAGACATGCTGCTGGTGTTGGCAGCATCATGGAAAATGCTGCAGCTGCAGTGAAAAGTCTAGAGGTGAAGAGTGTCCAAACGTGGATGATGGAGGAATCCATCCAGGCCTTGAGCTCGACACTGTGGCATCAGAGGGGGAAGGCCTTGAACAATGAGGAATGCGAGGAGCGCGATGCTTCCTCAGATGATGAGGATGTGGAGCAGGAAGATGGGCAAGCCAGGCCAAATAAAGAACTTCAGGGACAACAGGAGAGTCGCCTTGTGAGACGTGCAAGGGAGGCTGGCGATGCCCTTATACATTCACATTTCCTTTGATCCTTACTGCCAGTTGTAGCTTGACCAATAAAGACTTACCTTTATGCATTTATGTTGTCGCCTTCCTTCCTTCAAATGCACTCGCTCATTGAGCATTCAGGTAGCACAGAGCTGGCCAGGCTTCAGCGTTGACCCCTCACAGCATATTGTTTTACCTCCAGCTTCTTCACAGAGGCTGGTTGCAGCGAAGGGCCAAAGGCCTGACGGAAAACAGAGGAAGGTCGTCTATGCTTTAGAGAAATAATTTATTCACATTTACAACAGACCCTATCCTATACATGTAAACAACACAATCACCCATGAGAACACTGTGATTCTATATACACTACATTATTCTCTTGCGTGAACCTGTATGAGGTGCTCAATCTGCGCTGAGGTGGAGGCAGGCTGTTGACCTTGCTGCCCCTTGGCTAGGGCTGACCTTGGTGGTTGTCCTCTTGATGCCTTAGGCCTGGAGGGCCCCGGCCTGCTGAGGGCCTCCTGCACAGTAACAGTACCATCCACTGCCGTCAGGGGTGAAGGAAGATCTGGCAACACTGTCAGAGGGGTGGAGAAGCAGCTGTCCGCACCAGGAGCACCCAACTGCGGGAGGCAGCTGCTCCTCCAACCTAGCAAGGCAGACTTTCGCCTCCCTGCTGACCTGAGAGGGCAGAGGACCTGGTGGTGGCTCCAGGTCCCTTGTCCCCCTCCCGCCTTGCCACATCTGCCTTGTGCCCTGGTCAAGATGAGGGTATGCAGGCGTAACATTGAATGTCCTGCAGAAACTGAGTGCTCTGCTGGGTGTGGCTTGCCATGAGAGCCGCCAATCTCTCAGAGGAAGACGCCACTCGTGTGCCAGTCAGGGACAATGTCGAGCTCAAGGTTGGGATGGACTCCTCCATCATTCATCTTTTTAAAAATTCTTTCATGGGATGTGGGTGTCACTAGCTATGCCAGCATTTATTGCCCATCCCTAATTGCCCTTGAACTGAGTGGCTTGCTAGGCCATTTCAGAGGGCATTTAAGAGTCAACAAATTGCTGTGGGTCTGGAGTCACATGTAGGCCAGATCTGCTAAGGACGGCAGATTTCCTTCCTGAAAGGACATTAATGAACCAGATGGGTTTTAACAACAATCGACAATGGTTTCATGTTCACCATTATGCTTGTTTTTTTTAAATTCCAGATTTATTAGCTGAATTCAAATTTCACTATTTGCCATGGTGGGATTCAAACCCATGTCCCCAAAGCACTAGCCTGGGCCTCTGGACAATTAGTCCAATGACATTATCACTACGCCACCGCCTCCCCTCAGGCACTTATCACCTCTGGCATCTCTGCCAGATGTTGCCAGACTTCTGGCTGCAGCTGTAGCATTTCCCGTGATTCAGCTGATACCAGAGGCACATCATGAGCCTGGGCCTCAGTACGGGCCTGGCCTCCCACAGTCATCCAACAACAGCTCGGGCATGTATGTGCTATGCTCACTGAGTGGTGTGCCCGAATCTAACCACGAGCACATACCCACTGACGTGCAAGTATCTGCATTGGTGGAGGGTGCAGTTGTATGATGTGATGATGGATCCTCTGAAGTTCCTCCTTCCCTCTCAGAGGTGGCAGGCTGTGCCGCAGTATTGGAAGCTGTCTGAGTAGGCACCACTTGAGCGACATGAGAGAACAAAAACATGTAAGGGTCAAAGGCCTGCCCTCCTACTACAGCACACACACCTTTGTTGCAAACTCCTGCGGGCATTGGTTGCCTGATGAGCAGCATGGCTCCATTGCTGCAGATGCAGCCTTGTGCTCCATGGTGATCTTACTGTCTTGGGAAGGTGTCCCTGCCTCTCCGTCTGCAATGCTCTGGCAGTCCTGAGCTCCAGCCAGCTCCACGGCCTCCTCCTCCATTTTGGTTAACACATGGAGAATGGGCAGTCCATCGCTGGTCTTGGCCCGTGATCTCCAATTGTGTGCAGTCTTCTCCTGCAGACAGAGGGAAGGAAGCTGTTGGTCTCTCAGTGAAAACAATCCCAAGACATTGGCTGGTGGTAGTCCAGCTACTACTGATGGGGGAACACCAATGCCTCCTGCATGTGGCCCCTATCCAAGGACCTCACAAAGTTCTGCTATGGCATGTGGCGTTCTTTCCAGCTCACTTCGCCATGCTGCAGTCGGTTAGCATGCATCCCTCAACCCTTTGCCCACATCTGGGGGTTAAT
The DNA here is from genome assembly GCF_036365525.1 of Heterodontus francisci. Lineage (NCBI taxonomy): Eukaryota > Metazoa > Chordata > Chondrichthyes > Heterodontiformes > Heterodontidae > Heterodontus > Heterodontus francisci. The sequence continues at coordinate 24,625,412 of NC_090389.1, forward strand.
CCCTCTTCTCACAACGCATCCTCCTACTTTGCCAGATGCAAGGCCCAAGAGGATGAAGTCATTCAGAGGTGCTCACTTTTGCAGCCTGGATGAGATCACTGAGCTGGCTGCACCATTGGATCCATGTCCATGGTGCCACGCCACAGCTGCTGACCTCCTCTGTGATGTGGAACCAGGCCTGCTTGGTTTGGCTCCCAGGTCTCCTTCACCCATCCCTTGGGAAGGGAATGTCCCTCCTTTCCCTTCCAGCTTGCAGAAGCACTAGGGGGAGGCATCAGAGAAGTGTGGGGGTTCCCAGGGTCTACTCTCAGCCATCTCTTTGTCGACTCTATCACCTCCTCCTCTCCCAGGCCTACAGAATGCAGAGTTCACTGTGCGGCTGGCAGCTGCCTCAGCACTCCCCGCCTCTGGGCCCGACTCTGACTACGCAATTAGTCAGGTGTCATGCCTTATTAAGCTTATTTAGCCAGCCCCAAGGGACCAATGTCTTCCCAATAAAATTCGGCCCTGTATTTCTTGCCCAACCCTGAGTTTCCCTGAGATGATGATGGTTTTCCTTCTAGAACCAGTATCTCTTTTGGGCCTCCTTATCTCGAGAGACAATGGATACGCGCCTGGAGGTGGTCAGTGGTTTGTGAAGCAGCGCCTGGAGTGGCTATAAAGGCCAATTCTGGAGTGACAGGCTCTTCCACAGGTGCTGCAGAGAAATTTGTTTGTTGGGGCTGTTGCACAGTTGGCTCTCCCCTTGCGCCTCTGTCTTTTTTCCTGCCAACTACTAAATCTCTTCGACTCGCCACAATTTAGCCCTGTCTTTATGGCTGCCCGCCAGCTCTGGCGAATGCTGGCAACTGACTCCCACGACTTGTGATCAATGTCACACGATTTCATGTCGCGTTTGCAGACGTCTTTATAACGGAGACATGGACGGCCGGTGGGTCTGATACCAGTGGCGAGCTCGCTGTACAATGTGTCTTTGGGGATCCTGCCATCTTCCATGCGGCTCACATGGCCAAGCCATCTCAAGCGCCGCTGACTCAGTAGTGTGTATAAGCTGGGGATGTTGGCCGCTTCAAGGACTTCTGTGTTGGAGATATAGTCCTGCCACCTGATGCCAAGTATTCTCCGGAGGCAGCGAAGATGGAATGAATTGAGACGTCGCTCTTGGCTGGCATACGTTGTCCAGGCCTCGCTGCCGTAGAGCAAGGTACTGAGGACACAGGCCTGATACACTCGGACTTTTGTGTTCCGTGTCAGTGCGCCATTTTCCCACACTCTCTTGGCCAGTCTGAACATAGCAGTGGAAGCCTTACCCATGCGCTTGTTGATTTCTGCATCTAGAGACAGGTTACTGGTGATAGTTGAGCCTAGGTAGGTGAACTCTTGAACCACTTCCAGAGCGTGGTCGCCAATATTGATGGATGGAGCATTTCTGACATCCTGCCCCATGATGTTCGTTTTCTTGAGGCTGATGGTTAGGCCAAATTCATTGCAGGCAGACGCAAACCTGTCGATGAGACTCTGCAGGCATTCTTCAGTGTGAGATGTTAAAGCAGCATCGTCAGCAAAGAGGAGTTCTCTGATGAGGACTTTCCGTACTTTGGACTTCGCTCTTAGACGGGCAAGGTTGAACAACCTGCCCCCTGATCTTGTGTGGAGGAAAATTCCTTCTTCAGAGGATTTGAACGCATGTGAAAGCAGCAGGGAGAAGAAAATCCCAAAAAGTGTGGGTGCGAGAACACAGCCCTGTTTCACACCACTCAGGATAGGAAAGGGCTCTGATGAGGAGCCACCATGTTGAATTGTGCCTTTCATATTGTCATGGAATGAGGTGATGATACTTAGTAGCTTTGGTGGACATCCGATCTTTTCTAGTAGTCTGAAGAGACCACGTCTGCTGACGAGGTCAAAGGCTTTGGTGAGATCAATGAAAGCAATGTAGAGGGGCATCTGTTGTTCACGGCATTTCTCCTGTATCTGACGAAGGGAGAACAGCATGTCAATAGTCGATCTCTCTGCACGAAAGCCACACTGTGCCTCAGGGTAGACGCGCTCGGCCAGCTTCTGGAGCCTGTTCAGAGCGACTCGAGCAAAGACTTTCCCCACTATGCTGAGCAGGGAGATTCCACGGTAGTTGTTGCAGTCACCGCGGTCACCTTTGTTTTTATAGAGGGTGATGATGTTGGCATCGCGCATGTCCTGGGGTACTGCTCCCTCGTCCCAGCACAGGCATAGCAGTTCATGTAGTGCTGAGAGTATAGCAGGCTTGGCACTCTTGATTATTTCAGGGGTAATGCTGTCCTTCCCAGGGGCTTTTCCGCTGGCTAGGGAATCAATGGCATCACTGAGTTCCGATTTGGTTGGCTGTATGTCCAGCTCATCCATGACTGGTAGAGGCTGGGCTGCATTGAGGGCAGTCTCAGTGACAGCATTCTCCCTGGAGTACAGTTCTAGGTAGTGCTCAACCCAGCGGTCCATCTGTTTGCATTGGTCAGTGATTATGTCCCCCGATTTAGATTTGAGGGGGGTGATCTTCTTGATGGTTGGCCCAAGAGCTCTCTTCATGCCATCATACATTCCTCTGATGTTTCCGGTGTCTGAGGCCAGCTGAATATGACTGCATAGGTGTTGCCAGTAGTCGTTTGCGCAACGCCTAGCTGTTCTTTGTGCAGTACTTCTGGCTGCTTTAAGTGCTGCGGATGTTAAATCGCTGGGGTCTTTCTTGTAGTTCAAAAGTGCAATGCGCTTAGCGGCTATGACAGGTTCCAGCTCTTCATTATGAGATTGAAACCAGTCTGCATTTCTCTTCGCACTTTTGCCGTAGGTGGTCAAAGCTGACTCATAGATGGCGTCTCTGATGTGGGCCCACTTGGTCTCAGCATCCCCTGTGGGAGTGTTTTGAAGGGCTGTTACAAGTGAATTTAGAAATTTTTGTAACAGCTGTGGGTGAGAAATTCTGCTCGTGTTAATGCGCGGGTGGCCCTTCTGCTTGGAATGATGCAACTTCTTTGGTCTGAGTCTAACCTTGCTGCACACCAGGGAGTGGTCGGTGTCGCAGTCCGCACTGTGGAAGCTGCGTGTGATTTGAACACTGTTTAAGGCGGCTCGCCTTGTGACAATGAGGTCTAGCTGGTGCCAACGACGTGATCTTGGGTGCCTCCATGAAACCTGGTGACAGGGTTTAGTGTGAAAGAACGAGTTGGTGATGCAGAGGTTATGATAGGTACACAACTCAAGCAGTCTCTGCCCATTCTCATTCATCCTTCCAACGCCATAGCGCCCAAGGCAGGAGGGCCATGAGTCATGGTCGGCCCCAACCCTGGCATTAAAGTCCCCCAGCAGGAATAGGTGTTCGGTGTTGGGGATGCTGCTAATGATGTTATGGAGTTGTTCATAGAACTGGTCTTTAGCTTCAGGTGCGGAACAGAGTGTTGGAGCATAGATGCTGAGTAGGTGTACTGGACCAGAGGTGGTGAGCAGTCGGATGGACAGTAAGCGTTCCGAGCCATTTGAGGGAGGCTCTATCATGCTGAGCAAGGAGTTTCTGATGGCGAAGCCCACTCCATGCTGTCTTGGTTCTTCAGGATCCCTGCCCTGCCAGAAGAAGGTGTAGTCTTGCTCTGCTAGAGAGCCACTCGCGGGGAGGCGAGTCTCCTGAAGTGCTGCAATGTCCACATTGAGTCTACTGAGCTCGTTGTTAATGATGGCGGTCTTCCGAGAATCGTTGATTTGTGTAAGGTCTTCCGACAGGCCAGGACACATAGTTCTGACGTTCCAGCTTGCAAAGCGAAGGGCTGGTACCTTCTTTCCTTTTTTCATGTTGTTTGGTGCGGTGTATCAATCCACCTTTCGGGCAATGACCCTGAGCTCCAAGCACCCATTGAAGCAGGCAGACTGTGGCGGGACAGAACCTTATTGACCGGGGGCTGCCCGGTTTGAGGCGGGCGGTAGCTGTCCAGTGAGGTGCAATGACCTCTCCCACCGACAAAGGCAACCCGTGGCGCCCAGTTTCTACGCCAATTTATCTGGACTTATAACCCGTAACTGCTGCCTTCCGTGTTGTTTCAGTCGCTGTGAGGCAACTATGGAGTGACCTCTCCATGGCGCATGCCTGGGCAAATTTATGGAGGTTGAGAGTTGCCCAGTCGTCAAAACCCCCCTCTCGGCCTTTCTGGTGGGGTCCAAAGGAGTGCAGGACACGACGTTTGGCACCAGTATGGCTGCAGGAACTGCCGGAAACATGCCAAACCAGTATAGCCCTGGGAAATTCCAAGAATATTTTGACTGAACAACAATGAAGGGACAGTGATACATGTTCAAGTCAGGATGGTGTGTGACTTGGAGGGGAACTAATCTTGTCCTGCTCCGAACGCACTTATTTCTATGTTTGAAGAGACAACAAATTGAGCACCATTGAGTCTTCACAGTAAGATTGTACACACCTCACACTGTTGTTAAACAACGGTGGTAACTTCATTCTATGCAGTGGTCCTTTTTGACCACATAGCTTTTGCAGTAGCTCTCTTTTGCTTTCATCTATTAAGCACCTTTGCACCTTTCAGTGAAGCTGGAAATAACTAGTATGGCTTAAAAATCCATTGTTTTCTGCTCAGGGTCTATCTCTGAGAATAGGGGATTTATGCCTTTGGAATGAGGAGACTCTTTTATACTATCTACGTGGCACTGATAGCTCATCTAGTTTCCTCTGACAGTTGACAGATACACATTAGTACCAGTGTGGTTTGAAGCCTTAGCTGTATAAGACTCCACAGGATTTTACAGTCTTCCTTATCTCACACTTCTGATAACTTCCTTATCCTTAACTGGCTGGGGGAAAGTGAAATTGCAGAAAAGCCATTTTGTATTCTGTCGTGGCTGTAGGCTGACAGTGGAAAATAGTCAGATCTCCACGGTAACCCAGATTCTCCCATACATCCTGGCCGCATCAGCCATGCTCATTTCTAGTTTGTGCTTGAGGGTGAGGCAGTTGCCAATGCATTTTTCATTTTTAAAAAGTGCTAAGTATTCATATATTGAATGCACATCTCTTTTCGGATCATACTGTGACAGCTTAATTTCTATATATTCAATCATCAGAAATGCTGAGATAATTGGGTGCTTTTAATTTAAGATTTAACCTTCTCACCCCCCCCCCCCCACCCCCCACCACCACCCCTACTCTACACACACAATGCTTCAGAACAGTGAACTTTCTAATTTAGAAAACCTTCCCCTCATTGAAAGACTAATGTCAAAACAAGTTTTCACTTTGATCTTGCAAATTATGCATGCAAATCTTCATAGACTGCTGCAAAATGGTAATAAAAAAGCTGGGAGAGCTTTGCAATCCTATTAAACTGGAACACATTAAAAATGTTTGCAACTATTATTTTGCTTAGCAAATTATCAAAAATTGCAGAATGAGATGCCAGGAGGCAGAAATTCAGAACTCTTCTTTGAAATCGCAAAGAACGTAGGGACCGATAAAGACTGAAACTAATTAAACCCGGCCTTTTCAACTGGTGAAACACAACAGTATCACATTTGAGCAACATGAGAAATCAGTGCATTCAGTCAGCATCCCCGATACTACACAAGTACCTCATTAGTACACTGGCATTCTAGTGGCATATCATTAATTATTATGCAAATAATCTCACCAGCCAAATGTCAGTCGCAGTCTTATCGAATTTGTACAACTATACTGATGTCTCTCGGCTCTTTGAACTACTGTATTTTCCCTAAATTTTTCGACATGTTCAAATAAATATTTTTTTCCCATTAAATGATAGATGTTAAACTCAGAATGCATTTTGAGCTACTTTGAAGAATTTCTTGCAGATGTTGAAAACTAGGGATTGCATGTCAGGCATTAGCACAGAACTTGGACTGAGTCATATTCAGTGGGCAGAATTTCTTATCTGCTCTTTGTGTTTTTGCTAAGCACAGTTTGGAATGCCATGGAACTAAACATTTATTATATTCAGCATGGCAGAGCTGAGGCTCATACTGCCTGTAGTATAATCTTTAAACCAGGGTCATTGTGGTGTTACAAATTGTTTGAAGGTCTCAGTGCTTTAATAGAGGTAATTGATTTTGTCATTGTGGTCTTACTGTATTATTTTTAGACAGATCATTGGGGGATCTCCGCCACAGCGTAGACTAGTTGGGTTGAATGGCGTATTTCTGTCCTTTATGTTCAATGTAATTCGATGTTGTAAGAAATAAAGAACAAACTAACCTGCATTTCTAGAGCAATTTTCACAAAATGCCTTTACAGCCAATGAAATACTTTTGAAGTGTAGTCACTGTTGTAATGTAGGAAACATGGCAACCAATGTGTGCACAGCAATGAGATGACAAGACCATCTGTTTTAGTGGTGCTGGCTGGGGGATGAATATTGGCCAGAATACCAGGGAGAACATCCTTGCTGTTGTTCAAATAGTGCCACGAAATCTTGTACATCCACCTGAGAGAGCAGGCAGGGCCTCAGTTTAACACCTCATCCAAAGGGCAGCATATTCGACAGTACAGCACTGCACCATCACTCCACTGGAGTGTAAGCTTAGAAATTTCTGCTCAAATTTCAGGTTTGGGATGTGAACCCACAACATTCTGACTCATGTGAGATTGCTACCAGTGAGCCAAGGCAGACACCTTTTTTTTTTGTGATGTGCCAATGGTTTGTTGAAGTTAATGTAAGCAGAAGCTGCCTGTTATGTGTTTTTTGTTGATTGTGTCCTGAACAGCAATAGTTGCTTGTCCAAAGTGATATCATAGTTCACTTGATGGACCTTGGGCGACATGGTTATACCCCACTACAAAAATAAAATACGGCGGGTACTGGAAGTCTGAAATGAAAACAGAAAATGCTGGAATACTCAGCAGGTCAGGCAGCATCTGTTCAGTGAGAAACAGAGTTAACTTTTCCAGGCGATGACCTTTCATCAGAACTGGATGGTTCTGATGAAGGGTCATTACCCTGAAAAGTTAATTCTGATGCAAGGACAGCGACCAGAAAGTTAATTCTGTTTCTCCCTCAGCAGATGCTGCCTGTCCTGCTGAGTATTCCAGCACTTTCTGTTTTTATTATGGTTATACGCTAGTTTGACACATCAAGCAAATGTAACATGGAGCAATGAAAATAAAAGCTAAGCATAACCTAAAAGATTTTAAGGTTTTATTTGGGGAAAATGATTCGTCTCAATGTCCATCTTAATTCTGAGAATTTGAACACTTTTCCACATTTTTCAACCAAACCAAGACACACTCAATGAGGCATGGCATTGTTTTAGATAGAAGTCCTAAAATTTCAATGTTGATGGTTTTGGGGCCATGCCTGCCTGTGGTATTTGTGCACTGGCATTGCCAGAGGGTAGGGCTGACCTTGCATAAATTGCAAGGCTAATACCTGGCATTATTTGTAACTGGCATTCAATTCCTGGAAAATGGGTTTTAGGAGCAGGGCTGGAGATGCAATTGGTTGGTACGGGCTGGGGAGGGGGCAAGTGAGCTTTCCGGCACACTGGTTAGATAGATTTTCATTTTCACTGCCTGAGTGGTCATCTGATGGAGTGGAACACCGTTCCTTCATAAAACCCACCCACCTCTTGAGGTGGCTTGGAATAATCCACTAGAAGAATAGCTTAACACTGTGGTAACCATTTCAGATACGGGAAGTGCCATCCATGTTTTAGAAGTGGTCTGGAGGTCAGAGGTTAGTCACAGCCTCTGTCATGAGCAGAAGGTGGCTTTTCTTCTCTGGCATACTCAGTTAAGGGTTGTAGGGGATCCTGTTTGCAGCTGCAGTGTTTTGGGTATGTTGCATTTATATTTGATGTCACCTTGCAAATGTGTCTCCTTCATCTAAATGATGGAGACAAACAAAACCCACAAGAAATTCCCACCTTCAGCATTATTTTTGCTACGAATTTGTTTTGTAGCAGCAATACAGTACACAAATGTGGTCAACAAACAACATTATACCACTCTGCTCTGCACAGTAAAATCAACAAATACTGGGAAAAAATGCAGCTAAATATCCCCAAAAAAACACAATTTTGATTTAATGTTTAGAATGGTTAACTAAGAATCCAATTTCAGCACACCAAAATGGACTAGTCAGGCACTCATTTTATGGAAGAGAGATTAGCACTGGGCATTTGGCCATGGGACCTCCTTATCACAGGAACATAGAAACAGGAGTAGGCCATTCAGCCCCCCCTTGAGCCTATTCCGCTATTCATTTAGACCATGGCTGAGCTGCATCTTAACTCTATTTAGCTACCTTGGTTCCACAACCCTTAATACTCTTTGTCCAACAAAAACCTATCATTCTTAGTTTTGAAATTTTGAACTGACCTCAGCCTCAACAGCCTTTTGGAGAAGAGAGTTCAGGATTTCATTATCTCCTTCTAGTCTTTTTCCTTGTTGGCCATGAATTGCATTCCTCAGTTGTTCGTTATATGTACTTGAAGCTCACCCACAGCAAAATCTCTTTCTGCCAGTCAGACCTTGCAATTTTGAGGGATGGTTCACTACTCTGTGTGTCAAGAATTCATGTCAGTCCTAACCTTACACACAACCTTTTATTACTGCACTGGAGTGACATTTCCACTACCATGCACCTGCTGTTATGTTGGTCCCTCTGTGCGAGACTCAAATTTTTACCAATTAGTGTCAAGTTGTTGGCAATATTGTGCTGTGGACTTGTACCCTGAAACATTGCTTTTATATTAAGCTCAGCTTTTCCAGCATTATCTGCTCTTATGACTTGTGTGGTGGGATTGCCCAATTAGTGCTGAACTATTGCTAATTCTCTGCAGGATTCACAGATTGTAAGCAGATTTTGCCTGGTGAATAATTCTTTTATATCCTTTCTTTGGTAAGTTTTAACATTTGTTTGCATTCTTCAATAGAAGCACAGAAGTAGTTAAACTTCTTGACACACTTTCAATGCCACTGGATTGCATTTTTCATGGAAGAGTGTTTAGAATGGTGGACGTAATTTCCGAAACACCAGGGTAATCCTGAAAAATCCTGTGTAATAAAACAGAATTTGATTTATGCTATCGGTCCAGCCTGTGTTGATTCAAGCTGTGTGCTTACATAGAAACAACCTCAGAAACAAAAGCGGAAAAGGTAGATTGTCAATCACCTCATCATTTTACTTTTCTTTCACTTTAGGTTGCCTTTACTCATCCTCATGTTTGATTTTTCTTTCTGCTTGAATGTCTTTTCTGCTTCTTCATTGGCTTCTCTCTTTTCCATTAATGCCATTTCTCTTTGTCTTTCTGCAGTTGTTTTCTTTCTGTTTTCAGCCTCTACACTGAGTGCCTTTGTGTCCTTGGTGATTTCAAGCTCCATCTCAACACATCATGCTCTCTCACCTCTGAGTTCACTGCCCTCTTATTCTCCCTAAATCTCTCCCTCCATATATTCACAACTTGACCTTACCATGTGGCCCCACTACTCCTATTGTCTCAGTCACAGGTAACTGATCACTTCTTTGTATCACACTCAATAAACACATCTATCTGTTGAGGATGAAACTCATTAACCTTGTCTGAATTAGCTCTGGGAGAACTCATTGAAATTGAAAGGAGCCCATTACATAGTAATGACTCCTATGTACAGGAATGAACTAACAAAGGTTCTGAGACAGACTGACTCCACAGCCCAAACCAAGATGAATAGCTGTGAAGTAGCACCATTGCAACAGAATGGTCCTCTTCCAGCCACCAGAAGATAGCAATGGTTTCCATATCCTGGACCATTGTGTGGTCACACCAACTTTATCACCTGACAGAGACTCAAATGTGATGAATTTTTACCTTAAAAGGTAGTTCTCTGGAAAGAGAGGGGAGTTCAACAAAAGACCACAGAGCACCAGTTCCAGCCAAAGGCTGTGAGCTATGGTCCAGCTAAGCAGAAGAACCCTGCTAAATAACAACTTGAACAACCACTGCAGCAAAAAAAAATTGCAAGGTGACTGACTTCGAGACTTTCCATCTGTGAAAGTAAACCCGATTCACACCATCAACTTTGGGCTGAGTTTTAACCACAGCAGGCTATAACACTTCAGCAACTCCAAGACAAGGAACATTCAGGTCTGCAACACCATTATAAAATTTCGTCCCAAAAGAAACTCTGAAGGTTCTTTAAGCAAAGGACTCTTGTCCAGTAATTTGGACTTTAATTGCATCCTATTCTTTTCTCTCCATCTAGCTATTCTTGTGTATGCATGTGTGTGAGAATATGTGTGTAGCTGAGGTTTTGACCATTTCAGGAATTGTTTAAAAATAGTTATCTTTCATTTTTTTAACCTACGAGAAAACCTATCGTCCAGCTATTTGTTTGACCCTAAAAACACTCAGGGACTAACACGCCATTTTTAACAAAACACTATCTATGTTCAGTTGGGAGGTGAAAAGTGGAAACCACCCACACCACTTACCACCTGTCTGTAATACATCCCAAATGACTGTGACAAAGGTAAACTATCCTTCCTTCTCCTTCTCAACCTATCTGCAGCCTTTGACATGGTTGACCACACCATCCTCCTCCAGTGCCTCTCCACTGTTGGCCAGCCAGGTAGGACTACACTTCCCCCGTTCTATCCAGATGAATAGCCAGAGAATCACCTGCAATGGCTTCTCCTTCCACTCCCACTGTTACCTTTGGTGTCCTCCAAGGATCTAGCCTTAGCCTCCTCCTATTTCTCATCCACATGTTGTCCCTTGGTGACATCATCCAAAATACAACATCAGAGGTTCCACACAGATGTTGATGACACCCAGCTCTACCTCACCACCATTTCTCTTGACCTGTCCACTGTCTCTAAATTATTAGACTGCTTATCTGACATCCAGTACTGGATGAGCAGAAATTTCAGCCAATTAAATATTGGGAAGACCCAAGCTATTGTCTTTGGTCCCGGCCATGAACTCCATTCCCTAGCCACTGACTCCATCCCTCCTCTTGGCAACTTCCAGAGGCTGAACCAGACTGATCGCAACCTTGGTGTCATATTTGATGTCTTCTGAACCATATATCTGCACCACCACTAAGACCACCTATTTCCACCTCTGCCCGACTCTGCTTCTGCCTTATCTCATCTGCCGCTGAATCTATCATCCATGCGTTTATTACCTCTAGACTTGACTATTCCAATGCACTCCTGACCAACCTCCCATCTTCCACCCTCTATATACTTAAACTCCTCCAAAACTGCCCGCATCATAATTTGCTGTTCACCCATCACTCTTGTGCTTGCTGACCTGCATTGGCTTCTGGTTACACAACATCTTAAATTTAAAATTCTCATTCTTGTTTACAAGGCCTTTTTTCCTCCTATCTCTGTAACCTCCTCCAGCCTTACAACCCTCTGAGATATCTATGGTGCTCCAATTCTGGCTTCTTGCACATCCCCAATTTTAACTGCTCCACCATTGGTGGCTGTGCTTTCAGCTGCCGCGGCCTTAATCTCTTGAATTCCCTCCCTCAACCTCATCTCCTCGTGTAGTGGTAATGTCATTGAACTAGTAATCCAACAGGCCCAGGATAATGTCCTGGGAACACAGATTCAAATCCCACCATGGCAGCTAGTGGAATTTAAATTCAATTAATTAATAAAAAATCTGGAGTTGAAAGCTAGTATCAGTAATGGTGCCATGAAACTATCCTAGATTGTCATAAAAACCATTGTGAGTGAGGCAGGTAAAGGGACCGAGCAGACAGTAGTGGAGGAGCCTCAGACTTTGCAATTGTCAAACAGGTTTGAGGTGCTCTCAACTTGTGTGGACAAAAGCGAGGTCTTCAGGGTGGATGAGCAGACCAGCCATGGCACTGTGGTATAGAGATGTGCAAAGAAAACCCGACGCGAGCCCGAATTCTGGACCCGGAAGTCTGATCCCACTTGACCCGAACCCAACACATCGTCGGGACCCGTCGGGGTCGGGTCGGGTGGCAGGCCTTTACATCAGTACATGGGTTCGGAACATCTGCTTAGGGCAGGACAGGAACTTGGAGTGGGAGGGGAAGGATCCAGTTGTCGTGGTCCATATGGATACCAATGACCTGGGTAGGACCAGGAAAGAGGTTCTGTTTAGTCAGTATGAGGAGATAGGCACCAAATTGAAGAGCAGCACCTCAAGGATAATAATCTCAGGATTATTACCTGAGCCGCGTGCCAATTGGCAGAGGGCACATAAGATTACGTGGCTCAAAGACTGGCGTGGGAGAGGTCGGTTTCGGTTCGCGGGTACTGGCACCAGTACTGGGGAAAGTGGGGGCTCCACTGTTGGGATGGTCTGCACCTGAACCATGCTGGGACCAGTCTTCTGGCAAACCATGTAACTAGGGAAGTAGAGAGGATTTTAAACTAAACGAGGGGGGAGAGGGATCAAGCTTGGGTGGATATAACAAATCAAGGGGTAGTGTCAAGGCAGGAGAGCAGAATAGTAATATGGGAAGTGAGGATCAGAGAATGGCAGGAAGAAGCAAACAGAAAAGCCTAAGACCACACCAACAGTCAAGACTAGATGATACAAACATAACAAAAAGAAAAAACTAAAGGTTATATATTTGAATGCACATAGCATTCATAACAAAGTAGACGAACTGATAGCGTACGTTGAAGTGAATAAATATGATCTGATAGCCATTACAGGGACGTGGCTTCAGCATAACAAGGATTGGGTGTTGAATATTGAGAGGTATATGACATTCAAGAAGAATAGGATGCTAGGTAAAGGTGGAGGGGTAGCACTGTTCATCAAGGATGGCATTGGTGCGATAGTTAGATATGACCTTGGTTCAGGAGATCAGGGTGTAGAATCTGTTTGGGTGGAGATGAGAAATACTAAGGGAAAGAAATCATTACTGGGAGTGGTCTACTTGCCCCCTAACAGTAATCACAATGTAGAACAAAGTATACAAGAAGAAATATTGGGTGCATGTGATAAAGGGACAGCAATAATCATGGGTCATTTTAATCTACATATAAACTGGAAAAATCAGATTGGCAATTGTAGCCTGGATGAGGAGTTCATAGAATGCTTTCAAGATAGTTTCTTAGAGAAGCACGTTCTGGAACCAGCCAGAGAGCAGGTTATATTAGACTTGGTTTTGTGTAATGTGACAAGATTAATTAATGACCTCAGAGTAAAGGTACCTCTCGGTAGCAGCCATATGACTGAATTTTACATCCAGTTTGAAAGAGAGAAGCGTGGGTCTAAGACTAGTATTTTGAACTTAAATGAGGGCAACTATGTGGGCATGAAAGCTGAAGTGAACTGGATTGCTAAGCTAGGAGATAGATCTATAGAGAAGCAGTGGCAGACATTTAAGGGGATATTTCAGAATACTCAGGATAAGTATATTCCTACTATAAAGAAAAATTCTAAGGGGAGGCCCCACCATCCGTGGTTAACTAAAGAAGTTAAGGAAAGCATCAAACTTAAGGAAAAAGCATATAATTCCACAAAGATGAGTGGCAGGTCAGATGATTGGTCAGAAGATAAAGAGCAGCAGAGAATGACTAAAAAGTTAATCAGGAGAAAGAAGTTAGAGTATGAGAGGAAGCTAGCTAGAAATGTAAAAACAGATAGGAAGAGTTTCTACAGGTATTTAAAAAGGAAAAGATTAAGTAAGTTGAGTGTTGGTCCTCTAGAGAGTGAGAATGGGGAGCTAATAGTAGATAATAAGGAAATGGCGGATGAAATGAACCAATATTTTGCTTCTGGCTTCACTATCAATGATACAAAAAACATTCCAGTAATAGCTGTTATTCAGGAGGTGGAAGGAAGAGAGGAACTTGGTGAAATTACACTCACCAGGGAAATGGTATTGAGCAAACTAATGGATCTGTGGGCTGACAAGTTCCCGGGTCCTGATGGGCTTCATACTAGGGTCTTAAAAGAGGTGGCTAAAGAGGTAGTAAATGCATTGGTGTTAATCTTTCAAAATTCGCGAGATGCTAGAAAGGTTCCATCAGACTGGAAAATAGCAAATATAACCCCTCTATTCAATAAGGCGGGGAGACAGAAAACAAGTAACTATAGGCCAGTTAACTTGACATCTGTCGTGGGGAAGGTGTTAGAATTGCTCATTAAGTAGGCTATAACTGGGCAATTAGAAAAACTCAAGGTAATTGGGAATATTCAGCATGGTTTTAAGAAAGGGAAATCATGTTTAACCAATTTATTGGAGTTCTTTGAAGGAGGAACATGTGCTGTGGATAAAGGGGAGCCCATTGACGTACTGTATTTGGATTTCCAGAAGGCATTTGACAAGGTGCCACATAAAAGGTTATTGTGCAAAGTAGGAGCTCATGGTGTAGGGGGTAATACATTAGCATGTAATAGAAGATTGGCTAGCTGGCAGAAAACAGAGAGTATGCATAAATGGGTACTTTTCTGACTGGCAGGATGTGATTAATGGAGTCCTGTAGGGGTTTGTGCTGGGGCTTCAACTTTTTACAATTTATATCAATGACTTAGATGAGGGGAGCGATGGCTTGGTAGCTAAATTTGCAGATGACACAAAGATAGGTAGGAAAGTATGTTGTGAAAAGGACATAAGAGGGTTGCAGACCGACATGGATAGGTTGAGTGAGTGGGCAAAAATCTGGCAGATGGATTATAATGTGGGAAAATGTGAAGTTGTTCACTTTGGCAGGAAGAATAAAAAAGCAGAGTATTACTTAAATGGAGAATGACTGCAGAATTCCAAGGTGCAGAGGGATCTAGGTGTTCTAGTGCATGAGTCACAAAAAATTAGTATGCAGGTACAACAAGTCATAAAGAAGACTAATGGAATGTTATCCTTTATTACGAGAGGAATTGAAAATAAAAGTCAGGATGTTATGCTTCAGTTACGCAGGGCATTGGTGAGACCACGTCTCGAATACTGTTTCGGTCTTCTTACTTAAGGAAGGATGTAAATGTGTTGGAGGTGGTTCACAGGAGGTTTACTAGATTGATACCTGGAATGAGTGGGTTGTCTTATGAGGAAAGGTTTGGGCTTGTTTTCACTGGAATTTAGAAGCGTGAGGGGAGACTTGATTGAAGTATATAAGATCCTGAACGGTCTTGACGAGGCAGAGGTGGAAAGGATGTTTCCTCTTGTGGGGGAGTCCAGAACTAGAGGGCACTGTTTTAAAATTATGGGTCGCCCTTTTAAGACAGAGATGAGGAGAAATATTTTCTCTGAGGGTTGTGCGACTTTGGTACTCTGCCTCAGAAGGTGGTGGAGGCGGGGTCATTATATTTTTAAGGCAGAGTTAGATAGATTCTTGTTAGGCAAAGGAATCAAAGGTTATCGAGGGTAGATGGGAGTGTGGAATTCGAGACACAAACAGATCAGCCATGATCTTATTGAATGGTGGAGAAGGCTCGAGGGGCTGAATGACCTACTTCTGCTCCTAATTCATATGTTCATTTGTATGTTCGTATCTGGTTCACTAATGTCCTTTCGGGAAGGAAATCTGCTATCCTTTCCTGGTCTGGCCTACATATGACTCCAGACCCACAGCAATGTGGTTGACTCTTAACTGCCCTCTGAAATGGTCTAGCCTAGTTGTCAAGGGCAGTTTGGGATGGACAACAAATGCTGGCCTTGCCAGTGATGCTCACATCCCATGAAAGAATAAAAAACCTCTCTGTTTTCCTTTAAGATGACCCTTAAAGACTACAGGCTGGATTTTTATTACAAATGAGGAAACAGAAGCCTGGTCAGAAACCCGCCTCCAGTAAGAAACTAATTCAGGTTCAGATTTTCAAATGGGGAAGCCCTTAATTGACGGATTTCCTGTCCAGTTAGAGCCAGTGGGGCCAGGAATGAAGGTGGGTCAGATGAAGTGTGGGCCTCATGTAGATCCCCCATAGCAGTCATCACTGAGGCTGCTCGTTGTCCTAAGGGAGAGGTCTGCATTTTGTGCCAAAACCTTCCACTGCACCAAAAGGAAGTCACAGGGGAGCTGGAAGCCTGGCACTAGGGGTAGGGTAGACCCTTGCTTCATTGATGGCGACCTGGATCTAATGCTCCTTTTTTATTCTTTCATAGGATGTGGGTGTTGCAGCAGGGGTACTTCTCTATTCAGTGTTATCCCCCTCCATCCCCTCTTCCTCCTCCTCTCTTACCTCCTGCTCCTCCCCTGATGAGCTGTCTCCTTCCCGGACCTCACTGTTTCCAAGGTCCACACCTCTCTGGAGGTCCATGTTATGGAGAGTGCAGCAGACCACCAAAATAACAGAGAGCCTTGCAGGATGGGTTTGGAGGGCAGTGCCAGGCATCGGAATTGTAACTTCAGCAACTCGAAGGCCTGCTCAATGGTTGGCCTGCTGAGCAGGTGGCATTGGTTGTTTCACCTCTGTGACTCTGTCTGGGGCTCCTGTACAGAGATCAGTAGCGATCTCTTCCAGGGATTTCCCTTGTCCCCTAGGATCAATCCATGCACTTGGGGAAATGGAGTGAGGTACCAAGGCAGCCGAGTCTAGCGGAGGATGAAAGAGTCATGGCAGCTGCCAGGAAAAAGAGTGCACACGTGGAGGAAGCTCTTGTTGTGATCACAGACCAGTTGGACATTGAGGGTGTGGAAGTCTCCCTGTTGATGGATCGCACTGGCCGGTCACTGGGTGCCTTGATGGCCACATGGGTGCAATCAATGATATCTGCACTGGGGGAATCCACCGATAAAGACGAAATTCACTGCCCTCTGTGTCTACGCAGACACTGAAAAAACAACATTAAGCAGCAGATCTGATGTGGATTTCTAATTTTCAACTTCTATGTTTATTTATGATGGGATTTCTCATTGTTAGAAGATGTGCAGATTGTTTGTGTGTCTATGCAAATGGGGCACTTCTGTAGAAAAGAATTCTGTGTCAAAGTGGATGTGGTCCCCTGCCCTCCTGAGTATGACATCTGTGACCTGCCTGATGGCATGATGAGTTGCTGACTGCAAGATGCCACCCAGGTCGACAGCTGATCCCTGGAATGACCCAGTTGCATAGAAATTCAGGGCAACAGTGGCCTTGATAGCTGCAGGTAAGGGACTGCTATGGGGGCTGTGAGGCCACAGGTCATTGTGGATCAGAGCACACAGATCCGAGACCATCTGCCTGCATAGGGATAGCCTCCTACAGCACTGATGCTCTGTCTTTTGCAGGTAGCTTACTCTTGGGCAGTAGACACGATGTTTAGGGTAACGCCTTCCTCCCCTCTCAGCAACCCCCCCTCCCCACCCGCTGTGCTCCTCTGGACTCCTCCTGTCCAGGAGGCTGTATCTGCTGAAGCTCATCCTGATTGCTCTGCCCAATGTCAGAGTAGCCTGTTCCCACCTGAACTCCCCCAGCTGGGCTTTGTTCATTCACCAAGCCTTCCCCTGCCAACCTCAGCTGCCCTCGTGATGCCAGCGGCCTCACATCCCTCTCCAGATTCCCACCACTCACCACTAAGAAAAGCAAGCCTTTCAGTTCCAGCAATGGCTACTCTGTAGCACTTTTGTAGTAGCTGTGCTTTATTTTGTGCCTCAGCATTATTTTAATCAGCCCTTCCAATTGCCCTCATGGCCCCCTACAGTGTTCATGACTTGTACACCCTCCCATGTTTCAGACATGCCATTTATCTTTGAAGATTGTAAACTGCTGCTGACAAGCCTGTTAATGAGCTCCACAATGAGCTCAGCAGGCAATTAACTGGAGGTGTACGGGGTTGCCGTTCTCTGCCTTTAAAAATGGCTTTGCGTTCCAGGGGTGGCAGGACCCAGTGCTGATCTCTGAGAACGCAAGCTTTAAATCGCACGTCCACCCACTCCCGCCTCCAGCAGGCTTTAAAAATCTGACCCTACCTCTTTGACCAAGCTTTTGGTCCTGTGCCCTAATATTTCCTTATGTGATTAGTATCAAATTTTTGTTTGATAATGCGCCTATAAAGTGCCTTGGGACATCTTACTACATTCAAGGCTCTATATAAGTGCAAGTTGTTGCTGTCTCCTTCTGCTGTTGCATCAGAGGAGCAATAACTAATAAATTGCAATGGTTCCTCAATTTCTATGAGTAATTACACAACTGTGTATTTGCTCTGAGAATCACCATGACCCTTTGGCAGCACACTGAAAAAACATTAAGCAGCAGATCTAATGTGGATTTCTAATTTTCAACTTCTATGTTTATTTATGATGGGATTTCTCATTGTTAGAAGATGTGCAAATTGTTTGTGTGTCTATGCAAATGGGGCACTTCTGTAGAAAAGAATTCTATTTACAAAAATTATTTTATAAATTCTTTCTGCTTTCTTTGCTGCAGTTTGCAGAATAAAATTAATGTAATTTACTTCACAATGAATTGTCCTTAAGCATTCTACATTCTGAGGCAGAAATATAATCCTTCAGCCTTTGATGTTACAGAGTAATCAGATGCCAAATCTTTTTGGAGGCTTGCATCCAGTAGGCAGAAGTACGATCTGTGCAATGTGGCAAAAGAAGACTAGGGACATCAAGTTCACACCAATGTTGCCCAGCTTGTGTTGGGGTCGTGAGTGCAATGCTCACCATCTCGACCTTCAAAGCAGACATTGGCACGAGTTCATCATCAATGCAAAAACTTGTTCCCAAGTTACTGATGCCATGCTTCACATCGCTACAGATTTTACATCATCCTTATAGCAACGGCAAAGAAACAAAGACGATATATTTTAACTACTGGTTACCCTTTCCACGATTCTGTATCTATCCATTGTACCCTTGTGCATTTGTGGAGGAAGTGCAGATGTATTTTGACAAAAAGGGTTTCAGTGCTGTGTAAATGCACCCTGATCCATCTTATGTTTAAGCAGTCATGGATCCAGAATAGGGTTGTCTGTCAGTCCATGTCAGTGGACCCTCATAGAGTCTTCTTTATCTAATATTAGGGATTGCTTTCCATTTCTAAACATATTTCCCTTTCTTTAGCTAATTTGCCAAATAATTTCATATTGTTTAATCTTCTTGAGGACAGAATCTGGCTTGAATGTTTCTTGAAATGTAACTATTATTTATGCATTGGACATACCTTGCAGGCTAGTTTATTATAAATGAAGTATTATGAGATATGTGTTCTTCACATGCTTGATGATAGGATGGCTTACTTGGGGACAGATGTGGTGGTGGTAATGGTGGAGGTGTTCCTAATGCGAGTGGTGGCAGCATCTTCAAGAATTGGTGGCTTCAGTGCTCCCTCATTGTCTTATTAGTCATGTTTAGGTTATTGGTAGGGATGAGGTAGCCATGGTGATTGTCCCACAGTTTGTGGGTCCCAGGCCTCCTTCTGTTTTTAACCAACTAAGTGTCAAGTGGCGAACCTGTATACTGAACTTCTAGTGCAACTTATCTGAGGGAATATGGTTCCCACTCGATCAATCATGCTCACTCTTCCACTTTGAATCATTCTCCTGTATATGTCCATTCCTTTTCTCTTTGCTACTGTAGTTGGAAAAGTCAGCAGATAGTTTTGATAACTCTTTAGTTTATCTTGTTCAGTGGCTGTGCCAAAATGTTTGATCATTGTCCCTTTTACTCCCTCAACAAGAACTTGAAATCCATTTTTGCCGAATAGAGTCTTTATTGTGCTAATGGAACAGTTCTGCACAATCTGCTGCTGCCATCTACTTGCAGCTTTTTAAAAGAAATTTCTGTAGGCCACACCAACAAGAGTGTTTCCTTTTCATTAATATGGATCTGTTCAACCTGTTAAGCATTAAATTGTACCACATTTAAAAGTCAACTGGAAATTGAAAGGTGGAATAAATGGTTTGAAGTCAAGTTTGCTGAACATAATACCAGAAATGTATCAGGAGTCTTCACTGAATGGAAGAAAGAATGAACAAGCTTGCACTTATATCGCACTTTTTATGACCTCAGGTGTCTCAAAGTCCTTAAAAGCCTTTTAAGTACTCTTGGAGTGTAGTCATTGTTGTAATGTAGGAAACTGGTTCTAAGTGTACCTTAGGTCTTTCAGACATCAAACAGTTAAGCAAATAAATATTATTGAGACTTGTGCCTTTTATTGCTTCAGTTTCCAACTTCAACATGCAGACTAAGCAATATTGCATCCCTTTTGCTTGATTAATAATGGTTTGCTGTTATTATGTGGTAAATCTGGCAGCAACTGCTGGCATCTTCACACGTGCAGTTAAGTGTGGTAATCCAGAAGTTGCTGTCAATGATACCTTGCTCTTCCACAGGGTGCACTGCTGCAGTCCTTGCCCAGACTCTGTACTGAAGTGACTGCAACTGCATGAACTTAGGGTACTTACCCACTAGTTTCACATTGAAAATGACTGGAAGAGTCAGGGCTAGTGAACTCAGGAGTAAATTACTTTATAATGGCCTAATAAGTGATTATTACTGCTGAACAACATCTCTGGCCCTGAAAAATTAATTTTATAACTATCGAGTCTCATACTCTGAGAAGAAAATTAATACTGTGAATTTTAAAAGATATATATATATATATATATATATATATAAGTTTTTCTGTCTGTCTCTTTTATTTCTCTCCCTTAATCCCAGTTAGGTTCATCACTATCTTTATGTCTCCATCTTTATTTTGCTTCCTGTACATGTTTTAAATGTAATTGATATTTCCTTTTTTTTTAACTTCCGGGATTAAATTGCATATCTCAGTGAGAAATCTTAAATCTGATTGGTTATAAAAGCCTTGCTGTTGCTTGCCCTGTTCACAGATGCCATAGATCCCATGTAGAGGGTGCCGCGCTGGATCCGGTGCCAGATTAATAAAAATCTCTATTAAGCCGTGAAAACTCTCTGCTAACTGTCAGTGAGGTGAACACTGAAAGCTGTTCCTTTGTTGCTGAGTGCATGATCCGGCTATCATGTTTTCACTGCTGTTTTGTGACAGGCCTGGATTGTGAGTTTTTTTCACTGTTCCACTTCAGGTTCTCCCCATGTGTCTTAGCAGCTTTTTTTCCTCTCCCTTTTACTTCATTTTGATGACCCTCTCAGAGTACCTGTGCCAAAATGGTTATTTTTCTTCCACCTTTGTACTCTCTTAAAAATAAACTACACTTTTCTTCAGGTGAATTAATGATGCCTAATATGGTCATTTGTCACTCATCCATTCCCTGCAGATCAGACATGACTAACTGCTCAATATTTTCCACAATTCAAGCATCAATAACATTAACAATAACATTATTTACTAGCTTACCAAGTTACCTCAAATTTGTTTCTTTGGGAGTTTGTTTGCGCCATTTATTTGTGTAAATTTTAATATTTAAGGCATAGGTTATCGCAGTAACAAATAGCTGAATCTCACTAGCAGCTGACAAAAGTATTTAGTAGTTGGCAAGTTTCTGCCTGGTGCTGGAATTGAGGGCATTTCTCTTGCCTGTGCTTCAAATCAACATCCTTGCAATTTGTTTGAGATGAAATGGTATTCTTCTTGGCCATTATAACATCTCATAATTAAAATCAGCTCCACAGAGCATTTTTTGGTGTATCTTGCAAGATTTTCCCCAAGAACCTTTTCAAAGTAGGTGCTGTGCACTAAGAATTCCAGGTCTCAATAATCAAGAAAGCAATATGCCCTATGTTACAAATATTGTCATAAATTGGCTAGCAAAGAATGGAAATGGAGGTCTAACCTAGGAGAACCATACATCTGAATAAAACTATAGGCACTGTTAAGTGTTGAAGGCTAAATGACTTAACAGTTTTTTTTACCTTGTCTGTTCTAAAAAAGTTTTTTTTAATTGTTCTTTCTATTGTGCACTACTGAAGGGATGCTGTACTGTTGGAGGTGCTGTGTTTCAGATGAGACTTTAAGCTGAGGCCCCCTTTATCCTCTCTGGGAATGTAAAAGATCCCTCAGCACTATTCAAACAAAATCAAGGGAGTTCTTCCTGTTGTCTTGGCCAATATTTATCCCTTAACCACAATAAAAATAAATCCTGTCATTTATTTCATTGCTGTTTGTGGGAGCTTGCTATGTAATTTGGCTGCCATGTTTCCTACATTGCAACAGTAACTACCCTACAAAAGTACCTAATTGGCTGTCAACTACTTTGGGATATCCTGAGGTTGTAAACAGTGCTAGATAAATGCAAATCTTTCTTTTACTTCTTTTTCATCGAATTTCCACCACTCTTTTGCCGAGCAAAATTGCTCCATGAAACGATAGGCAGGCAATCCTCTCCCAGCCATTTGGCATTCCTTCTTTAGTCGGCTGTTGGGAAGTGCATGATAACAAGCCAGGGTTGTCCATTGATTTTTTTTTTCTGCTCCATTCTCATGATGAAGCAGCTCGCCATCATTTTCCATGACAGCCTGACCGAGATTAGAAACCATAGGTACCAACAAATGTGCTACTGCCTTGTGAGCAGCATTGTGGTGTATGAACCTATTGAAAGAGTATTTAC
The DNA here is from genome assembly GCF_036365525.1 of Heterodontus francisci. Taxonomy (NCBI): domain Eukaryota; kingdom Metazoa; phylum Chordata; class Chondrichthyes; order Heterodontiformes; family Heterodontidae; genus Heterodontus; species Heterodontus francisci. The sequence continues at coordinate 24,647,829 of NC_090389.1, forward strand.
CATGAGCTGCCTCTATCAGGAATTTCCTCCATTGGCAACTTTTCCCGTGACCTTCACAAAGGAAAAAGTCAGACTGGTTTAAAGAAGTCAACAAGGGGATTGCATTTTGTGAAATAATATTTTATTGTTCCTCTGTGATTCTTCTGAGATTGTAGTTTAATTGAAAAGGCCACTTTCTTGAGGAGACAAAAGTATTTAAAACAAATCCAATACAAGGACATGACAGTTGGGCGGTAGAAACTGAAATAGATTCTTTAAAGAAAGAATATTGATCCATTGAGAAGGCAGAGACATTTTTCATACCGAATGCAGTAACCTAGATTTTTGACAGTCTTTAATTAAAGTGTGGCCAACAAAAGGGAGTAGCATCACTAATTAAAGTGGATGAACATTCTACATTTATAAATTAAATGAGAAGGGGTATACTGAAGAGCAAAGGAAAATAACCTGAAGGAATACAAAAAAGCCTATATCGAAGAGAAAAGGTAAATTAACAAAAGTTCTCCTGTTTGGAGCTCTATATTTACATGAGTGCCCTTATCGACTTGTGCTCTGACTTTTCCTCCCCTTCACTGAAAAAGTGTCTTAATTCTGTTAGTAACCATTACTTCAATACCAGCACTTCCCATGGGTAACTGTCACTTCAAATCTAGCACTTCCTGTGGGTAACCGTCGCCTCAATACCAACACTTCCTGTGGGTAACCGTCACCTCGATACTGGTACTTCCTGTGGGTAACCTCACTTTAATACCAGCACTTCCTGTGGGTAACCATCACTTTAATACCAGCACTTTCTGTGGGTAACCGTCACCTCAATACCAACACTTCCTGTGGGTAACCATCACCTCACTACCAGCACTTCCTGTGGGTTACCATTTCCAACCTCAATACCAACTCTTCATGCTGCAAATTGTCTTAGGAGAGCATGTTGGGATGCTTGTGGGTATTGTACTGATGCTCGACATATTTCAGTATTTTCTTTTGAGAAACCTAGTTAATCTTATGGAGATTCCAACATACGGAGAATGTCTCAACAGTAATAATGAGTTGTGGCGATTTATTTCCAATTATGAAAGATTCATCGGGCAGTAAAAATGGGATAGAATCTGCGCTACCTGAGATAGGTGAAATTGGAATCCAATGTTACTGGTTAAACATTTAGCCTATTCACTGAAGATTATGGTTTCTGGCTTTATTTCTAGAATTTAATACATTTTGGAAGATTCTGCACTTCCACCTGCTCAGTACTAATTTACATGTACGAATTATCATTTTTGATTTTTGCAGTGGACAAGAAAATAAACATACTAATATATGTCTCGATTAATTAATTAATTATGTACCAGTCACATTTTTAACTTCACAACCACCAATAAACACACAGGGTTAGAAATTCATCTTGGGCGGTGGAGCAAAATAGGTAGTATTGGATTGACCGCCCATTCTATACAACACCTGATACTTAATTCCATTGACTGCAATGGAACTGAATATCAGGCCCTGTATAGACTGGGAGGTGGGGGTGGGTGTCGATATGATACCACCCATTTTGTTCCACCACCCCCTCCCCCGCAGATGAATTTCTAGTCCACTTTGCTTATGTTATTCAAAACAATAATGTGCAGCTTGAGACAAGAATGAACAAGCTCTATTATGAGATAGCTCATGAAGTAAAAAAATGAATTACCAGACTGGGATTTATCCAGTAACAGAAGAAAAATAACATCAGAGATGTTTATATCAACTATTAAGATTTTCCATCTATATGAGCAGAAGTTTAGTTTAATTTCGAGATACAGCACTGAAACAGGCCCTTCAGCCCACCGAGTCTGTGCCGACCATCAACCACCCATTTATACTAATCCTACGCTAATTCCATTCCCTACCACCTACTTATACTAGCGGCAATTGCTAATGGCCAAATTACCTGCCAACCTGCAAGTCTTTGGCTTGTGGGAGGAAACCGGAGCACCCGGAGGAAACCCACACAGACACAGGGGGAACTTGCAAACTCCACACAGGCAGTACCCAGAATTGAACCCGGGTCGCTGGAGCTGTGAGGCTGCGGTGCTAACCACTGCGCCACTGTGCCGCCCATTTTTAGACCACGTTACAGTTCAAGCTTTATTCATAGTGTCTGCTTTGTGTGAAATGGCCAAGATTGGATTGGCTGCTTGTTGTACTCCCTGCCTGATATTCCTTTACATTGAACTCATTTGGGAGAGGTCAATTCGATAACGCCTGTTGTCCGCTACTGCCAAACATTGCAATTTCCCCCTCATGGTGTTTGATTATTAGTGTCAATTCTTCCTACTAGATGCATCAATACAACTTACAACCTATTATTGCACTAACTGTAAAGGAAAATGTAAAAAATATTATGATGGCAACTAGCTTGCGAGTATATAACACTTGTCAACTCTGTTATAGTAGCGCATTCCTCAGGTTTCAGGACATGACCTCCTGCCTCCAATTACTTCACCTCCTCACTCCCCCATTGGTCACTCAACATCTCCAAACTTGTGATGCACATCAATTTGAAAGCAAGAAAATACTTCACTACCAAACTGGATAATTCTTGACTGTCAGTCAAACAGTCTGTTGTCCCATCTCCAATTTTTTTTATAACTAAGAAACAAAAGAATTCAAAGAAAATAAAAAAAACATACAAAAAACTTTTATTTTATTTTTCCTGGAGATTAATCTTGAATTCTTCGAGACTCCAAGTCAAACCTAGAGAGTTGGCAATCCCGTGAGTATAGCTCGCACCAGAACTCTTGGCTGCTTCAATAGACCTGAGCAAGCCATCTTGCATGATCACAAGGTGCAAAATCAGTTCCACAAAGTTTTTGCAGTGACATCAACCATTTCATTTATTGACTATTTAATATTGGAGGGCAGGGCTATTAAAATATAGTCACATGATCTGTTTCACTTATGATAATTGATTGAGTTACCGCTAAAGTGCAGTTGAAGATAAAATACAGCAGGTAGTTGAGCAACGGTGGGACGGTCTGTAGCTTGGTCTTTCAATTATGAAGCTTCTGAAATCTAACAGGAACATGAGTTACAATCACAACAGTTAGAAAGAGTGGATGGAGTTGCAGAGCATGTTTTGAAAAGAGTTTATCCCATTCCTCCTAAAAACGTGAGATACCAGCAGTTTGTGACAATGCAGTCCTTATTCTGCCCTGGAATTTCAGTTGTGCTGCGGCAGGTGGCAGTTTTCGGTGAGGGTGTTCTTACTGAAGCACGGAGGTCTCGCGCACTGTTCCTCGCTGAGGTTCAGGGAGGAGAATTGATTCCTCAAAACCCGAGGTAGATATGCCCCCCTGGTGAGAGTCCATCTCCCCCCTCCTGTTCCCTCTTCCAGCAGCTTGTCCTGCTCTGCCTGGCCTCTGTTCATTCTCCCTCCCATGCTGTATTTCAAGGGGAATTCCTACGTGCCCACTCAGGTCTGGGAGTAACTGATTTGTGCAGAAGCCTTGAAATTAGTAAAAATGTCCTTCAGCACCTGCCACACAATTCTTTGGTAGACGTTTGCAATTTGAAACAACTTTTGAGAGCACCAAACACTTGCAGAATTATAACAACTGCTAAAAATCAACCAGCAACTAACCTGTAAGTAGATGATAACCTCTTTAAATAGCACTGGTGGGGGATATTCTACCAGTTGTTGAAAGCGTGTTCAGCTGTATGCGATTAAGAAAATGCATTGGTTGGAGCTTTGAGCTCCAAAATGTCAACTTTGGCATCAAATCAGCGTGACTCACTGATTCATGTCAAGATGTGCCTGCTCTACATGTGTCTAGCGGATATGAGCTGTGCTCCGCTAATGCCTTCATCAATATGGCATCCGACGTGATTCATGGTAGAAATGTGCGCAAGCTCAGCAGACTCCATTGTGGTCCTGACCAATGCCTGTAGTGCCTAAACAATGACTGTAATGAGCCTGATTTTGCACCCACAATGCCCCCATGGTGAGGGGTAGGAGAGGTGAGCCAGGGGTTTGAGGAGGCGTAGTTTGTACATTATTTTGTTACATGTGCCAAGTAGAACTTCTGTAAGAAGGCTATTGAGGGGCACTGTGATCTTGTTGAAGCATTGAGGGGAATGTTTGATATTCATGACATTATCTGTGTGACACAGAACTGAAGCACCTGAACCATTGGAGCATAAAATAAACTTTGGAGCATGTGACTGGTATCACAATTGAACCGAAGCGGAAAGAGAATCCATGGTTAAGAAATGCAGTCATTAATCCTTTCACTGGCATCACCAACAGGAACAGAATCCTAATAACTTTAGCCAGCTTGCTTTTCTGAAAGCCCAATTTTGATTGTGGAAGAATAGTATGCAGTATCTCAACTGGAAGAAAGAAAACCTTTTGAATATTTAAAACAAAAGTTCCATCGCAAATTTTTAGGTTCCAAGAACTTAAAAACTGTTGTCATGAAAACTTATATTCCAAATCAGGAATATTAATTCATTGGTTGGAAACTTACATTAAACTTATAATGGAAAAAAATCCTGCAGTTAACTTTTAAAAAACTGACAATTTGGCCACTTCAATTTGCATCTGAAACACCTTTGCACATTCCAAGGTCCCACCAGAGACAGAGGTCTAAGGAGCATGGACCCAGATCAATGGTTTGTTCTAATTGACTGAATTGCCTAAAATTGATTCATTAATGCGACATTTAAGGCAATCCTAAAACCTTGACTTTGAAAGAGCAAACCCCTTCAAGTGTAAATATTGGCATCCTGGGGTCTGGGGACCAATTTTGAACCTTGATTCTCATTAGAAGGTTCCAGAGAATATACTGAGGCAGTCATGTGACTGTCTGCCCATCTCTGTGAAAGCTGGGAGTTTCCTTGAGCAAAGATTCAAGCCAGTAACTCAGCCTGTGCGGCAGCAGGGAGGCTGCGTGCCTCTCTCTTTCTCTCTCCAGATAACACGACAACTCTGAAAACCATCTGCCGCTGTGGACACTACAAGCCTATAGATTGCTACAGACAGAGACCAGGGAAAGAGAGCCACCTACAAGTCTGCCTCCAAGAAAATCCTGAGCCAAGTGGGCCAACCACAAAGTGCACTTTGACAAGCCAAAGACTTGAAGAATACAACTTCAGCTGGAACACCACTAAATCATCCCACCTCACAGACTGTGTATTTAATTTCCATTTATTCAGGACTCTAATCCAACCACAACATTTTTCACTTTGTAATCTATTTGTATGTGTGTGATTCTCGTGTGGATGTGTGCGTGAATGTGTAGCATATTTTTATGTTTTTTGATCGGGTTTAGATTGTTAAGTATAATAAACTCACTTCTTTCTTGTTTAAACTCAAGAAAACCTGTCCGATATGTTCTTTCGCCTTCACATTAAAGTTAAAAGGTAAAACACTCACTGTTTAAAAAGGAATAAACCCTGCTGAGATCAAATAAGAGGAAGGGCAAGAGCAGTGCCCGTAACACAACTTTGTTTTTTTTAAATTAGATCTTTACATCGTGGAATAGAATAGTAATATTTTATCCTCGGCACCTCTGCCTGGTGAGTTGTATTTCCTCTGAGAAGGCAACTGGACTACAGCTTCTGGCTATTCCAACTTCAACTCAAGGTGAGCAAGGTAAGAGTGAGATGATTCATGCTTTGATTTGCCCTCCCCCACAGTCAGACCCTTTTCTTGATGAACTGCCAAACTAAGATGTCATGACAATAGGGTTCAGAGAAAAACATTAAGGAGAGAATTGCCAAAAGTTGATGCTGGTATTTGCTGAGACCTATGGAATTTGTACAGTGCCAGCCGAACTTCATAACAGTATTATATTGAGAAAATATATTGAAGTAAAACATCAACAAATATTCAAGAGTACAAACATGGCTTAAAAACTGCAGCCATTTTGTAATCCTTGTGTTCAAAAACTCTAACAATCCAAGTGGATGCTACAATCTCTCTGAGCTTGCCCAGACACCCTGATAATAAATGTTTGATTTTCAGTGTTATGTAAAATCAATTCTAGGCAATTTTGTTTTGACTTGCTCACTGGAGTTTGTTATTGAGTCTTAAATTCTCATGCTTGTATTTAATCCCTCTATGGACTCACTCCCCTGTCTCTGTAACCTCCTCCAGCCCTACAACCCTCTGAGATCTTTGCAATCCTCCAATACTTTCATCTTATGTATACCTACTTCCTTCATCCCCCCATTGGTGGCCTTGCCTTCCTTGGCAATGTTTTTAAGGTGTTCTTAGTTGTACCCAAACTCGATCATTCTTATAGAGTCAAGAGTCATTTATGGCACAGAAGGAGGCCTTTCAGCCCATCAATTCCATGCCGGAACTCCACGGAGCTATCTAGGCAGTCTCACTCCCCTGCTCGATCCCCGTAGCCCTTCAAGTCTATTTCCTTCAAGAGACCATCCAATTTCCTTTTGAAGTCATTGATTGTTTCCACTTCCACCACCCTTGTGGGCAGCAAGCTCCAGGTCATCACCTGAATAAAAAACTTCTTTCTAATATTCCCCCTGCATCTCTTGCCCAAAACCATCAATTTGTGTTCCATAGTCCTTGTACCATTAGTTGATGAGAACAGTTTTTCCTCGTCTAATTTATCTAAGCCTGTCATAATCTTGTACACTTCTTTTAAATCTCCCTGTAATCTCCTTTGTTCTAAGGAGAACACCCGAGCTTTTCCAACCTAACCTTGTAACTAAAATCACCCATCCCTGGAACCATTCTGGTAAACCTCCTCTGTGTCCTTTCAAGGACCCTCACATCTTTCTTAAAGTGTGGTGACCAGGACTGGATGCAGTTGGGGCCTAGACAGAGCTTTATAAATGTTCAGCATAACTTCCCTGCTTTTGTACTCAACGCCTCTAGTTATGAAGTCCAAGATTCCATATGCTTTACTAACCACTCTCTCAATATGTCCTGCCAACATCAAAGATCGATGCACATGCACCCCGAGGTCCTTCTGTCCCTGTACACTCATTAGAACTGTACAATTAAGTATATATTGCCTCTCCCTATTCCTTCTGCCAAAATGCATCACCTCACATTTCTCTCTATGAAATTTAATCTGCCATTTGTCTGCCCATTCCACTAGCCTATCTATGTCCCATTGCAGTCGATTAGTATCATCCTTACTGTTTGTCACACCTCCAAGTTCAATGTCATTTGCAAATTTTAAGATTCTACTCTGTATTCCAAGATCCAAGTCATTTATATATAGCAAAAAAGTGGTCCCAGCACTGACCCTTGGGGAACACGACTGTCTCCCATTCTCCAGTGTGAAAAACAACCATTTACTATGACTTACTGTTTTCTGTCCTTAAGCCAATTTTACATGCAATTGGATACTGACCTTCCTATTCCATGAGTCTCAGTTTTGTTAACTAGCCTTTTATGTGGCACTTTATCAAACGCTTTCTTAAAATCCATATAAACAACATCCACCATATTCCCTCCATTAGCCTCCTCTGTTACTTCATCAAAAAATTCAAAAATTCAGTTAGATTAGTCAAGCATGAACTGCCTTTTACAAATCCATGCTGGCTATTCTTAACTAACTTGAACCTCTCAAAGTGTCTGTTGATATTTTCCCTGATTATTGTTTCTAAAACCTTACCCACCATTGATGCATGCAGGGATTGATTGTCTGTGCTCTTTGTCCTGAGTATCTACTTATTCATTATTAGTATTGTCTCTGATTGATGCCACATGAGGTTTAATCATTAAAGAAAGAACTTACATTCATGTAGAATAAAGAATCTGGGAGAGGGGAAGACAAAGGGCTTCCTTGTTTGGTGTTCCGCTCTGAAGTGAATGACGAGAAATCAATAGTTTTTCATTTTATTTACAAATCTTGGATGCATGCAAGGAGTTTCAATCACTTTTTAAGTATATTTTTTCAAATTCCCACTGATGGTTAATGCCAAAAATGTGTTAGTTATGTCAGGCAAGCCCTCCACCTGCCAAGAATGAGGAAAATTAATTTTGCCACATGAACATTGATTTTAAACAGTTGTTGGTGAAGAAAGAACTTGCTTTAAAAAAACAATTGGAGACTTTGGCTGGAGAGATACATTACCATATTAACAGATAGTATTTCAAAGGACAAAGGAGCTATTCCCTGCTCCAATGTAATCCACAATGGGCTTTTGATTACCAGACATTGAAGCATTCCAGGTTAACTACTAAGATGGCCGAATACACAAACAGACGTGGTCAGGCCAGTCTAGTCACATGACTAACTATTGAGGTTTTTTGAATTTGAACTTCCAACGGGGAATTTGAACTCAGAAGGCTGTTAGCTCCTGGACTGAGAACACCTTTCTCCTGTCTGCTCTCATATCGCTTTCACCAGCTTTGGAAACCATTGAAGACATATGAACCTCAAGAGAGAAAAGTCTCCTACAGTGAACAATGTTTAAGAAGAATACTGGACCCCAACGAAAAGTAAGAGCTGTCTACAATCAAAGACTCTATGGCGAGCTGAAAACACAGAAACAGTAACAAGCAACCCCCTTTTGATATGCCTCAAACATCTCCATTTTATTTTTCTTCTCTTTTCTGTCCCTATTTGCATGTGTGTATCGCGTGTGCATACTAGCATGGGCGCGTCATATATCCGTAGGCGTTAACCGTATTAGAGTTTTTAGTTTAAGGTTTAATAAATTTCACTTTTCTTCTTTAACCTAAGAAGGCCTGTTTGTGCTCATTCCTTTGCCTTATAATTGGAAAGCTGTGAACAAGGATTCACAAAGGGGGAGCTCAAAACACAGTGTGTTTAAAATTAAACCTTGTTACAATAAGACCATGTGAAGACAATATTAGACCCCTAGACACTTTTCTCACCTGGTCATAATAGTCATCTAACCAAAGGCCTTTTCAACATCAATGGCGACTGACCCTACATCATAGTCTGGACCTTTTGGAGAGCTACAGAACACCAAGGTACAGCTGTAATAGAACTTTTATCCTATTATGAACACGGAGGCCTGGTTCAAACACCAGCAGCTCTTATATTGCTGCAGTGCTTGCAGCTTGTAGACAAACCAAAAAGCCCAACTGCACTCATTGTTATAATTTCTATAAATTATAGCACCTCTTATGCACCTTTCAGATTAATTTTATCAGTCAGATATAGAAATAGCAAAGCAGCAAAGTAATTCATGGTCAGTAACTTCTTTCACCCTTTAAACCAATGCTTTGAATGTTTTCTGCTCTAAAAAGATCTGCACTGCATATGGTTTTTAAGGCCAGACTTTCAGAACAGTAGATTGTTGTGGATTGAATCTACAGAGGATAATTAGCAGTGAATACATAGTTTGGTCATTCATAATCTTTGCAACCAGCAAAGTGCAGGAAGTAATTGGACTTTCTGTACAGTAACCGAGGAGTCAGACCACTTTTTGAACACCATGTAATGATTTACAGGAACTATTTTGTACTTAGACAACACGTGGAAACCATATACTTTTTGAGTTGACTCCAGGGATCACTATTCTAAAGTACCGTAGGAAATGAAGAACATCTAATTTTGTTTTACTTTCTCTCATTATCAATCGAAATCCCAAAAGTAGCCATTGCTCATTTCCAAGATTTGGCTGATTGCCTATTACCAAGTGTTAACTGGTAACGTACATCACCTGTCAATTGCTGATGGACTTTCATTCTATTCATTGTATGCAGAGGTAAATGCCAGAGAGAGCCAGGTAAGTGCAATGTGTGGATATGTTTGGGTTGCCTGAATGTTATATATATTCTATCGAGTTAATTTATTACCTTATTTCCCACTCTGTGCATTGAAAGCAGAACATCCTAATGGGAACTCTACTGTGACCAGGAAAATATTCGCTTCGACATAATGTTTCTTTTAATCAGAATTAATACATGTATGTGAACTGTTTCTGCTTGAAAACATACTCTCGGAGCCCTTGAGAATTGAAGACATTAATCTATCTCTCTCACAGCGGGTTATATTAATCAGTAAGAATGTGGAAGACTGGGTTCATCCAGTGGTCCAAGAGCGTGTCCATGATATGGAACAGTAAAGGATAATGCAAAATCTTCTCAAAATGGTGCTGCTTGTTCTCTGTTTGTTTAAAATATTTCCATTAGTTAATATACAAATAGAACCAAAAGAAAATACAAAAGAGGGCATTTGGAGCACCTGCCCAATCTTAGAGGTATTTATTTAATCTCCTGAGGGAACATTCTGCAGAGTTTATCAGTGACCATCCTCTTCACACTACATCTCCCTTACTCCCAGAGATAATCAAGTAAAATTCTAGAATATCTATTCATCTATGCATTTTCACGATTCAATCCTGCCTGGTTGATTTCCACTAATGCCATTTTTGGCCGGTTTTAAGTGATTATTTATGCCCAGCAACAACACCATTTTCATTTTTTAAATAAATTCTCCCAGCACATTGGGAGAACAAATCCACAGTGTGACAGTGTGTTGCGACACAGGTAAAACATAACTCAAAGTTCACATTGGTTTTTGAGTCCTCTAAATGTTACCACACCACCCAAAGACATCACAGACAACAACAGCTTGTATTTATATAGCGCCTTTTAACATAGTAAAACATTCCAAGGCACTTCACAGGATCATTATCAAACAAAACTTGACACTGAGCCACGTAAGGAAATATTAGAACAGGTGACCAAAAGCTTGGTCAAAGAGGTAGGTTTTAAGGAGTGCCTTAAAGGAGGAGAGAGAGGTACAGAGACGGAGAGGTTCAGGGAGGGAATTAGGCAACTGAAGACATGGCCGTCAATGATAGAATAATTAAAATAGGGGGAGCCAACAAGAGGCCAGCATTTGAGGAGTGCAGATATCTTAGAGGGTTGTGGGGCTGGAGAGATTGCAGAGATAGAGAGGGGGATTTGAAAACAAGGATGAGAATTTTAAAATTGAGCCATTGCCAGACTGGGAACCAATGTAGGTCAACAAGCACAAGGGCAATGGATGAATGGGGCTTGGGTTGTGCCAGTTCCAGCTAGGTGCGGCCACATTTATCATTGAAAATTCCATAGAAAATGATTACAGTGACATGGCACACCAGCCTAGAAATTTGATTGTGTCCAAGTTGGGTCATTAGATGAACTTTGATAAATGCTGTCAACATAAGGACATACAAAAATGACAGACAGGAAAAGACCAGTTGATGCATTAGGCCTGACCCACACTCATGATGCCTGGAGCATCATCATTAGACACTCCTTGCAGCCATGTAATCTTCTAGGAGAGAAAGATAATGAGAAAAATCCAGGGCTATAATGAAAAAAAAACTCTGGGGATTAAAACTGATCCATTGGACCATGTGGCATTATGTGACTCGAACTAGGGCAGGATGTTTGGGCCACGCTGAGGTCGGGAACAGAGACAGATGGGGCCAGAAAATACTGGCACCAGCTAGTGTGTCGGTTTCCTGACCCCATTTCCAGCATCAGCCATTTTGGCTGATGTGGGGTTGGGTCCGGCAGGGCTGCTTACCCACACGAGGCAAGCAGCTAATTAGGCTCGTTAAGGGTCTTGTTAAAAGTCAGCAATGGATAGTGACTGGGAGTTTCCGGTCGGCCACCATTTTGGGATGACCGTAAGGGCAGACTACCTTAAGGACTGGAAATGAACATCACCAGAGGAAGTGATGTCGAGTCACACATGAGCAGTTAGTTGTGCGTGGGAGCCCGACATAGTAAGACGTGTTCAAGTCTAGCTCCTGCAGTTACTATTGTGTATTTATGTTCCAGTTCTGTTATAATAAAACCTCACATTTATTTTGAATATTACTTGTGTTCCCGTGGCACTTAACAGTAATATAATAGCTCCAGTTTCCTGATACGAATGTATCAACTGTCTGGAGGTGGGCACTCAATGGCAGGCCAGTGGCTCCAGGCCAGGCCTGCAAGCCTGGGTAGAGCACAGACAAAGGCTTCCCTGTAGAGGGATATTCCCCTACCCCTGCTACCATCCCCCAGTCACAGTGATGGCCTGGCTGCTTCTTCTGTCTTCTATTTAAATTTTTTTTTAAGTTGCTCAGATGGCACCTGCATGATGAAATGTCCTCTCAGTAACATACCATTTACTGTAGCCAGGTGCTTCTCTGAAGCTGGAAGGCCTCTGATTGACCCTCCAGCTTTGCTGCCCTTAATTGGACATGGAACCTATTTCCATGCCAATTAAGGGGGCGCCCTAGTCAAAATCTCAAAGAGTGGCTGTTTCCACTGGTGGCAGGTTCAGGACCCGGAAATAGTCCCAGCTCCTGTTTCCCACCCCCAAAGTGAAAATTCAGGCCTTAGTCTTCATGTTTGACATGACATTTATGTATGTGCTTGCTCATAGTTACTGGTATCTAACATTAGAACATATCCAAACATAAAAATGCAAAGGATCAGAACATGGCCAGAACAACACATTTTACTCCATAATTTAACAGATAAATATAATAGCCTTCAACTTTGTATTCTTTGGATTTAATTATAGTAAAACTAACAGATTTGGTTGATATGTAGTACTGCAATTGATTTTTTTTTTCTTCAATCCTACCACCATGCCAACAGTTAAAATAAATGTGCACCTCTACTGTAACTCTGGTTCAACTGAAACTATTTGAATACAAAGGCCAGAATTTTATGCACCTACTCCACCTCCCCCTCAACCCCTGCAGGAGTGGGCTGCTGGCAGGAGGTCATAAAATTGAGTGGGAGGCGGCAGGTGCCGTTGCTGACACCTTCCTGTCCCCATTGCAATTTTACGAGGGGCAGCAGCGGCATTGAAAAGCAGCCCACCCACCCAAAGGCAATCATGGCCCTTAAGTGACCAATTAACTACCAGTTAAGGGCCTCCTCCCACCACCATTCATATTTCACCAGTGGCCAATGGGCAGCTGAGGTCCCCCAGGAGCCCGCACGGTAAAACCTGACAGCCTCATTGCGTGCTGTGTGGGGGGGGGGGTGCTCCTGATTGGGCACCCTGTGCCCCATGGCAGGCACTTCCCTGGCCCAACTGCTTCCACAGCATTACACTACCCCCTCCCTTCTAACTGACCCCCACTGTCTCGCCGGGGCCTGGATGGTTGTCCCCAGCGAGGCCACAGACACTTACCTTGTTTCCGGGCCAGGATCCCTCTTGCTGCAGCTCTTGGAGGCGGGATTTCCTTCTTCAGAGGGGTGGAAGTCCTGCCCAAGGTCAATTAAGGGCCTGTGGCACGTAAAATCCTGGCCTGGCTCCTAGGCCCAGTGGAGACAGGCTCACTCCCGACCTTTTAGCCAGTGGGCAGAGCTTCCTGCCCAATGTAAATTTCCAACCAAAATCTAGGCTGGGGCTCCAGTGCTGTACTCAGGGAGTACTGCAATGTCATGGGTGCCATCTTTCAGATGATACTTTAAATCAATGTCCTAACCATCCTCTCAGATGGACATAAAAATTTCATGGCATTATTTGAAGAATTGCAGGGGAGTTTCTCTTCAGAGTCTTGGCTAAGACCTAAAACAGATGATCTGGTCATTATCTCATTGCTGTTTGTGGAACCTTGCTGTACACAAATTGGCCGCCGCATTTCCTACATTTAATAAAAAAAGTACTTCATTGGTTGTAAAGTGCCTTGGGATGGCCTCATGTTATGAAATGTAATATACAAATGCAAGTTATTCTTTTAAATTCATGAATTTCCTTGATGTTGGGGTTTTGAGGGTCAGACTGAAACTTGAACCTGAACCCACCAATATAGAAAGAGAAAAATGAGATTATGCAGTAAATAATGTCACAAAGACAGTTGCAATCTTCAGGCAACATTTCCTTTGGATTTTTTGTTACGCTGGTAGACTAAAGTGAGCAAGCTGTTATTTAGCGAGTCGCTGGCACTTAAAGTAGGAAGGAATAGGACAGTTGATTGGAAGATATGCTTCTAATCTCAGATGCATGTCAACACTGTCTTCATACCACTTTAAAAAAATTGCTTTGAACCCTGCAAATCATGGTGTTGACATGTACAAGGTGAGGTGAAATTGAGATAGCTGTGGAGAGAACAAATAGGAGAGGCATGGGAAACAGTTAATTTAAAATGGACATCTGCAGGGCCTCTTGGTTAAGATTAAGTGTAAGTTCTGAGTTGCGAGTCCTTGAGATTTTGTTTTTGGGTGGATCTCAATGCTGGCTTCGGCCTAGCGCCCCAACCATGTTTGAGCTCTCCTGCGATTGGTGGAACTCATGTTGGCTCAGGCCTAACGCCAGTACAGTGAAAACCTAATGTTTCAGCTATGGCTGCAACCAACACCCAAGCTCCAAGCAATGTGTCTCGACCTTGGGGAACCTCGCCAATGTCAAAGCCGACCTGCTGTTTCTGCAGGAGTACGGAATACCGCAACAAAGCACCCACAGGCAATGGTCGCAATGGTGGCCCACAGGCCATTGATCTGATCAGGAGGAAATGATTGCCATTCCTCCACCATGGGTATTCTGCTGCAGGGAGGCAACTTCACCATCTCTGAAGTTAAGGCGTCCTTGTAGCAGACGTAACGCACAATAATGCTCTGTTCCGGTTAATCAACATGCATGCCCCAGCTCTAAAGAGCGAGCAGCTAGCTGTCTTCCAGCAGCTCTCACTGCTACTGGCAACATCCAAGCCGATCACTCTAGGCGGTGATTTCAACTTCATCATCAATGCAGCAGGACGATCCGGCAGGGCTGTCAGCAAACTGGACGCCACATCCAGACTCCTGAAGGAAACGGTGAAAGACACCAAGCTGCACGACATCTTCAGCAACCCTGCAGATGGAGCTCCACCTGGATGCATCTGGTTGAGACCAGACGGATCCGTCAGTTCCAGGGTAGACTGTTTGTGTTCCGAGCGCTCATGGTCAGCTCCACCGAAGTCAAGCTGCTGTTCTTCTCTGACCACTGCCTCCTACTGACTGACTGTCACTTACATGAAGACCAGAGGGTTGACAGGGGACATGGAAGCTGAATGTAAAACTGTTGGCCTCAGAAGACAGCAAGGAACTCAAAAGAGATTACAAAGTTTGGAGAACTATGAAACCCCTCTTTGAAACCCTGGCACACTGGTGGGATGAGATTAAGGCAAACACCAAAAGGTTCTTCATCCTTAAAGGTATTCAGCAGGCAAAAGAGAGACAGAGGAAAATGTCCCGACTCCAGAAAAGCATGAATAATCTGCTCCTGCTACAGTCAATGAGGTCAAGATGGAGTCAAGGAGGATCTGCAAGAAGTGAAGCAGCAGCAGGCCTTGCTCTCTGCTGCAGGGGCCTCCAGGATCATCTTCCGGTCCAGAGTCTGCTCCATGGAACAGGATGAGACATGCTCATGTTTTTGTTCCAAAAGGTACAGAGAGTGTGATCAGCAGCCTGAAGGAAGAAGATGGCTCGGTCACGTCATTGCATTCTGGCATACTAAGGATTAGCAAATCCTTTAATGGCAGGCCTGTATGATGTGAAGCCCACAGACAGCATGGCTTCCCAGGACTTCCTGTCCTCTATCACGGAGGTCTTAGATGACCGTACATGGAAAGAACAGTGGCGGCACAGTGGTTAGCACCGCAGCCTCACAGCTCCAGTTCTGGATACTGCCTGTGTGGAGTTTGCAAGTTCTCCCTGTGACTGTGTGGGTTTCTGCCGGGTGCTCTGGTTTCCTCCCAAAGACTTGCAGGTTGATAGGTAAATTGGCCATTGTAAATTGCCCCTAGTGTAGGTAGGTAGTAGGAGAATGGTGGGGTTGTGGTAGGGAATATGTGATTGTCGTAGGATTAGTACAAATGGGTGGTTGTTGGTCGGCACAGACTTGGTGGGCCGAAGGGCCTATTTCAGTGCTGTATCTCTAAATAAATAAATAAACTGGACAAGGCACAACCTCTGGATGAGCTGACAAATGCCATCAGGTCCTTCAAGAAGAGCAAAACTCCTGCAAGTGGCTGTTTTCTGGCTGAGTTGTATTTGACACTGTGGGACTGAATCAACCCAGACCTGTTGGAAGTGTACGAGAGTATGCTGTCCAAGGTCATCGTCAAACGGGTCAGGTCTGGTCTGGAGTTGGTGATTCACCCTGAGCAGACTTACACTGTACCTAGCAGGAAGATCTCTGATAGCTTCATGTTAATCAGGAATACGATTGCCTATGTACAAGACAGGAGGGTTGGATACCTGCCTCATCAGCTTGGACCAGGCGAAGGCCTTTGACAGGATATTGCACACCTAAATGATGGATGTGCTCTCCAAAATGGAGTTTGGGAAGGGAATCCACAATTGGATCCAACTGCTCTACACAAACATCACTAATGCAGGTCAAATCTGGAGTCAGGAAAGGATGTACTCTCTCCTCTATCTTGTTTGTATCTTGTATCGAACATTTTGCCGAGTCCATCAGGAGGGATGCAAATATAAGGGGGTGAAGATCAAAGCCTCCCTGTACACGAATGACGTCTTCCACTTTGATCCACTGTTGGTCCGCATACTGATGAGCATCTGTGACCAGTTTAAAATGGCCTCGGGAGCCAAAATCAATTGTGGCAAGGGCGAGGCCATGTCCTTTGGGACCTGGACCAACTGATCCTTTGTCCCCTTCACTGTCAGGTCAAACTACCTGAAGGTACTGGGGATATGGTTCAGAGGAGTCGGGGCATGTGCTAAAAACTGGAAGGAGCATATCGCAATGGTGAAACAGAAACTGGGCATGTGGGAGCAAAGCTCCCTCTCGATTGCGGGTAAAAATCTGGTCATCGGGTGCGAGGCACTCTTGGTGTCGCCGTTTGCAACACAGGATGGGCCCATACCCAGCTCTTGCACCATGATGGTCACCCGAGCCATCGGCCACTTTCAACGATGGACCGTGTCCACAGAGAGATAATATACAAATCTAGAGATAAAAGGGGGAAAAACATACTCAATGTCGCCCTCATCCTGATGGCCACCCTTGTGTGTGGCTGCATCAAGCTGTGCATAGATCCTCGGTATGCAAACACCAAATGCCTCTACATGCTGAGGTTCTGTTTGTCCCCAGTGTTGTGAAGGATGGGTCTGGCCACGTCACAAAACACTACATTCAGTTTACTGTGCCATACCACCCGTCCCTCGTGGAAAAGTTTGTACAGAAAAACACCTTTGACCACAAGTCCATCAGGCAGTGGTCCACACATAACATCCTTGAGGCCCAGCGGGAAAAGGAGATGGTGGATCCTGTCGGATGGTTCCCTGAACAGACTGTCAAAGTCATTTGGCAGAATGCCTCATCACCAGAACTTTCAAACAAGCACAAAGACATAGCCTGGCTGGTGTTGCGAAGATCCTTTATGAATACCCAGAGTCTTAGCCCCACCACACACAGCCCTTGAGGTGGTTGCAGTGAAGAAGAGACTACTGCCCACCTCCTTCTGGAATGTGTCTTTGCCAAGAAGGTCTGGAAAGACATGCAGTGGATTTTGTTGAGGTTCATCCCAAGCAGCTGCATAACGCAGGACTCTGTGCTCTATGGGCTGTTCCCAGGGACGCACATGAGTTAAAAATCAACTGCTGCTGGAGGACCATCAACTTGGTGAAGGATGCTCCTTGGTCTGCCTGAACCTTGCTGGTCTTCCAGTGCAAGGAGCTTTCCATGACCGAGTGTTGCAAACTGGAAGTCCATTGCTAACAGCACTGTGGTTGCACCTACACCAGATGGACTGCAGTGGCTCAAGAAGGCAGCTCACCACCACCTTTTCAAGGGCAATTAGGGATGGGCAACAAATTGCCAGCAATGCTCACAACCCATGAAAGAATTTTTAAAAACTGGCACAGTCCAAGGTTTAGGACTACATGCTAAGGGACACACTAAAGCCTGGAACAGCTGTTGCAAAGGTTTAATGGGGAAAGTCCACAGTCTAAGGCCAGCCGACCATAGTATACCAAGGGGCTGGAACCCATGTAAAACCCCTTGGGCTGTATGTTTGACATGAAATTGTAAATTGTAAATATAAACTGCAATTGTAAGTGTAGTGAGGCACCTTAAAGTGCCACATACTGTATTGAAAGAAATTTGAACTGCATTGCACTTTATGCAATGCCAAGTTTAAATTATGTAATGTACTATTATAAATTTTATGAATAAGGAGACTTGATGCATTCCTGCCTACATATGGCTTAAAGTTGGTGGTCTTAGGCAGGGTCTTTTCTCTTTGTTGGCATAGATGTTTTTCTGTCTCTATCTTCATAGAATGTGCTTTATTAAAACCCCTCATCAGAAACCTGGTATCTGTCGTGTGACCAGAGCATCTCTTTCCATTGTCCTTATAAATAGTTTCTGTTGGTTAGGCCATTATCAGACAATGGAGTCCGGGTATCACTCATCCATCTTGATAAAATAAAGCTTTTCGCCACCATTTTCTGGGTTTTGAGTTTGGATTTGAAGAGTCTGCAACAGTATTGTGAAATCATTTTTAAAAATTAGTTGGAGAAATACAGCCATTACCACAAGAAGGGTTGCTTGCATTTTACTGACTTTGCCAAGACTTGTCCAGACATGAAAATTAGCTTGGGGTTCTTGCAGTTCCATGAGTATTGGCAGGAAAGAAAAAGTCACCTGATCTCTCAACTCCATTTTGTTTGACAGGAAGGTGTCCATTTCAGGTTTATACTTCATAAGTTCATATTTATAGTCCATAAGTTTGTATTTCGTGAGCATGACAGCATCAGCCCTGCCCTAACATTATAAACATTGAAAAGTAAGTCCATAAAGTCACTCGCACCGAATGCACTCCCTGGCTGTCTTTTAAAATGCAGTTTCTCTCTGATTTTCAGTTATACTGCACCTAATGTGAACTCTCTGTGATGGAAGCCTACCTACCACAGACATTATCTCTCATCTTCCTTTAATATGCTCATAAATCAGATTGCTGACCTGACCCCTGAGGTAGACTTGGAAAGCATCTGAAATGTCTTCATGTCAATGCAAATGTAGCAGTATAACTGCAGTTTTTGAGGATGCCTATTCCTGATAGGACAGCTAAGTTGGAAGTATGCCATGTGAGGAATTGTGGGTTCAGGCACACATGATCTGTGGCAAGGCATTGAACCTCCAATATGTCACAGCATTGTGCCATCCAAGTTCTCTGGGAGTAAACTGGGTCTTTTATACTTAATGAACCATTACTGCACACCACAAAACATAGCAGATGCACAGGGCAAATCTGTGGAATATAATTAATTTCTAGATAATTTCCAGATCTACTCATAATTCTGAAGCCAAAATAAAATTTCAGATGACAATACTACTTTTCATTCACTTTCACATTGAACTTTTCTAAAGAAAATAGCTCTTGAATCTGAAGTTCTTTTCTATGTGTGGAATTTACCCTCACTTGTGTTTTCATGCTTAGTGTATGAAACACTAAAGGCTCGCCGCCTGATGTCACCTGGAGATAGAAGCAAATCATCGAGTGCAGAATACCTATTTTGATTGAAATTGGTGAATGAATTATTTAATAGACTATGGCATGTGAGAATGCACATGGCTGCTTTATTCTACAGTTTATAGATTCCTGATTCGGGCATAACCCAGAGGCAACCAGGACATTTACTTGGCAATTTCACATTTGTTAGGATTTACCTGCACAATTTTTACACAGTTGATCTAAGTTCAATGGTTAGGAAAAATTTTTAAATGCCTTACTGTGATCCCTGTGCTCCTGGATCTATCAGTGGCTTTCTTTCAGGAGGAAAATATAAATTGCATCAAAATGAAGATTAGATTAGAGATACAGCACTGAAACAGGCCCTTCGGCCCACCGAGTCTGTGCCGACCATCAACCACCCATTTATACTAATCCCATATTCCTACCAAACATCCTCACCTGTCCCTATATTTCCCTACCACCTACCTATACTAGTGACAATTTATAATGGCCAATTTACCTATCAACCTGCAAGTCTTTTGGCTTGTGGGAGGAAACCGGAGCACCCGGAGAAAACCCACGCAGACACAGGGAGAACTTGCAAACTCCACACAGGCAGTACCCAGAATCGAACCCGGGTCCCTGGAGCTGTGAGGCTGCAGTGCTAACCACTGCGCCACTGCGCCGCCCTGTTAACTAATTTACTGTAAAATACAATAAATTGCCATTCCAATATAAATGCCCCTTCCCTTGTGTTGAGTATGCCAACCATAAACATTGAGGCCTGGAGTTTCTACTAGGTTGCGCTGTGTTTTTTTAGCACAATTCACACAAATCAGCCAAAGCAGCATAAACGGTCAAGGAATTTCAAGCACAAATTATGTCAAGCACAAATCCAGTCTCTGCAATCTTTTGCGCTGTATTAATAAAACTGCTTTAAGTTATCCACCACTTTTAAATCTGTCAAAGAATATTTTTTAAAACAAGTTAAAAGAAATACTTTCTATCACACTGCCCCGATTATGCTGCTTCATGGCAGATTTTATGTTCAGCGATATTTTTTATTTAATAAATAAAAATAAATAAATATGTGTTTGAGTGGGAAATAGAAAAAAAACACTTTGGTAAACTGGTGCGATTTTGAGCAAAATTTGCGTCCGGTTTGTCAATTGCACCCAGAGCAGAAACTCCAGGCCCTGAAGTCTCTTATTGTCAAGTTGCCAGTGCTTTTAATCTGAAAGGATCTTCACAGCCGATCTGTACTCTGGCTGCAAAATACTGAGTCCCATGTGTTAGGGCCCAATATTTACTTGGATACCTTTCAGGATGCCTACAGATAATGGTGATGATTATATTGAGGAGTGTTATTGCTCTGCTGAAATCTAATGCATTGTGTAGCATGGCTCTCTAGGGATAGTAGCCGCCACTTCATCAAACAGTGAATGGCTCTCAGCGCTGAGACCCCTCCTTTCATAAATAGTTCTCTTTCTTGCAGTGCTGGAGAAGCTTCATCATTATATTTGTAACTATATGGCGAGCACCTAGGGTTGCTATCAAAATGACTTGTGGGAAAAGCATCCGACTTTCAAAGCTTCATTCCCTGGGCATTCATTTGTCAACGTCGCTCGAAATAAATTACTGGTCACCATGAATAAGGCATTCACATACGTTAATATCCTTTCTGTAAAACCAGCTACATTTATTATTTACTCCATAGACAAACATACTTCTGTTGTGTAGAGATGTCCTAAAATCAGTCTGGTTTCCTTCACTTTGTTAACCCACTGATGACTGAAGTCAGATTCACAAACACATTTATCTCACACAATTGGCAAAGTACCCAATATCTATTTCTCTTTTCCGAATTCTCTTTCACCCATGGCTCTCATTTCCAAGTATTATTTCTTGATATCCTAATTAATTTCCATTAATACTCATTTTTGTTATCATTGATTTCTCATTCTTTCCACCTACAATCTTGATGTCAGTCCTATTTCCATCATTTCCTTCCTCTACTTCAGCAGTGGAATGTTGAATTTTCTCTCTCTTTTCCTTGGATTTATTACCTATTGTACCCCATAAACTTTTCCTTTTTTAATTCACTCAATTAGATGAAGGATGGAATAAAGAACTATCTTTTATAGCACCTTAAAACATCTCTCAGGAATGTTCCAAAACACTTTGCAATAATTAATTACTATGAATGTTTCGTCAGTGTCATGTCGGAAAGTTAGATGACAGAGTTAGGATATAGGACAATGCTAATTTGGAGTAATGGTTGATGGCAGCTCACTGTAATTGTAACAGTTGGGCATCTCCTAAATAATTAGACAGCGTGGTCTGGATTTTACAAGGCCCACAACCCCAGACTCCATGGTGGTAGAGGGGGGAGCAGGCGGAGTATGGTTGTGGCAGAGGCTGGCCATGGAACTCGATGCTGGGAGGGCCCAGCCCGATCCTCCCGGAGGTGCCAAGGTTCTGTGGTCACTGGGTGACATGGCCTCAATTTCAATATTTAAATTAATGAGATGAATAAATTTAAATGAACTTACTCGCAATCTTTCGGGCCCGCCGCGATCCTCAGTGCGGTGGCCAGCCTTCAATTGCCCGTCTGGGGAAATCTGGCATGATACTGGTGGGGAAGGAGAGGAGTTAATATTTTCAGTGCAGTTGGGGGGATGGGGAATGGGGTCAAATAAACAGAATGCATATAAGGGATGGTGGGAAGGGGTGAACTTTAAACTTTGTGCAGCTTGGGGGTGGAGGTCAGATTTAAAAGGTAAGTGTTTTGGGGGGTGGGAGCAAGGGAAAATAGTGAATGTGATTGTTATTGTGGGCTGGAAAAGGGTTGTCAGAATTTTATTTGATATATTTTGTGATGGGGGTGTGTCTTTACAAATTTAAATATGCCAGCAGGGCTGAATACCCTTTAAAAATGGTGCCAGCGCCTGCGTACAGACAGCTGACGCTATTTCTGGCAACGGACAGTCCGCCCCCTCCACTTGAATCGGGCGGGGGGGGGGGGGTGGTGGTTGCGGGTTGCCCCAGCTAATTAAATGAGCCGCCGCGCGGGCGATCACAGTGGCTCTTCGGCATGCAGGCCGCCATTTTTTGAGCTCGCTGCCAGGAGTGAAAGTGGGCTCTTAAAATCCAGCTCCATGAAACACTTTGAAATGTAACCTGAGCTCACTAAAAATAGTCTGTGACTTTCAGCCAAGGCTTAGCAAGCTCTTGTTGACTAATTTATGTTGGAACTTGCACCCTTTAAACACAAGTTGTTGCAGTTTAATAAGTTCCAGTAGGTACAGGCAGCGATTGCAGTCAGCACGAACTGGAGCACTCTATATTTTCAGCGTGAAGTAATCAAGGTAATGGTAAGTTCTCTATAATTAATTTCCGTTCAAATCTGCAATTTTATACCTCATTCAGAGGATGATTGAAACCCAGAAATGCTTTGTGGTGCCGCTCATTTTTTTAATTTCTACTTTACCATATTTAGCATTGAAGCCTCTCGACAATGCAAAAAGCCACAAAAGGAATACAGTAATTATGATTAAGTAGACAGGCTTAATCACGGCTCATCCACTGCATTTCTGTTGAATCAAAATAATTAGAATTTAGTAACCTAATGATGTTTCTCTACTATGACCTGCATATGATTTGAGTCCTGACTGACAGTCTTATGGAAAGAAAGAATTGCATTCCTATAGCGCCTTCCACCACCTCAGGTCATCCCCTAAGCACTTTACAGCCAATGAAATACTTTTTGAAGTGTAATCACTATTGCAACCAATTTATGCACAGCATGTTCTCATAATCTGCAAAGACAGAAATGACCAGATAACCTGTAATAACTGGTGGGTTGTTGGGTTTGTATTAGTAGCCTTGTAGGGCGTTCAAGAGAAAGTCTCAGACTCTGGTAAAGGTTAACTAACAACGCTATTATTTACAGTTACTATAGACCTTCTTCTTCTCAAGCCTAGCTCATGTGACTGTTATCTCATTGTTTGTACAGTGGGAGGTGTCTCTCACTGTTTTTGGTATTAATCCTTTACATCCTTATACTACATCTCCTCCCAAGTCTTTAGCCTACATTTTTCAAACATATACACATTTATGACTTCTCTACTACTATCTCTTCCCCCAAGTCTCTAATTTTACAGAGTCACTCTCATCGGAGGTTTGACAACTTTCCCAAATCTGTTTGTAATCTGTCTGGGATGATCAGTGTCTTCGTAGGTAGTCTCGGTTCCTGACATGGTTTTTTGTTTCTACGGGTTGTGGTATTTTGTTCGGTTTGGGTTTGTTCATCTTCATCTGGATTTTGCAGATGAATTAAGGGATGTTTCTTTGCAGACTAGGAATGATATTCCTCCAATTCCTTCATATGTTCCCTTCATTCATTTAGATAACATACAATCGTTGATAGTCCTCATGTTTATGGATTTACTATACCGTCTCGTTCCAGGTCACATATCCAAACCTTTTGGCCATTGTCTAATTTGGGTAAGCTTCTTGCTCAAAAACTCCTATTGTAATTCCGAATTTGTTTCCTTCTGCATGAGTTTTCTCTCTTTCAAACTTTCTCGTAGTTTTGAATGTTCAATCCAGGCATTAATTATTGAGGCAATACTGGAAGCTGTGTTCTTAACTTCCTTGCCATTAGTAGTAATTCTCTGGTGATAATCCACACAGCAGTGGCATTGAATGACAAATTAAGAGTGAGATAGGAAGATCTTCATTTTTCTTGAGTAAAGATTTTATGATGCTCACATCTTGTTCTGCCTCGTCATTGGACTGTGGGTACCCCGATGAGCTCATAAGATGCTGAAAGTCCAACTTCATGGCAAACTGGGTAAAACATTCGTTCACGAACAGTTGTCCGTTGTCTGATAATAATTCATCCAGAATCCCATGTGTCGCGAAGGTGTCTGTATGGATTCTGATAACTACCTCGTGGTCGTAGAATATAATCATCAGACTTCTATCCAACTGGAAAAGTATTTGATAATGATATATGACTTCCCACCAAACATGAATAAATCCATGCCTAGCCTTTGCCAAGGTCTAGTTGGAAATTGGGCAGTCAACAGTGGTTCGTGCTGTTCTGGTAATGGATGATCTACGGTTGCCCTTGATAACTCATTGGCTGATGATTGGAAAGAATTGTTTACCTTTGCTTGTTTGACTTCGGCTACTTTTTCAATCAACTGCAGTTCCAAGCACACATTCCTGCTCGGTAAAGAAAATTCTTGATTGTGTAAGTTGTGTAAGACAACGCTACCAGTTGTCTTCTTTATACTGAAGAGTTACTTGCAGTTTTCCTTTTACTCACAGTTGTGTCCCGCCTGGACCATGCAACTGTATATGGTCAGTTTTAGGTAATGTCGCTTCACCCATGGCTCTTGGTCAAACAATACCGTGACATGAGCCCCTGTGTCAAGCATACAATTTGTGAGGTATCCATTTTCATAAATGTCTACAGTCTAGAAATCTTGGTCTGGATTACTGATTTCTCCCAAGAACTCTCCTGGTTCTTTCTCTTGTGGGTATTGTTGTACCTGATTCACTGCTGTTCATGTGAAGGTCTCCTGCTTTGTACCTTTAAGTGAAGAAATTTTGCTGTGGTACATCTTCCCAAAGTGTCCAGTTTTTCCACAATTACAACACTCAGCTTTACTTACTAGGCACTGCTTCTCATCTGTGGATCTTCCTGGCTCCACAGCGTTGGTAAGGTTTTCCTATGTCATCTACCTTCTCACTTGTACATTTTTTCTGTTCTTCAAAGTGTTTCTCTGGCTTTGGCTTCACCATGTCCAACGGGCATTGGCCTCCTTCTCATTCACGGCTTGTCTTCAGCTCGTAGGATGTCCCTATTCTGTTTGTGAACTTCAGCTGGTCTTACAATTTGAATGGTCTTTTCTAGTGTAAGGTCTTCATTAGATTGCAACAGGTCTGATAAGGATCCATCCGCCATGCCGATGACTATCCTGTCTCTGATTAGTTCTGCCTTTAATTCACCGTATTCACAACCTTCTGCCAATCTATACAGGTCATTACTATAGGAGTCTACAGATTCACCAATTATCTTATTAAATTTGGCTCTTTCCAAGATTTTATTGGTACAGAAATTAAAATATTTATCAAAAACTTGGAGCACCTCTTCGAATTTATTGGTAGCCTCATTGATCCCTAGTCACACCCACTGAATATAGGAGAGTGTCACTTCAGAATTTGTATGGAGTTGTGAAGCGATTCTAAACCTTAGGAATCTTTGTCTGCATGATAGCCGATTTTGAATCCAATCAGTCCCTCTTGGTTCTGGAAACTCTTAGGCATTCCCCATTTTGTATCCATATTCCTTTCTTAGTACACTTTTTAGGGTGTTCCCCTTTCTTTAAGAAATTCTGCTTGTTTATTTTCTTTTCATGCTTGGTTGCTTTAATGGAGGTCACCGGCTGTTTTTGAGAGTTCCCCGCTGTTCTAATGGACTTTTCTAGGGTTTTCCCATTTCTTTGAGAAATGCAGTTTGTTTTTTTCAAGCTTGCTTACCTTAATGGAAGTGTCCCTGCTGTTTTTGGGGGTTTCCCGCTCTTTGCCCTTGCATTCAGCCTGAGTGGAGGATTTTTTTAACTTTCTGAGCACAATGCCTTCTGAAAAATACCGCAAGTTTTTCAAAGGCTTTTAACGTGAACCCCGACCGTCAGTATTGTGACTTACCCGATCATTGGATTCTATATGCAAGCCACCACACTTATGTTTTGTGGTGCAGCCTGTATTTCTGTGCTCTGACTCACCACAGCTGTGGAGCTTTTCACAGCCTCTTCTGCAGGTAAGTAATTTGCTTACTGTACCGGGCCAGTATTTATATTTAAGTTTCTCTGTTGCTCATTTGGTGTTTCTTCCAAAGGTAAGGAGATTTTCAAATTTTCCTGGTCACTTTCACTGCTGTTTATCGTTGTTTTACTGTTGCCACCATACTGTTAGGATTAGTTGTATTAGGAGCATTGTAGGGCATTCTAGAGAAAATCCTAGACTCCAGTAAAGTTTAATTAACAACTCTATTATTTACAGTTACTATATACACTCTCCGCGAGCCACCTAAGCTAGTATCCTTTGTGCTGCCATACCTTCTTCTTCTCAAGCCTATCTCTTGTGATTGTTGCATCATCATTCATACAGTGTGAGGGGCTCTCTCACTTTCTTTAGTATTAACCCTTTACATCCTTGTACTATAACAATGATGTAGAGTAAATGCTGGCCAGGACACCAGGGAGAACTTTCCTGCTTTGGTTGGAATACTGCCATGGAATCTTTTCTGTCCACCTAAGAGGGCAGTTGGGGCTTCGCTTAAACTTATCATCCAAAAGATGGCACCTCTAATGGTGCAGCACTGCACTATGAGTGCCAGCTTTGATTATGTGCTCAAGTCTCTGGAGTGGGACTTGAACCCAAAACCCTCTGACTTAGTAGCAGGACCGCTACCAGTGAGCTGACCTCACCAAAAGCTTCAGTGTGCAAAACAAAAAGAAAAGGGAATTTTCCGTCCAGTTCCTAAAGGGCCCAAATATACAGCACAAATCTACCTATTATTGAGCTGTTGGCTGATGTTCATTCTTGAGGATAATGAGGATAGCTGGGTTGGGAAATGGATATGGACTTGGCATGGGGAAGTGCAGACAGGATATTACCCTGGATCATTCTGTGTTAGAACTGATCTGGGAATGCTTGATGCTGACAGTGTGTGTGAAAAATGAAACAGTTTTCCATTTTGCAACACTGATATCCCTCAGCTTAAAAACTGACCACCATCTTGAAAAATGACATTAGATGTTATTTTCTTGGAGCAAAACTTTCCTGATTGGTAAGTGATGTTGAACTTGATTGAACCGTTGATATTTACCAGCTTTGATTAGACAATAGTACAACGTTAATCATCTGTACTACCTTTTACTGGATTCCCATGAGAATTTACTCTGATGTACACCTCCTAGTGTGGCACTGACACAGAGCAGTAAGGATCTTGCCCTTTCTTCCCATTCCCCTTTTCTCTGCCTCTGTACTTGTTTTAAGCCCATTATATCTCTACTTTTTCCAGTTCTGACAAAAAGTCATCATTCTGAAATGTTGGATGGATTTTGGCAAATGAGTAGAAGTCCTGATGGCAGGGTCATATGCAGGTTGCGCGACACACAGGTAGATGGCAGGAATTCCTGGACAATCTGCCCATCTGTAACCAATTAACATCAGAAGGCAGAGCAGCTGGCCAATAACAGATGGTGGGCGGGAGGTAGTGCCAGAAACTCAAAGGCCAATCTGCAGCCTTAATACAGGCTGCACACCAAGGGTGGAATTTAATGAGCCCCTGGGAGACAGGCTAGGAGGTGGGGGTGGGTGGCATAGAATAGCAATGGAGGACGGTGGGGTGGGGGTGCGGAGAGCCTGTTGCCTTCCCATTGCCCTGCAATAAAGTTGGGGTGGGAAAGGCCAGAGATGGCCTTCCTGCCCAGGGACCATCTGAGGCCCCTAAGTGGCCAATTAATAGCCACTTAAGGGCCTCCTCCCACCACCACTGGAATTACACCAGTGGTGTGGGGGGGTGGGGGGGGGGGGAAGGGTGGAAGGGACCTCCTCATGTGGGGAGGTCACCCAATCAAACAAGGTAGTCTCCCTGACGGGTTGGGGGGTGGTCATGTCTATGGGCAATCTATGGCCCAAGGAGGGTCCCTGGTGGCAAAGGCCACCCCTCTGCGAACCCCCCCAACCCTCAATAACCACCCTCCCCCTGCCGAGGCCTGCCGGAATGGTTGTGGTGTCCCTGCTACACTTACCTGGCATCTGGGGCTCCAGTGCTGGGCCTGGACCCAGGCCTAGTGTAATATTGGCAGTGGACACCGCTCCTTAAAGGGACTAAGATCCCAGCAGCAGGCAGTTAAGTGCCAGAGCACCATTGAATTGCATGGGGGTGGGGGGTGGGACCTGCAAGGGGCAGTGGTGAGGTTTTCCTCGCCTTTTCGTCCTGGCATCAAGCCCCACTAAATTCAGTCTATAGAAGGCATTGGAACAAGTGAAGAACAAGGAAATCTGTGGAGGAATGGCTGGACTCAGAGGAAGGGTGGTTCCATGGCTCAGTGACGCCTCCCTGGTGGTGCTGTTGCAGGCTGTGAGGGAATGGAGAGAGGCACATTTTCCACTGGACTGGGGAAGGATGTCAGCACGCCTCACAAAGAA
Source organism: Heterodontus francisci (assembly GCF_036365525.1). NCBI lineage: Eukaryota > Metazoa > Chordata > Chondrichthyes > Heterodontiformes > Heterodontidae > Heterodontus > Heterodontus francisci. The sequence goes on from NC_090389.1 coordinate 24,676,455, forward strand.
GGCATAGGTGGAGGTGGCTGAGGAAATCAGCAGCTGCAGGGTGGTCGCACGAACATGGGTGCAGTGCCAGAACTGATTGGTTGGGTAAGGTGAGTGGCATTCCTAATTCCAAACTTTCAGCCCTGCATATCATAAATGTCACCCAGGAGATGAGAGACAAGGTGGCCGCCACGTGCACTGGGCATGACCAGGGATCAGTATCCTACGGTTAGATTCTCGGGAGCTAGGGAGGAAGTAGGACCTCAAAGGTAGTAATTTTTGGATTACTCTTAGTGCCGCCACTAGAAAGAGCAGAAATATCAAGATAGGAAGGATCAATGCATGGCTTGGGGCTTTGGGACCAGTTCTAGGGCAGGAGGCACTGATTTAAAAGGGACGGGTTGGCCCTCAGCAGGACTTGGACCAATGTCCTCATGGGGAGGTTCACTAATGTGCTTGGGGAGGGTTTAAATAAATTGGCAGAATGATGGGAGAAGGAGAAAAGAGGAATAAGGTGTGTAATGTGAGCGTGTTGGATGATACTTAGAGAAGGAAGGAGTACCATATTAGATAGGAGCAGACTAAGAATAAGCACAAGGAATACAAAGTCAGGTTTGGAATGCATGTAAACGTACAGAATGTGGTGAATAATGTTGGTGAACTACAAGCACAAACAGTCGTGTGGGAATATGCTGCAGCGGCAATAATGGAAACATGGCTTAAAAATGGTGAGGACTGGGCGCTAAATATAGAAGGATAACAAAATGTTCAGAAAAGATAGGGAAGGAAGAAAAGGAGGTGGGGTGGCAGTACTAATTAGGGAAGACATTGTAGTGTTGAAAAGAGAGAACGTTCTTGTGGGGGGTGAGGCGGGTAAGGACAGAATCCATTTGGTTAGCATTGAGAATCAAAAAGGGTATGATCACATTACTGGAGGTGTTCTATAGGCCTCCAAATAGTGAGAGATAGAGGAACAAATCTGCAGGGAAATCACAGAGATGTGCAAGAACTATAGAGTCGTGATATTGGGGGACTTTAATTACCCAAATATCAATTAGGATAATGTTAGAGTAAAGGGTAAGAAGAGGAAGGAATTTCTGAAATGTGTTCAGGAGAATTTCCTTGACCAGTATGTTCATGGTCGAACTAGGAAAGAGGCATTGCTGCATCTGGTGCTGGGAACCAGGTGGGGCTAGTGGACCAAGTGTCTGTGGAGGAACACTTCAGTAAGAGTGATCATTATACCATAAGGTTTAGATTAGTATTGGAGAAGAGCAAGGAACAATCTAAAGTAGAACTTCTATATTTGGACGAGGGATAACTTCAGTTGGATAGAGGGGATCGAGCCAGGGCAAAATGGAACCAAAGAACGATAGAAAAAACTGTAATGGAACAATGGGTGATTTTTAATAGAATGATAGAATAGAATCATAGCAAGGTTAAGGCACAGAAAGAGGCCACTTGGCTCATTGTGTCTCTGCCGGCCAAAAAACAATCCACCCATTCTAATCCCACCTTCCAGCATTTGGTCCGTAGCCCTGAAGATTACAGCACTTGAGGTGAAGATCCAGACTCCTTTTAAATGAGTTGAGGGTTTCTGCCTCAACTACCCTTTCTTTTTTAAGGAGGAGATGTTTCAGGTACAGGCTAGGTAAATTCCAGCAAGGGTAAAAGGTACGGGAACCAAAGCCAGGGCTCCTTGGATGACGAGTGAGATAAACAATGTGATGAAACTAAAAAGAGGGTGGAATTTTTTGCTTTCCCTGCAGTGGGTTTGGAGGCAGGGAAAGACCCTTAAGTGGGCAATTAAGGGCCTTGTCCTGCCGCAGCCACAATTACCTGTGCGGCGGGTGGCCCTGTCACTGCTCAGGAAGCACGGTAGGAAAAACTGTGTTGGCTGCTTCCCAGCTCCAGCGGTGGGTGGGGTCCCTCGTTCAACGGTGGGGTCCCTCGTTCAACGGTACTTCATGCCCGAACGAGGGACCCGACATCGGGAAGGTGGGGTGCCCTCTCATCCGCGAGAATCCTCCTGTCCTGACCTACCTGAGGCCTGGCTCCAGAAAAGCTCCTCTGCCTCCAGTAGGTGCAGCTAGAGCAGCAGTCACTGCCTCCGTGGTGGCACTGCAGCTGCCAGCCTCTGATTGGCCGGCAGCTCTGCAAGGCCGGGACTTCTGGTGACAGGGTCCTATGGAAGGCCCGCCGCTGTCCAATTAAGTGTCCGATTGGCATTCAGTGGGCCTTCTAGAATAGAGGCAATTCGGGGATCGTGGCATCAGTTCCCTAATGCTTAAAACTCCCCCCAAGAGAGAATGATGCATGTCTGGTGAATTTTTCAAGCAAGAATCGGGCCAAATACAATAAGTTGCGAGGGTAATTTGAGGAGGAAAATAAGACGGCAAAGAGAGAATATGAGAGTAGAATGGCAGCTAACATAAAAGGGAACTCAAAATCTTTGACTGGCATGTAAAAAGCGGGTAGTAAGAGGGGTCCTATTAGGGACAAAGAGGGTAATATATGCTTAGAAGCACAGGGCAAGGCTGGAATACTTAATGAGTACTTTATATCAGTGTTTACTAAGCAAGAGGACACTGACAAAATATTGGTAGATGGTAGAGGGAATGGCTGGTGTGAAAATTGGTAGGAAGGATGTACTGAAAAGGCTGGCTATGCTGAAAGTGGATAAGTCACCTGGTCTGGATGGTTTGCATCCCAGGTTGCGAAAGGTGACACTCCTATTCAAAAAAGTGTGTAAGGACATTCCTAGAAGCTACAGGCCAGTTAATTTAACATCAGTGGTGGGTAAGGGTTTAGAAACAATAATCAGGGGAAAAAATCAACAAGTACTTGGAGAACTTTGAGTTAATTAAGGAGAGCCAACAAAGATTTGTAAAAGGCATATCATGCTTGATGAATCTAACTGAATTTTTTTGATGAAGTAACAGAGAAAATTGATGAAGGGAATGCAATGGATATTGTCTCTATGGATTTTAAGAAAGCATTTGACAAAGTACCACATAAAAGGCTGGTTAACAAAACTCAGGCTCGTGGAATAGGAGGGTCAGTGTCCAATTGGATAAAAATTTGGCTTAAGGACAAAAAAGAGTGAATCATGGTAAATGGTTGTTTTTCAAATGGATGATGGTAGACAGTGGTGTTCTCCAAAGGTCAGTGCTAGGACCACACTTTTCGATATATATAAATAACTTGGTTATTGAAATACAGAGCAAAGGTTTCAAAATTTGATGATGATACCAAACTTGGAGCTATGGCAAACAGTGAGGACGATATCTATCAACTGACACAGGACATAGATAGGCTAGCAGAAAGGGCAGACAAATGGCAGATGCAATTTAATAGAGAGAAATATGAGGTGGTGCATTTTGACAGAAGGGATAGAGAGAGGCAATATAGACTTAATAGGACAATTCTAATGAGCGTACAGGGACAGAGGGACCTGGGGGTTCACGTGCATACTTTTCTTTGAATGTGGCAGGACATATTGAGAGAGTGGTTAGCAAAACATATGGGATCTTGGTCTTCATAAATAGAGTTATTGAGTACAAAAGCATGGAAGTTATGCTGAATCCTTATAAAACTCTGGTTAGACCACAACTAGAGTATTAAATTCATTTCTGGTCACCACATCTTAAGAAGGATGTGAGGGTCCTTGAGAGGGTGCAGAGGAGATTTTCCAGATTGGTTCTAGGGATGTCGAGGTAGAGGAATTCTGGGAGATTATGTCAAGTTTTAAAATGCTTACTTGCAGTAAAATGGTGAGACCTTGAGAGCAGACAGTGGAAACAAAATGTAGATTTGTCTCGTAATGAGATAACGACCTTTGACAGCACCTTGATCTCTACCACCTAGAAGGACAAGGGCAGCAGATGCATGAGAACACCACTACCTACAAGTTCCCCTCCAAGTCACACAACATCCTGACTTGGAACTGTATCACCATTCCTTCACTGTCACTGGGTCAAAATCCTGCAACTCCCTTCCTAACAGCACTGTTGGTGTACCTACACCCCAAGGATTGCAGCGGTTCAAGAGGGCAGCTCACCACCACCTTCTCAAGGACGATTAGGGATGGGCAATAAACGCTGACATAGCCAGCGATACCCACATTCGGCGAACGGATATCAGAACCTCAGAACCTAAAAGCATGGAATACAATAGTCAACACAAAGGAGTATTACCTATGTAAATCCATAAGGTTAGCAACAGCCAAAGAATGATCCTTGATTGGTTAAGAAAGGCATCCTTTAAACACAGAGCTAAAGATGATTGGTGGAAGGGAGGTTTAGTTGAAAAGCAGTCAGGATAAAAGATGTCTTGTCAGTGTTCCTGTACGGCAGAGAATTTTCAAAGAGACAAGAGAGAGACGGACCCAAAAACATGAAGACCAAAAGCTGCAAGAGAAAGAGTCCTGCACTCTGCTGTCCAGTCTCTCGTATAGGTAGTATCTGTGTTAGACTGTTAATCAGTGCCTGAGTTTGTGTCTATGGTTTATCTGAAAACTTAATAAACTTGTCCTTACCTTTAACTCAATAAAGTTGATTCATGACAAGGCTTTGCTGCCAAGACAGCTCCTGCCTTAGAAGAGACATTAATCCCCCACTATCTTTTCTAATCTTACAACCCGTTAACTCTGATTTTCTCTCCACAGATGCTGCCAACCCTTCTGAGTATTTCCAGCATTTTCTATTTTTATAACTGAGCAGTAAGGTCTCAGCTTCAGTCCCAACGCTACGTATTATTTGATGTAAGGATCAGACGTCGCTATGCTGTTCTCCCCACCACCCTCGCCATTGGCTAGCCTGTCAACAGGAAGCGTCTAAGCTCACAGCTGAAGAATGACCTAACTGACTGAGTTACAGTGGCCAGAATTTTGCTATCACGAGGTAAGTCCTGACGTTGGGACCCAATGTAGGTCCCGGGCCCCTACAGGAGGGCAGCGGGACCACAGCGGCAATCTTCCCGGTGGCAGCCCATTAATGAGACCCCGCTGGGACCTCCGTCCAATTACGGACAGCGGGCCGCCTCTCCGAGATGCCGGCCCAATCAGAGGCTGTGGCGGCACCACGAATAGAGGTGGCCACTGCTGAGGCGCCCTCGCAGTAAAATTGAATAATTTTATTTCTGTGGCAGGCCCCAGCGATCGGAGGAGTAACCCCTCCAGTGATGACGTCGGGGCCGAGGGAATGGCAGTTGCCTCCATGCAGCTCACGGCCTCTCCATGTAGCAAGGGGAAAAGTGCTGGCGGCCCAGGAAAATGGTCTTTTAATTATGTAAATTGGAGGTGGGCGGATGACCTTGCTGCTGCCATTCCCATCTGTGGGAATATCTCCTGGTGACGTAAACACATCGGGCTTCATCCCAATGCCTTTTGCTGCCATGTTCCCGTCTCTCCCACCTCCCAGCCCATTTCCAAAGGCAAATTTCCAGCCAGTCAGTGTAAAAAGCACTGCGGACGGAGGGGGAAGAATGCAGCTTTCCAAAGGATCTCAGGGTGACTTCTTACTTTCACCACCGAGAGGAATACGAGCAGTAGCTGAGCGGCTGGCGTGTAAAACGGGCAGCAAAAATGAAAACAGCTCTGAAACTTTTGTTGCTGAAAAACTTTAAAGTGTATTTCAGAACCATCAGATTGAAATCATACAAGTGCCAGTGGTGGTTGAAAAGTCCTACCGTGCAGATATATATTTATTTCTGAAAGATTAAACTTGCTTGACTCCACAATAAAGGTAATGAAGGGAGGAATCTGGAAATAGAACCAATAACAGGCTCATTGTGTACTCAGCGGGAAGGTTAATAATCTAATCACATGATCAATCAGCTTCAATAATCATTCTGAGGGAAAAAAATACTCAAAAGAATCTTATTCAGTGTATCGTTTGGGTCAGAAGGTCTGTGAAAAGATGGCAATTGATGTGGAAATTGCCAAAAAAATGATCACTCTCCTTACAGCACTGTGATTTAGCATCTTGAGAAAAGCCTTCCAAGCTGCATTTCTTCCACAGCAGATGATGGAGGTCAAGAGAGTGGCTATTGAAATGAAAGTGAAGCTAAATTGTTATGTTAATTTACATTCCTGTGGTCATTCAATATGTTGCAAGGACAAATGCCGAGTGGGTTGCATTTCTCCTGTTCTAAACACGACTTTGCTGTTTTAATGGATTTGTGTTGCTTGTCCAAGATATTAGTCAGGTGAAGCAATATTTTTTTTTATTTCCAAAATGTACTTTATTCATAAAAATCTGTAAAAGGTACATTACCAAACAGTTTCAAACAGCACCAAGTCAAAAAATACAAACAGTGCAAGGGTGATCAGTTTCCTTCAGTACAATCATGAGTTGCCTCACAACCCTTCCATTTCACATTTGTCATGCCAATTACATTTTTACATTTTACAGCAAACAAAAATTTTCCCGATACAGTTCGAGGGGTTTCCCATGGATCCAGCCCCTCAGTTCAGCTTGGTGGGGAGAGCTTACACTGTGGTCTTTCCCCATTGAGCCTTTGCTGCGGCTGCCCCGAGCTTTAGTGCGTCCCTCAGCACGTAGTCCTGGACCTTGGAATGTGCCAGTCTGCAACATTCAGTCATGGACAGCTCTTTGCGCTGGAAGGCCAGCAGGTTTTGGGCAGACCAAAGGGCGTCTTTCACCGAATTGATAGTCCTCCAGCAGCAGTTGATGTTTGTCTCGGTGTGCGTCCCTGGGAACAGCCCGTAGAGCACAGACTCCTGTGTTACCGAGCTGCTTGGGATGAACCTTGACAAAAACCACTGCATCTCTTTCCACACCTGCTTTGCAGATTCCAGAAGGAGGTGGGCAACCGTCTCTTCCCTGCCGCAGCCACCGCGGGGGCAGTGTGCGGAGGGGGTGAGACTTTGGGCGTGCAGGAAGGATCTGACGGGGAGGGCTCTTCTCACCACCAGCCAAGCTACATCTTGGTGCTTGTTTGAAAGTTCTGGTGATGACTTTGGCGGTCTGCTCGGGGAACCATCCGACAGGATCCACCGTCTCCTTTTCCCGTAGAGCCCTGAGGACATTCTGTGCAGACCACTGCCTGATGGATCGGTGGTCAAAGGTGTTCCCACAGAAACTGCTCCACGAAGGATAGGTGGTACGGCACAGTCCAACTGGATGGAGCGTTCCGTGGCAATGTGACCAGGCCCATCCTTTGCAACACCGGGGACAGATAGAACCTCAGCACGTAGACAGAATTAAAGCAACATTTCATTGTCAGCAGTAGTGTAACGGAGCTATTTAACAACACATTATATCAATTGGAAGTGGGCGGGTCGCTGAGCTGCTTCCATTCCCACCTCTGGGTTTAGCTCCTGGTGACGTAAACATGTCGGGCTTCCCTCCCAATGCACTACCACTATGTGAATGTACAAATGTCAATCAACAATGTCTGCCAGCAGATGACTGAGTAAATGGCACTTCAAATCTTTAGTCTTCCTTGGAGCTTCTTAAATTGGCCCTCATGTTTTTTAGTTTGGAAATCATAGGCTTAAAGCTAGATTTCCCAGTCTTATTTTAATGTTGCAGGTAATCCAGTTAAACAAACAGAATACCACCCCTCATAAAAGAAGGCTGATTGGGACATCTAGGCTTATGTGTCTAAGTTAGTTGACTTGTTTACGGGTACACATCCATGTTACTCAGCATTTTGAGAACTTGAATGATATCCCTGTCAAATGTCTTTTCTCTGAAACTATGTTGGTTCTTTGAGTTTTTCTTCACAACTTAAAGTCCTAACTCCTGAAATCATCCCAAAACGCAATTACTGAAGTTGTCTCTGAACTTATTTCAATGCCTTTCACTGTACTTTGAACTCAATCCGATGTATCAATGTCCTTTAGAAGTTTCAAAATGAGGTACAGTATTCTAAATTTCTCCCTAGCATTGGGTTGGCTGAGTTAAAATAAGTTCTATTGACTTATAATTAAATGTTCTTAGAAAGTTTCCCAATACTTGTTTAGTTTTATTGGTAACAGCTTTACATTGGTATTGTTCATTTTCTTCACATGCTAATTTTTTCACCAACAACTTACATTATATTGCATATTGAATGTAAAAAACTGTTCGAAAGCATTTCACGAAGCTTAAGGAAGAATTAAACTTCAAGATTCAAGCCAAAGACTTGCAGGTGATAGGTAAATTGGCCGTTGTAAGGGCAGCACAGTGGCGCAGTGGGCAGCACAGCGGCGCAGTGGTTAGCACCGCAACCTCACAGCTCCAGCGACCCTGGTTCAATTCTGGGTACTGCCTGTGCGGAGTTTGCAAGTTCTCCCTGTGACTGTGTGGGTTTCTGCCGGGTGCTCCGGTTTCCTCCCACAGCCAAAGACTTGCAGGTTGATAGATAAATTGGCCATTATAAATTGCACCTAGTATAGGTAGGTGGTAGGGGAATTGAGGGAAGGTGGGGATGTGGTAGGAATATGGGATTAATGTAGGATTAGTATAAATGGGTGGTTGATGGTCAGCACATACTCGGTGGGCCGAAGAGCCTGTTTCAGTGCTGTATCTCGAAATAAATAAAATAAATAAATAAAAAGGCAGGGTCATAAGGAGGACAGGGAGCTGATGCAGATGTGGATGGTTTTAGCTAATAAATTCCAGAGTGTGAAGCCTAGGCAATAGAATGAGGCTACCAATGTTTGAGTGAAAGAAGGGGAGAGACAAGCAAAAGGAAGTAGCTAGAGGAACAGATAGTTTAGTAGAGTTCCGGGGGCTGGGGGGGGTGTTGTCAAGCTGAAGGAGTTATGGAGGAGAAAAGTCATTGAAGGATTTAAACATATGAGAATTTTAAACTCAGGGCTTTGGAAGACAGTTGACCAATATAAGAGAACTCGAAGGGAGAAGCAGGCAAAATGTGCCCCTGAATGGACTCAGAGAACTCTGGGTTACACAGACATCAGGTGAGACATGTAAGCATTGTAAACAAAGGGCAGATAGGAGATGATATGAAACAGTCCAGAGTTAAAGTCTGAGTCACTGAGGTGAGATCACTTTGGAGCATCCACAAGCTAATTTTGAGCTTTGGAATCAGCAGTGGAGAGGGGTTGGAACTAGAAGGCACTAGTGGAGGCTGTCTGGTGGATTCCAGAGAGTGAGGGAGGAATGGAGCGTTGACCAAGAGCGAGCAGAGGCTGATCCTATAGTTCATCAAAGGCTTGAAGTCGCTTCTGGTGTTAGCAGTGCATACCAGGAGATTCAGTTGATCAGTAGAAGAACAACACTCAGTGGTAATCAAATCCAAGGACCAAGAGGAGTGAAACTAGAGAACCAGCAAAAGGGTGAAGCCAAAAGATCTGTTCAGGTGAAGAAGATGGTTTAAGAAATGGTCATCATCTGGCTAGAAGTATATGGGATTGGGAGCACTAGCAGGATCTTTAGCAGCCAGTCTAACTTGATCTAGCAAAAGACAAGGAAAGAACTTTGAAAGATCAGTGGAATAGAGGAAAGCCAAAGTCAATGGCCATAGGAAGTGAGTAGATCGTATCAATGCATTGATTGTGGCAGTAGGATCTGGTGCAAAATGGGAGCCGGCAGGAGCAGATCACAGTTGGTCTCGTAGTGAGTGAAGAGTCCAAGTGAAGGAATGGTTACTGAGTCACCAGAACCAAATAGATGTCGATCAGCTAGTGGAATGGAAGCAGTCTAGCAGAGAATTTAGTATCAGTAGGAAGTGGTTTCAACTCCTGAAAGGATGATATCATTAAAATAGTATTATTTTCTGATGGTATCATCCTTTTATATAATTTATAAAGCTCTGGTTAGGCGACATTGGAATACTGCATCCAGTTCTGGTCACCACGCTTTAGGAAAGATGTAAGGGTCCTTGGGAGGGTGTCGAGGAGATTTACCAGGTTGGTTCTAGGGATGGGGGATTTTAGTTCCAAGATTAGGTTGGAAAAGCTAGATAAAAGGAGATTGAGGGGAGATTTAATAGAAGTTAAAAATTTAATAGAACGGTGGTGGAGGTAGAAACCCTCAACTCATTTAAAAGGTACCTGGACATACACCTGAAGTGCTGTAACCTGCAAGGCTATGGACCAGGTTCTGGAAGGTGGGTTTAGATTGGGCGACTAGTTTTTTCGGCCGGCGCAGACATGATGGGCTGAATGGCCTCCTTCTGTGCTGTATTTTTCTATGGTTCTATGCACACTGCAAATAGTATGGCACTTGTACAGATCCTGCAAAACTCTACTGACTGTTATCCCCTAGTAAAGCCTTTTCTGTTTTCCCTAGATTTCTATAGCAAAGGCAATTTTCTATCAATTTATTTAATTCTTTTCTGATCTGTGTATCCTGAGCTTTAAATGGTTGGCATGTAGACCATAATCTAGTGCCTTATGAAAATCCTAGTAAATTGTTTCCAATGGATAGTCCTTGTCTAGTAACATAGCCACTTTGTCAAATAACTCTAGTTGATATGTAATGCGTGACTCATTCCTTCTAAAGTGATGCTGACTGCTCCTTACAGTTATCTTAAATGAATATGTACCTTACGTAAGCAAGTTATTGCATTCCAAAGTATTGTGAAATACTTTGAGACATGATGAAGAATGTGATCAGGCATTTAACAAAGGCAAGTTTTCTTAAGACAGCTGGGCTATAAATCTTAGCTTCCAGTTCACCCTTCTTGACTCTAATGATAACCTTTCCTATTCTGCAGTTCTGAGCCACAGCTGATATATTTATGGAGATCCTTAAAATTTTAAATGATCTTGGCTATGGGTGAGTTCTCAGCATTCTTTGGCTTATCTGAGAGACTGGTGTAATTATGAACGAATTATAATTTACCACCACTCATCTTGTATATATTGTTCTTGGAATAAAAAGTGGAGTCTCTAGTATTTATTAATCCTGTCATTGTCAAACACTTTTTAATAGTTAAATTGTCCTGTGAGTAATATATTGGTACTTCAGATTTCATGTAGCTCAATGAGATTCTCACATCTCTGAAGATCAACTTGCACCGTCTGAATGAAACATGAAATGGAGTGGGGCCATTCACTTTGGAAACAGGTTTTGTACTTGGAAGGAAGTGTTTTCCTTGTTTAATTAATTAGTCACAAAGAAATGGAATGCATGTTTAATCAGTTCAAATCTTAAACAATGAAGAAGTTTAATATACTTAAGGACTGTTCTTTTGGGCCTCCTTATCTCGAGAGACAATGGATATGCGCCTGGAGGTGGTCAGTGGTTTGTGAAGCAGCACCTGGAGTGGCTATAAAGGCCAATTCTGGAGTGACAGGCTCTTCCACAGGTGCTGCAGAGAAATTTGTTTGTCGCGGCTGTTGCACAGTTGGCTCTCCCCTTGCGCCTCTCTTTTTTCCTGCCAACTACTAAGTCTCTTCGACTCGCCACAATTTAGCCCTGTCTTTATGGCTGCCCGCCAGCTCTGGCGAATGCTGGCAACTGACTCCCACGACTTGTGATCAATGTCACACGATTTCATGTCGCGTTTGCAGACGTCTTTATAGCGGAGACATGGACGGCCGGTGGGTCTGATACCAGTGGCGAGCTCGCTGTACAATGTGTCTTTGGGGATCCTGCCATCTTCCATGCGGCTCACATGGCCAAGCCATCTCAAGCGCCGCTGACTCAGTAGTGTGTATAAGCTGGGGATGTTGGCCGCTTCAAGGACTTCTGTGTTGGAGATATAGTCCTGCCACCTGATGCCAAGTATTCTCCGAAGGCAGCGAAGATGGAATGAATTGAGACGTCGCTCTTGGCTGGCATACGTTGTCCAGGCCTCGCTGCCGTAGAGCAAGGTACTGAGGACACAGGCCTGATACACTCGGACTTTTGTGTTCCGTGTCAGTGCGCCATTTTCCCACACTCTCTTGGCCAGTCTGGACATAGCAGTGGAAGCCTTACCCATGCGCTTGTTGATTTCTGCATCTAGAGACAGGTTACTGGTGATAGTTGAGCCTAGGTAGGTGAACTCTTGAACCACTTCCAGAGCGTGGTCGCCAATATTGATGGATGGAGCATTTCTGACGTCCTGCCCCATGATGTTCGTTTTCTTGAGGCTGATGGTTAGGCCAAATTCATTGCAGGCAGACGCAAACCTGTCGATGAGACTCTGCAGGCACTCTTCAGTGTGAGATGTTAAGGCAGCATCGTCAGCAAAGAGGAGTTCTCTGATGAGGACTCTCCGTACTTTGGACTTCGCTCTTAGACGGGCAAGGTTGAACAACCTGCCCCCTGATCTTGTGTGGAGGAAAATTCCTTCTTCAGAGGATTTGAACGCATGTGAAAGCAGCAGGGAGAAGAAAATCCCAAAAAGTGTGGGTGCGAGAACACAGCCCTGTTTCACACCACTCAGGATAGGAAAGGGCTCTGATGAGGAGCCACCATGTTGAATTGTGCCTTTCATATTGTCATGGAATGAGGTGATGATACTTAGTAGCTTTGGTGGACATCCGATCTTTTCTAGTAGTCTGAAGAGACCACGTCTGCTGACGAGGTCAAAGGCTTTAGTGAGATCAATGAAAGCAATGTAGAGGGGCATCTGTTGTTCACAGCATTTCTCCTGTATCTGACGAAGGGAGAACAGCATGTCAATGGTCGATCTCTCTGCACGAAAGCCACACTGTGCTGGACTGTGCTAGATCAAAAAGACATGAAGTGATTTTATTGATGTTCCATATTCTCCGATGTGCAAAAGGATAAAATATTCCTCGCGGAGTGTTTTCTGTGACTCAGCATATCTAAATATTTGTTTCCTGCTGTCAAGAAAGGTGTTGAGCAAGCAGTTGTCACTCTTCACTTACTCTCTCCTATCCTCCTCTGAAGATGTTTACTCCTGGCTCAGCTAAAGTTCCTTAGACTTTAGGCACTATCCAGTACCAGTGTCCATGTGTGAAGCATGGCAATGAATATGGATAGCTATGTGACCACAAGTGATAGCAAAGCTGAGCCTGATCCCGTCCTCAACTGATGTACACTTCCAGGTGGATTGAGTCACTAGGTAGGAGCCAGGAAGGTGAACTCAGGCCATTTTCCCCCTCCCAATCCAGAAGGTCTGAGAGCCCTAACTTCTACCAGAGCTAAAATCAACAAATGTAGCACTGAATGGGGATCAAGCCTCGAAATACTTTGGTCTTCATGACTCAGCTTATCTCCTCATAGTATTGTGTGGTGTGGGAGGGGTGATCGCCAGCAGGGCAGAAGATACTTCAGTCATTTCCCTGGTGATGGAGGAGTGTTGAGCACCTCCAGAAGAATCTGAATCTAAATGTGATGGTGACCATGTATTTGCCTTCAGAGCAGTCTGCATTGCGACATCATATTGATGGTGCTACAGCCGAATTGTAACGGGTGTGAGTGGTCCTCACTATTCAACTCCCAACTGACCGCAGCAAGCATTTTTGTTACTAAGGTTTTAACCCCTTTGTGTTTGATCTGCCAAATAAACAAACATGGACAGGTTTTCTTGTAGGTTTAAAACAGGGCATTAACTATTTATTGAGCAATATTCAATCCCGAAAAGGTTGCAACTACAACCGCACACACACAAGAGATAGAAAGGAAAGGGGGTAAATTGTTTGAAGTGAGATGTGTTTTCAGGGTTCACGGTAAACATGTTGAATCTTCTCAGAGGTCAATTTCTCTTTTAAAGTTGTAGGCCTGGGTTTTGTAGATTTCTCTGGTAGAATTCACAGCAGGGTACTTTCGTTTGCTTTTGAATTAGATCTCTCCCAGCTCTCAGCTGGACAGGCTTTCTTGATGTTTGTCCTGGTTCTCTCTCTCTCTCTACAGTGAGCTACTTTTAAGGTCAAATTAGTGCCTCTGTTGGGCATTGCAGATCTCCTTTCCTGTACTGACCAACAATGGACTAGGACGTGGCTATTTCACACCTTCTTTGTTTCAGAAGGATCCATTCAATTCAGAAATGTCTCTTTATGGGTTCAGGATGGGTGTAATTGACACCTCTTAGCTTGGAATGTATCCTTTTGTTCTTAACAGACAATAAGACAGTTTGAATATACAGGGCTGGGTCTTTTGACCTTCGGCGGCCATTTTTCCAGCACATTGTCCACATTTAAAAGGAAAAGTCAATTTTTATAACTCTTCAGTTTGAGTTCTTGTATTTTCAATTGCTGTACTTCAACTGAGCATAACAATGGTCTTTGGCCATCTTGGGAGACTTATATGCAATCAGATCTTACATTTAAGAATACCATGGAACTAACATCATCCATACTCAGCCTTGCACATGATGGCTCTTACAGCCTTCACCTAACTTCACCTTATGGTATTTATGTTGTATTTGTCTTCATTCTCTTCCCAGGGCATTTTTGTAATATAAATGTATGGCCAGAAGCTGGGACTCTTGATTATCCTCCAGGTCCATTATATATTGGCTGGATCCTCTCCACTGTATTGCATAATAGAGATTCTGCTGCAATAACATTTTAGAGGTGTTGAAATTAAAAACAAAACTATTTCTAAGAAATAAGCTCTCAGCCCCACCATTCAGCCATGATGAGACTCAAAAGCAAAGACTTCCACTTATGAGAAAAGATCTAAATATTATAACATCAACAATTTTCATTTAAATCATAAAATGGTTACAACACAAAAGGAGGCCATTCTGCCTATTGTGTCTGTGCCAGCTCTCTGCAAGAGCAATTCAGCTAGTCCCACTCCCCTGCCATTTCCCTGTAGCACAGAAAATCTTTTCTCTCTAATTCCCTTTTGAAAGTGTCCATTGAATCTGCATCCACCATCTCAGGCAGTGCATCCCGGATCTTGACAACTCACTGCACCTCCATGTTGCTGTTGCCTCTTTTGCCAATCACCTTAAATGGTTCTTGACCATTCTGTCAATGTTCCTCCCTGTCGACTCTGTCCAGACCCCTCATGATTTTGAACACCTGTATCAAAACTCCCCTCAACCTTCTCTAAGGAGAATAACCTCAGTTTCTCCAATCTATCCTCCTAACTGAAGTCTCTCATCCTTAGAACCATTCTTGTAAACATTTACTGCACCCTTTCTAAAGCCTTCCTAAAGAGTGGTGCCCAGAATTGGACACAGTACTTCATTTGAAGCCAAACCAGTGTTTATAAAGGCTTATCATAACTTCCTTGTTTTTGTACTCTATGCCTAAATTGATAAAGCCCAGGATCACATATGCCTTATTAACCACTTTCTAACACATTTAATACAATAAAACACTCCAAGGTGTTTCATTGGAGCATTACCAAAACAAAATTTGATACCAAACCACATAAGGAGATATTCGGACAGGAAACCAAAAACTTGGTCAAAGAGGTAGGTTTTAAGGAGCTTCCTAAAGGAGGAGAGAGAGGCAGTGAGGTGGAGAGGTTTTAGGGAGGGAATTCCAGATCCTATGGGCTAGGGAGCTGAAGGCATGGCCACCATTGGTGGAGCGATAAATATTGGGAATGTGCAAGAAGCCACATCTGAAGATCTTGTGGGTTTGTCGGGCTGGAGGAAGTTACAGAGATAGGGAAGCCATGGAGCAATTTGAAAACAAGGATGGGAATTTTAAAAAAAAATTATCTGAGGAGCTGGATATTCAGACATAAAGGAGGAACTTTTCCCAGGCAAGGGATAGTGGGTTTGCATGGAGTTAAATCCCCTAAAAAGGACATCGGGCTGGGATCTTGGCATCATCCTGACCCTTCTGGCTTTCACCGAGGCAGGATTGAATGTGAACACGGAACACCCTTGGATCTATCAGGTAAGCAATTAAGTAGTTAAGCTAATTAAGAACTGTTTGAACCCTCAATTGTTGATCTCCCATGCAGGGAACCTGTTTCCCAACCTGTCAGCAATTGGCCAGGTTCACTGAGGTGAGTGCACAACAGGAAGAGCTTCTTTAGTGAAACTGACAAGCTGGAAAGCCTTTGACCAGTTATCCTGAAGAGCTCCAGCCTTGGAAGATGGGAGGCTGCTGTTCAAAGCACTGCTTCTCTCAATGAGTCCTATCATCGATTGACAGATGATTGTCAATTTCTTAAAAGGCACTTCAGCTGTCTAGCACTTCACTCACCTTCAGCTACACTTCCCTGTTGCCAGCCTTCACCACAGCATAGGAGCAGCTTGTGCAATTTCTTCTTGCACATATTGTGAGGGGCAAGAGGAGAAGTCATACCACTGCGATTAGCACAAGCAGCATGGGAGCAACACCAGCAGCAGCGCTAACTGCCTTCTCCTCAGCTACATGCTCCTCTACAGGGCAGATGGGATGAACACCGAGACCCAGCTGGAAGGAGGTGAAACCACATCATGGGGTCTACAGGCAGAGGATCAGTTCTCTCAACATGTCTGAGCTCCAGTGCCTTGGGATGCTCAGGCTTTCACAGCAGGTCGCTGCTAACATCTGCAGCCCCCTGGAACAAGATCTCCTTCCCAGTGGAGCAGGTGGGATGCATTGCCAGTGGCTGATAAGGTTACTGGAAGGTCATCCCTCCCATGCTCTCTGCTTCTCACCAAGTTGTGAGAAGAAGACAAAGCAGAGAGGTGTGAGTTCCCATAATAGTTTGTGTGGAGAGTGGGTAAGGACACCATTTGTGGAGGATGACTGTGAGGCATGGGTGTGAGAGGGCAATAGGATGAGTATGAGTGTTGGCTGTTCAGATTCAAATGTGAGATGCCTGGAGAGAGAGGTATGAGTGGAGCTGCAAGATGTATTGCCCTGAGGAGTGCTGTACAGGGGAATGCTGGGCAAGTCAGAGTATGGGGCTTAGCATCCGAAAGAGTTATGCCAGTCACCTTTCCCGGCCTCCCGAGGTCCTGGATCCTCTTGGTGCACTGTCTGCAGGTTGGAGGGATCACACTTCTGCTGACTTCCTCCGACACTTCCATCCACAGCCCCTCAGCTCCTGCAATAGTGCCTCCAGGTAAGAGTGAGGGACCTGGGGTGCAGCCTTCCCAGGTCTCCTCTCTACTCCTGTGGTTGCAGCAGCCTCAAAGATCCAAGTGCTGGTGAACCCGTGCAACCCATACCATGGTCCCTTTAATTAGAAATCCTTCCATTCACAGAATGGACGTGTCATCCCGCTCACCCTCCCTGATTGGGGATTTAAGGGCATTTAAGTGGTCATTGGATAGACATATGGATGAAAATGGAATAGTGTAGGTCAGATGGTTTCACAGGTCGGCGCAACATCGAGGGCCGAAAAGCCTGTACTGCGCTGTAATGTTCTATGTTCTATTGGTCGGGGAACCCGGAGGTGGGATGCTTATGCCGCACTTCATCATTCAGATTCCCGACGTTTCAAATGGTCCCGCCGTTCCAGCTGGAACTGAGTCCACAAAAGCGGAAAGAGTGCCCTTCAATTTGTTTTGAAGATAATACAATAAAAAAGCTTAATTTGTGGTCATAGGCCCTGCATGTGAAATCAGTTTATCAAGAATGATAAAATATACGTACCTCTTCCATTTCTTGGTAGCCTTCTTTCCATTGTTCGAATATCCTCTCAGCTGCCTTGTCATGTTTTATTGTTCCTGAGCGATCATATATCTGTGTGCTTATAAAAACTCATTCTTTTCAGTAAAAGAATTCAGTCATTAACTATTCATAACATACAGTTCAGAAATTGTATTATATTGTATTATACACAAATTTCAATAGGAAGCAATTACATCTTATTTAGCTACAGTACGAGCTCTGCAGCATGTATGCTGCTAATGCAGTCAACCCAACTGATTGCATTCCTGGCAGTTTGCCATTGAAATACATTTGTTCAACGTTGGATAACAATGTAAAAATGTCTAATACAGCAGTCTTGTTAATTCCATTTTAATCCTGCATTCATGCAGAAGCTTTGCTTTCTTCAATTATCATCTAAAAATGTGAATAGATTTCTAGTGTTCAATTTAAACTCTGACATTTCTTTCTTCCACAAGTTTCTTTCCTTATTACTGATATTGAATTCTAGTTATTTTAAAAACTAATTCACAGGATAAGGTATCATTGGCAAGGCCAGCATTTATTGCCCATCCCTGGTTGCCCTTGAGAAGCTGGTGGTGAGCCAACTTCTTGAACAATTGGAGTCCATGTGGTGAACCATTTGTTGTTAGGTAGGGAGTTCCAGGGTTTTGACCTAGTGACGATGACCCAGCAATATATGTCCAAGTCAGTATGGTGACTGATCAGCACTGCAATATCTGATCAAAGCACTGTAGTCCAGAGTTTTCTCTACATTTGAGCTCAGGGAGATATGTAATCTGGGCACAAATCAATTACGTGGCTTAAAAGATTGGAGAACTTTGGGTGTAAATAAATTAGTTGCTTAACCACAACACACCCATCTTTTATGACCACCATCAAGCCCTACGGCCAAACATTTTCTGCTCACAAAAGGGGCGAGACTCCTGTCTATCATGTGCAAGAATCCTCTAATTGCCCAGGTTCGAGGGGATCTCTCGACATTATTGCCAGCTTTTCAGCTGTGGCAAGAACCAAAATATTTTTTCTGGTGTTTAATTGCAGATTTTTGAGCATTTTATTTCAAATTTATCCTCACTGAGACCTGCTCTGTATTTTCTGTTTCTTTGAATGGATTTTAGTGGCATCAGTATTGTCA